>NC_081412.1:707354369-707675440 GCF_030272615.1 Cryptomeria japonica
GATGTCTAACCCATATGGTTAGATGCCTAGTCTCGTATGGATAGATGTCTAACCCGTATGGTTAGATGCCCATCCCAATTGGATGGATGCCTATCTCATTTGGATAGATGTTCCTGAGTATGTGATCGAATAAAAAATAAATAAGAATAAGTAAGAATAAGAAATAAATATTTTAATATTAAAAAAAAATTAAAAAAATCAGTTGAGTTTTTGGATTAAGTTAAGTGGGTTATTACATTTTTCTCAATTGGGTTTTCTCGTTTCTTCTTTGTAATTGGGTCCCTGATCAGGCTTTGTTGCACGGACCCATATCTCTCCTTTAGACTTAAGGGGGAGTGTTAGCACTGCTTCATATTTACTCCCATGATTTATGTTGTATGAGTGTGAGCTATTGTTTACGATAACCAAGGAGGATTTCTCTCTCCAACTCTCCTATTTTGTTCCAACACTTTATGCATGATTTATGTTCTTGTGTTGGTTCTCCTTTGTATTTAATTGATGCAACTTTGTAATTGTTATACAATGGTTAATGAATACAATGAAAATAATCGAATTTCATTTTTATCTTTGCAACTTAGTTCTTCTTTGCAAGTTTCTCTTATTTTTCTAGCTTGGTCTTCTTTATGTTTTGCAGAATTAGTAGAAATTTCATAGTTTGTTCATTAAGCCCAAAGCATATTGCCCAATTACATTAAAATGGGTGGCCTAGGCACATTGTGTAATATTGTCATTGTTAGTGTATCAGAACAAAAATAGAGCGACTGGGAGAGATGAATTGTGTATATTCAAGGCATAACGAAATGGTTAGATTTTATTGTGTTTGAAATCTTTTTAATTACAATTACCACAAGATTTCTACATAGACTCAAGGGCTTGTATAGGGGTAGGATTTTGGTATTACATAGCAAGGAGACTCTTCCATTGATCTTAGCAAAGTGGAATGGATTCGTATACATTTGATTCATACTGAAAAATAATCAGTATTTAAGATTAGAAGTTTGTATTTTTTGAAGATCAAAATTTCAAAGTCTATATAAGAACAAAAACAAAAATGTATAAATAAGAAAAAAAAATGAGTATAGATATGAAAAGAATTGAATACCTTCTTCTTCTATGAGCACACCACAACCAAATAAAATGTGATTTTGAACATTTTGGTTTGCAACAAACACTAAAAGAAATGAATATCTTCATATTATTTAAAAAATAATTATTGAGTTGCTTGAAAAGTTGGGGAACATGATGTTTTAAGATTTTGTTCAAGATAAGATCACACACACACACACACACACACACACACACACACACACACACACACCTCTCTCTCTCTCTCTCTCTCTCTATATATATATATATATATATAGTGTGTGTGTGTGTGTGTGTAATATATGTATATATATGTGTGTGTGTGTGTATACATATGTATATATATGTATATGTATGTGTATATGTATCTATATATATATGTATGTATATATATGTATGTACACACACACACACACATATATATATACATGTATATATGTATATATATATGTATATGCATGCATATATTTGTGTATATATATATACTTATGTATATATATACATATATATACATACATATATATACATATATATACATACATATGTATATATATATACACACACACATATATATATATATATACATATGTATCTGTATATGTACACATACATACATGTATACATATGTATATATATGTATATACATATATATATATATACATATACATATATGTATGTGTACATATACATATGTATATGTATATATATATATATATGTACATATACATATGTATATATATATATATACATATATATATGTATACATGTGTATATATATACATGTATATATGTATACATGTATATATATATGTACATATGTATATATATACATGTATATATATATACATGTATATATATATATATGTACATATACATATACATATACATACATATACATATATATATATATATATATATACATATACATATATATGTAGATATATATATATATATGTATATACATATGTACATATATATATATATATATATACATATGTACACATATATATATGTATATATGTATATGTATATATATATATGTACATAAGTACACATATATATACATAAAGCCTAATTATCTTCTTGATTCAAAGGATTTATTTTAGTCATGTTTGGATTCCCATAAGTGGATGCATAGTTGATTTGAAGCTATCAATTCTCCATTGTGTTCCTTGTTGCACATTTTTTCCCCCCTTAATGGCACAACAATTGACCTTATACACTACACAAATGTATGCAAATAATAGACCAATTTTTTTCTTAATTGACTCTCCATACCTCTTTGGCATGCCCACTGCACACTAAGGTGTGATTGCTAGTATATATATATATATATATGTACACTACACAAATGAATGCAAATAATAGACCAATTTTTTTCTTAATTGACTCTCCATACCTCTTTGGCTTGCCCACTGAACACTAAGGTGTGATTGCTAGTATTAAATGTACATGTATATATATATACATGTACATTTAATACTAGCAATCACACCTTAGTGTTCAGTGGGCAAGCCAAAGAGGTATGGAGAGTCAATTAAGAAAAAAATTGGTCTATTATTTGCATACATTTGTGTAGTGTACAAGGTCAATTGTTGTGCCATTAAGGGGGAAAAAATGTGCAAAAAAGAACACAATGGAGAATTGATAGCTTCAAATCAACTATGCATCCACTTATAGGGATCCAAACATGACTAAAATAAAACCTTTGAATTAAGAAGATAGTTAGGCTTTATGGCTAGTAGACTAATGTTATGTTCGATATAAGGAGAGAACCAAAGATAGGGATAGGAACTGGCGGAGATAAAGTGGGAAAGAGTGACAGAGAGAGGGCTGAGGAGATAGAGATATAGAGAGAGAAAGGAGGAGAGAGACATGTAGAGTTGACAATATATATACATACACACACACACACACACATATATGTATGCTCACACATACATACATTTATTTTATATATATATATATATATATAGATGATAGAGAGACAGAGAGAGAGAGAGAGAGAGAGAGAGAGAGAGAGAGAGAGAGAGAGAGAGAGAGAGAGAGAGAGAGAGAGAGAGAGAGAGAGAGAAATGTCTAGAGATAAAGATGGATATAGGAAGACAATGTGAGAGGAATAGTGAGATAGATAGATATAGAGATAGAGTGAGGTAAAGGGAGAGATAACTATAGAAATATCTCTATATATAAAAGTAGAGATATAAGGGTAGAGCGACATGGAGAGATAACAATATATAGATAGAGAAACTAATGGAGGAATAAATATAAAGATATGGAGATAGATCTCGGCAATGAGATATAGATATAAAGGTCTAGAAAGAGGGAGAGGGAGAGAGACAAATGGGTAGAGAGAGATAGAAATGTCTAGAGATAGAGATGGATAGAGGAAGATACAATGTAAGAGGAAAAAGGAGAGATAAAGATAGAAAGATATATATAAATAAAGAGGAAGATATAGAGATGAAGAGATAGAGTAATAGACATATATCGATAAATGTAGGGAGATAGAGAGAGAGAGAGAGGGTGAGAGAAAGATAGTTAGAGAGAGTGAGAAATGTCTAGAGATAGAGATAGCTATAGGAAGACAATGTGAGAGGAAGAGTGAGATAGATAGATAGATAGATAGATACATAGATACATAGATAGAAAGAGGTAAAGGGAGAGATAACTATAGAAATATCTCTATATATAAAAGTAGAGATATAAGGGTAGAGGGACATGGAGAGATAACAATATATAGATAGAGAAACTAATGGAGGAATAAATATAAAGAGATAGAGATAAAGAGGCAGTGAGATATAGATATAAAGGCCTAGAAAGAGGGAGAGGGAGAGAGATAAACGGGTAGAGAGGGATAGAAATGTCTAGAGATAGAGATGGATAGAGGAAGATACAATGTGAGAGGAAAAAGGAGAGATAAAGGTAGAAAGAGATATATAAATAAAGAGGAAAATATAGAGATGAAGAGATAGAGTAATTGACATATATCAATAAATGTAGGGAGAGAGAGAGAGAGAGAGAGAGAGAGAGACAGAGTAGGATAGATGGAGTGTGGTGTGACGTATTCACACATTTCCCCATTGCAAATGGGGACCCCCAATTTTTTCGCTTTCTAGGCTATTTATCTTAGCTTAGTCATTGGTAGTTGTCAAGTCTTTGCTATTAGATGTTCATTTTTAAGACATGTAATTGCTTCGGGGATCGATCGGGTTTCTCTCTTCAGGATGAAATGAGATACAACCCTATCTTCAAATGGTTTCCCTTATTCTAGAGCAATTCCAATCACCATGACTAAGGATGATACTCATGCGTTAAGAGTTATGTAAAAAAGGTGAAACTATTGAAATCTTTGGGCTAGGTCAATGAGGGTTTGAAAAGAGAATGAGGAATGTGAATGAAGATTTGTCTCAATTGCATCAAGATCTAGTACAAAGGAACCTTAGATGACTGATTTGGTGAGCAAATTTTTTTAAAAAGGATGAGGTTTGAATCACAATTTTCCTAAAAGGTGAAATATGGCAAACTTAGCCTTAGAATCTTGATGAAGCTTTGGATGTAAATAGACTGGAAAGATCCTCTAATTAGCCAACTAATAAGAAGATTGTAAAGCTGGTCAATTTGGTCAATCAAGTGACTGACTTGTAATGGTCATAAAAAATTCTACCTAAGGTAAGGAATTACAATGGTATCCTCAAATGTTTCCTCAATCATACATTGCAAAGGTGTCAAGAAAGGTTGCCCCAATCATCAAATTGCAATGGTGATTTGAAAATCCAATTTCAAGAATAAGTTGCAATGGGGTCTCAAAATGCCACCAAGGTAATGACTCGCAATGGTGCCTCTAACTGTCACCAAGAAGCAACTCTTGCAATGGTTGTTAGGCCCAATATGTAAAGCTAATGTACTGAGAGGGGAGGGGTGAATTAGTACTTCAAAACATTTCTTCAACAATATCTTTACTGTTATGCATAAACCAAATAGTGCAGTAACATAATATAAAGCTAAAACAAATAGATAACAATCATACATGATTCACTCCATAACACATATATTTTGATTACGTAGAAACTCTTGGTTAGAGAGAAAAACTACAGTGGGGATGGCACCCACAACTTCACTACTGCAATAATAAAGAGGGCTTGGTTAGAGCTACATGTTTAGCTATTTCTGATAGCTTACCCTGTTAGGAGTAACAAGATCTGTTAGATCTACCTTGCTAAAGGATTTTACAACACTTCATCTAAATGTTGCACCTGGTTAGAGGCTTTACAATTTATAGACTTGATTAGAGTCTTTTACCCTATTAAAGGTTTCTCTTACAACTTCAAAATATTACAATAAAATCATTACAAATATTTGCAACTTTACATCTGGAATGTTATAGAAGATTCTATATTCTCAGAATAGATTACCTTGCTTATAGCATACCTCGGTAACCCATATAGTAACTCAGTAAACCCTTCTGTTTACTCTGTTCTTCGACTATTCTCTGAAAACCTTCAACTCTTTAACTCATGCTATATAAATAGATCTCTTATGACGGTGATCCAATTCATTGCTTCGATCTTACAATCACGGTTTATTGAATGAATAACCATGCAAAATATTTCATTGGTTAGATGACCTCAAAATCATACATGATCTTCAAGTGCAATTTCCAATGTGATAACAGTTAGATGTGCCTCGATTTTGTAACATGTTTTCATATGCATGTCCAGGTTCAATGAATCTGGTAACACGTTTCACTTGGTGTAAATCAACTTGGTGTGTCATCTTTGCTGCTTGGTAGACATATAAAGATACTCGGTAGACAGCTCGGTGTATACTGCGTTCTGTGACTGCTTTCTTCTGTAACTGACTAGACTGTACATACCGACTGAATATTTCAGTAATAGATAACCGACTAGAGTATATAGTATAACTTTGACATAAAACTAATGGCAATCTGATAAGTAGTAACAATCTCCCCTTTTGACATTAGTTGAGATGTTTGACAAAAATTCCTTTCAAAGTTATAACTCAATAATCTATATACTTGCAAAATTTGACTATACTGACAGTATATACAATAGTCAATAAAATAATATATCAGATATACTCCCCTTATCAATATACTATACATAACTCTGATTTTGCATGCTTGGTGATCTGTTCTTGTTCTGTGCTTACTGTCTTGTATACTGCTCGGTTCACTGCTCTTGGATACTCTGCTTATTCTGCTCGGTATACTCCCCCTATATACTATACTCTGAATACTATATCATTCTCCCAAAACTGTATTAATACGGTATCACTCCCCTAGTACTGTAACATATTACTCCCCAAATATATATCACTCCCCCTTTTTGACAAACATCAAAAACTTAATTACCATTCGGGGGTGGTAACTGGTCAAAAATGGATTTGTACTTGGTCCAGGCGTCGGTGAGAGTGACAGAGAGTGCATCCTTTACACTGTCCATTAAAGAATTATGTGCTTGAATATCAGCCAATAGTGATATTAAGCCATCTAGAGTGCTTCCCTCTTGAGTAGTAGATAAGTATGTGGCTCGGTTGATCTGTTCTTGGACTGATGAAAGATGTGGAAGGAATAATGTCTGAAGGGTCATTATGTCCATTCGGATCTTGTGTTCATCATTTCTTAAGTCCAATTGTTGAGCCATGAGCTGTTGTAACTTTGTATAAAAATTTTGAACTGAATTTGGCTCAGTGGTCAACTTATGTGAGAGATCAGTGATCTCTTTCTCAATTGCCTCTGTTTTAATCTTAATGTCTTTAATGAATAAAGAAAATGTGCAGAGTTTCTAAAATAAATAATGAATGTGCTTGAGTTGAGGAGTCAACTCAACAATAAATTTGACAAGTTTAACTTTGCCAATAGCTATAGCTTTTTGTACCTCTTCTATCATTTTGGCAGTGAGCTCTTTGTCTTTCAGCTTGCTCAAATACTCTGATGCATCTACTCCAGATGTCTCTATCTTTGTTAGGAGTTCATCTAGTTGAATGTGGATGGCTGCATCTGTTGATATTGTAGCTTCAGGTAGCATATCTATTAAAAGTGCTTTTACCTTCTGAAGTACTTTGTTTTTCTTTTGAATGGCCATTTGCTTCTCTTGTTTGGCCTTTGCTTTGCACAGTTCACCGAAATCAATGAGTTCTTGTCCCTTTAATTTTGCTATGTCTACATTGGGAAACACTATGGGTTTTGACAAATCAACTTTAAAACTATGCTTCTTCACTTTCTTTTCTTTACCTTTCACCGATGGAAGTAAGAAAATTGCTTGTGAGGCTTGATTACCCTTGGTAGGTTGCTCGGTAGAGGCAACACTTTGATCGGTTCCTTTAGCCTCTATAGATTCCTTCGGTGTCTTGATACTTGGTGTCTCAGTTGCAACATTTTCAGTGCCAGAAGGTGCTTGAGATGTCTGTTCTTGAGTAGTACCTTCTCCTGTTGAAAACTTGCGACCTTCGGTGCCTTGATCAGTATCCTGATGAGTTCCGGTTGAGACAAGTTGCTTGACCGGTGGATAAGGCTAAACTTGATCCAAAATGGATTCACTAGATACAAGTTTTGCATATGCAGTGCCTTCTATCATTTCCTATTCCGGTGCCTCTATATCCATGACATCTTCATCTATTTGAATGGTGTCAGCAAGATCTTGTTCGGTAGCATCAGGACCTTGCTCAGTGACATCAGGATCATGCTCGGTGACATCAACGATTTCAACTATAGCTTGCTCACCGGCATCCTTGATTTTAAAGATTTCCTGCCACTTTACTTTTGTCTCATTTTCTACTTCAATATATAGCCCATTCATCAGTTTTAAGGCTCTTTGTTTGACAAGAAACTTTGAATTGTAGGTTGTCAGATGTTCCTTTATTTCAGCTATTGACATATCAGGAAAGAGATGGACTAGACTTCTTTCTCTGATTTGTTTCTCTGATTCCATTGCATACTTCCACCTATTATCAATATGCAGATACAATTCATTTTGAAGTGACTTAGCTAGTTCCAATGGAGCTAGCCGGAACTTTAGAAGTGTGCAGATGACAGCTTCTTCAATTTGTCTCTTTTCATCATTTTTCTTGGTTTCATACTTGACATATCTAAATCCTCCAAATCCACCATATTCTTTCAGATTAGCACAGAAGTTTTCAACACGATGTATATTTACCTTCTTGCTCTTGACAATCTAAAATTTGCTTGCATCTTCTGATTCAGTATCACTAGACTCTTTTGCCAAAATGAGTCTCTGAGTAGATTTCTTGTATGTCTTTGTTACCTTGGGAATAGTAACACTCTTTGTCTTCTTACTTGGTGAAGCTGCAGATGCTCTAGTGTTAGGTCATTTTACTGGAGGTGGAGTCGGTGTGACTTTTGATGTGTCATGTTTCTTTCTCTTTAACACTTTACCCTTAGGCAATTCAGTGCTCAGTATTATAGCTGTCTCTTGGGCTTCAGATTCCTCTTCGGTAGTGGCAATGGTTCCTTTGACAGGTGTAGAGGAAGAGTCTTCTCCAAATTTCTCAGACAATGCTTTTATCATTTTTGTTACCTTTCTTGTAGCTTTGGGTACTACAATATTCATCTTTACCTTTTCCTTTACTTCCTCATAGGTACCATACCTCAGCTCGGTAGCATGTCTGGGCAATGTAAGAAATGCATCAATTTGTTGTTTTGTGATGTCAAAATCAATCTCGTAACCCATTGGTGACAAAGATTGAGTCCTCGGTTCCACAGCATTCACATAATAGTAATCGCTGTCAACTTCAAAACATATATCATTTTTGTATTTCTCTACTAGTTGGGGTGGAATCCTATATCTGTTATGCATTTTCTCTTGAAATTTACTGAAGTAATCATCCATGATATCATTTAAATTATCACCTAACTTCTGAATGCAATCATTAATCTGATGGGTGATAGGTTGGTGTAGCTCCCAAACAACTTTACCGACTGATGGAAAGAATTTTTCAAAGTTGAAAAACATGCATACCAGTAGTGATCCAAACTTTAGAGTATTAGTCGAGTTGTTCTTCTTCAGCTTCCTGATGGTGTTCAGATTTTCAAATAGGTTCTTCAGCAATACCTCACATAGGTCAATTTTCATTCCCTTTTTCACAATTTTGTATGCCAAGTCTACTACTGCACAGGGAACACTATTTTCCCTTGCCGATTGGAAGAAACAGTAGCCCATTACTCTAATGGCAAATTTTAGTTCTTCATCTGTGACATTATTTAGTTTCAATCCTCTGCAATCAGATTCCACTCTGGTTAAACTGATCAATTCCTTCTGTGATATCATCTTCTGGGCTCAGGCATGATCATAGATAGGGTAACCGATAATCAGATGAATGATTTCCTTGGTAATCTTAAATGGTTGTTCATCTAGGCACATGAAATCATCGTGAACTCTGCTCAAAACAAACTTGACCCTTTGGGGTTTTAACACACGAGGATAGGTTAGGGCTTTAGTTAATCCCTTGATCTTGATGTGCTCATACTTGTTGTTCAATATACCATCGGTACATAGCTCATCATAGGTGTCTCTGATTTCAACATGACCGAGTTCTTCAACACGACATTTGGTGAAGAATCTCACATCTTTGACTAACAACACTCTGTCTGGGATGAGTGAAAAGGTAGTTTTGTCATCTGGTTCAGAAGCGACTTTGGGGGTCAAAGAGTATTTCAGTGAGGGCTTCTCTACATTCTTGACAACTATGGGATCTTGTATCTTGGGCGCCATTGAAGATTTCAGATAAAAAACTAACAAAGAGTCCTTAGTGTTTCAGGATTTCAAATGATAGACGCTTTATACATAGCAGATAATGGCAACTAGGTACGCTTGGTAAACCAGCTTAACAATGTGTTGAGATTTGATGTAAATACCTTGAATTTGCTTTGTAGGAGGTTTGATCGCCTTTGAATTGCTTGCTCTGCTTTCTCGAAAACTTGGTGAGTGTAAATGACCGCAAAAATGCTTTTAAGTACACAAAATACCTTATTGGGCTCCGTGCGGAAGAGGTCAAAACATTAAATGCACTCGATTCCTCTTTAACCGATTTACTTCTCCTTTTTCGTTTTAACCTAGTAACCAAACCTCCTTACTTGACAGGCTTCCTGTAAAGTGCTTCAAAAGACTTTGATAGAATTTCAAACTTACTTTTACATCTTAACTTGCAGATTTTTGAATTTAGTACATAATAGAATAGGAACTGTTAAATTTTTAACCTTCAGAGAATGCAGTCCCTTCATACCTTTACCGATTAATTTGGAATAGGTGCACCTAACTCGGTAGGTAAGGTGCTTTCTTCATTTGACACAATTTCTTTCTTTTTCCAAATCATCTTTAATTTTTCTTTTATTTCTTCAGTGTCTTTTCTAGGTTGATCTCTACAATCTCTAGCTAAGTGTCCAGATTTGTGACAATGAAAACATGCCATACCAGGATTTCTCCATGATCTTCGGTTGTACATCCCAAACCTTATAAAACAATTAGCACTAATATGTCCATATCTTCCACAACATTCACACCATATCCTTGTATTGTAATCCCATGGTACTGCAGAATACTATCAGTAAGGATTCGTGTGAGTTCGGTAAACTCTAGCATTTGCTCGGTGTGCATACCACATATAGTTCTTTTGCTTAAACTAGCACTTCTCGGTACTATGTCCATATCTATTGCATTTTTTACAAAACCCTTTGAATTTTACCTTCTGATAATTGTTAACAGACTTTGTCCTACATTGATTAGATGTGTGACCATATTTATTGCAATTGTAACAATAACCATTGGACTTAGTGGCATTCGGTTGCTTGCCTTTTCTGATTTGGCATATGTTGGCAGTGTGACCTTGATTTCCACAGTAGTTGCAAATAGGCTTCTTTCTTTTGATGTTATTCTTGTTTCCAACTTGCTTTGATGATTCTCCTCTCTCGGTAGTATGAATTCCTTTCTCGGTAGAGTCTTTTCCTTTGTAATCGAGTCCAGCATCTTTGTTGGGTCTTCTTGTATTCAGTTGCTCATCCAACATCTTTGATGCTTCATAACTCTTCTTTAGTGTTTCTTTGGATTTCTTCTCTGTTTCAAGTTCATCGGTTAACTTTGATACTTCAAGTTTCAATGCTCGATTCTCATCATTCTTCATAATTGCTTCATGATGTGCATAACCTAGTTGATCTAATAGGTTTTGTTGAATTCCAGTCAACCTTATTATTTCATCATTCTTATCAGATGCTAAGACTTCAAGCTGTTGTTTCTCTCTTTCTAGATCTCTTACTTTATCCTCAGCTGTTCTCAATGCATCTAGATTTTCAGTCATCTGTGTGCTGAAATGTTCATGTTCTCTTTTCATTCCTTTTAGTTGATCAGCCAGTGCTTTGTTCTTTTCTTTCAATACTCCAATCATTTCTTCAATTTCTTTAGATATACTATTCTCAGATGATGTCTCAATTTGTTCCACTAACTCTTGAGAGTCCTACAAATCATCAGATAATTTTCTACTTACTTTCAGAGATTTTTGCATTTGCCTTTGCATGTTTGCAATCACTTGATTAGCATGATCCAGCTCTTCTTGCATATACACAATCCTCCGAGATTGTTTATAGCCTTCCATTGATAAGATCTTTCTCTTTAGGTAGTTAAACCCTTTTCCAAGATTCAAGCTCTGATACCAATTGTTAGGCCCAATATGGAAAGCTAATGTACTGAGAGGGGAGGGGTGAATCAGTACTTCAAAACATTTCTTCAACAATATCTTTACTGTTATGCATAAACCAAATAGTGTAGTAACATAATATAAAGCTAAAACAAATATATAACAATCATACATGATTCACTCCATAACACATATATTTTGATTATGCAGAAACTCTTGGTTAGAGAGAAAAACTACGGTGGGGATGGCACCCACAACTTCACTACTGCAATAATAAAGAGTGCTCGGTTAGAGCTACATGTTTAGTTATTTCTGATAACTTACCCTGTTAGGAGTAGCAAGAGCTACATGTTTAGTTATTTCTGATAACTTACCCTGTTAGGAGTAGCAAGATCTGTTAGATCTACCTTGCTAAAGGATTTTACAACACTTCATCTAAATGTTGCACCTAGTTAGAGGCTTTACAATTTATAGACTTGATTAGAGTCTTTTACCCTGTTAAAGGTTTCTCTTACAACTTCAAAATATTACAATAAAATCATTACAAATATCTGCAACTTTACATTTGGAATGTTATAGCAGATTTTATGTGCTCAGAATAGATTACCTTGCTTATAGCATACCTCGGTAAACCCTTATGTTTACTCTGTTCTTCGACTGTTCTCTGAAAACCTTCTCGGTGACCTCTTTGTCTCTGTAACAATCTTCTTACACTCATGCACACACCTTTAACTCTTTAACTCATGTTGTATAAATAGATCTCTTATGACGGTGATCCAATTCATTGCTTCGATCTTACAAACATGATTTAGTGAATGAATAACCATGCAAAATATTTCATTGGTTAGATGACCTCAAAATCATACACAATCTTCAAGTGCAATTTCCAATGTGATAACGGTTAGATGTGCCTCAATTTTGTAACACGTTTTCATATGCATGTCCATGTTCAATGAATCTGGTAACACGTTACTCAGTGTAAATCAACTCGGTGTGTCATGTTTGCTGCTTGGTAGACATGTAAAGATACTCGGTAGACAGCTCGGTGTATACTGCATTCTATGACTGCTTTCTTCTGTAACCGACTAGACTATACATACCGATTGAATATTTCAGTAATAGATAACCGGCTAGAGTATATAGTATAACTTTGACATAAAACTAATGGCAATCTGATAAGTAGTAACAATGGTATCCCTAAAAGCCGACTCAATCTTATCTTGCAATGCTCCTTCAAAAATCTGATTCAAGTATTACATGCAAGGGAGAGAGGGGGAGGAGAGGGAGATAGAGAGATAGAGACTGAGAGGGAGGGACAAGAGATAAATGAGAGAAAGAGAGATGGAGAGAGAGAGAGGGGGGGGGAGAGAGAGAGAGAGAGAGAGAGAGAGAGAGAGAGAGAGAGAGAGAGAGAGAGAGAGAGAGAGAGAGAGAGAGAGAGCAACACAAAGAAGGTGACGCAGAGAGAGAGAGAGAGAGGGGGGGGGAGAGGTATAGAGAGATCTAAGAGGTGGATAGAGGGATTGGGAGAGAAAGAGAGACCTAAGAGGTGGAGGGAGGAAAGGTGAGAGAGAGAGAGAAAGAAAGAGAGGGTGAGAGATAGAGAGAGTCTGAGTGAGAGGGAGGAAGGGACAAAAGGATATTACAAGAGACTAGAGAGAGAGGTGCGAAGAGAGGGAAAGAGGGAGAGAGGGAGAGAGTGAGAAAGAGAGGTAAAGAGAGAGAGAGAGAGAGAGAGAGAGAGAGAGAGAGAGAGAGAGAGAGAGAGAGACCTGAGAGGAGGAGAGAGTGAGATAGAGAGAAAGAGGATGAGAGGGAGAGACTTTAGAGATAAAAGAGAGAGAGAGAGAGAGAGAGAGAGAGAGAGAGAGAGGCTTAAGTGAAAAATTGAAAGGGAGTGGGGGAGGTTGGGAGAGAGTGGGATAGAGATACACTTGACAGAGAAGGAGAGTGAGATAGAGAGATAGAGGTGGAGAGGGAGAGAGACTTAAGAGAGAGAGAGAGGTTGATATCTAGAGACGTGATAGAGAGAAGGAGAGAGACTTGAGAGAAAGAGAAATGGAGCGAGAGGGGGAGAGAGAAAGAGAGTTAGAGGGAAAGAAATACTTGACAAAGGAAGAGAAAGGGAGGGGGAAGGAGAGGGAGAGAATGAGATAGAGACACACTTAAGAGATGGGGAGAGAGTGAGAGATAGAGATATTTGAGAGAGGGAGAGAAAGAGGGATAGATGGAAGAGACAAAAAGGGTGAGGGAGATGAGAAAGAGAGGGAGAGATACCTGAGAGAGGGAAGAAAGTAGAGAGGGAGATGCCTAAGAGACAAAAAGGTATGGGTTAAGAAAGAGAGAGGGGGAATGCAGGGAAGAGACGAGAGAGATAATGCTGATATGAGCATGCTGATTACTAAAATTTGACAAAGTCTGAAATTTATAAGAATACTCAAAAAACTAGAATCTGCATTATAACTCTTAGAGATCTGGAACCACTCTCAAACATCTTGACAATATGTACATAAAATGTAACTTAAAGTATAAGTCACTTATACTTAAATGTTATATTTTATGTATATATCCTATCAAAAACCTAATGGAATGCTAAATGAATTGCATTTTATTGATAGACAAACACGTACGTGGTTTACAAACTAAAACCATGTATGCGGTTTTAGTTCTCAAACCGGGCACGGGGTTTTTGGTTTCTAAATCGCCTACGTGGTTTTAGTTTTTAAACCGCGTACGTGGTTAGTATGCTTTAAACCTCGTACGTAGTTTAGCTTTGGTTAGGCTTGATAAAATGAGCCTAAACACGTATGGGGTTCTTTAAATTTGAAATACCCCATGCACGTTTTGTTGTTTTTCATGTTTTTTTTGGTGTGTCCACTTTTCTGACAACCATCTTTGTGCACTTACCCAGGTTCTTCCTCTTCTAAAGATACCGAACTAGATGGGTTCTCCTCAACTTCTTGCGTATCAAGTGGTCTCGATTCAACTCTTTTAGGCATAGAAGGGAATTAAATCACACCTTCCCATTTAGTTTGTTGTAGTTGTAATGTAACAAAAGGAGACTAAATTTATCTAAATATTACACTTCTCCTATGAATCACCTGTTGTGCAACAGGGTCCCAAAGCTTGTATCCTTTCACACCATGACTATAGCCGATGAAGGTACATTTCACTACCTTGTTCTCCGACTTTGTTCGCTTCTCCTTTGGCACATGTGCATATGTGTCACAACCAAAAACTCTAAGATGTCTCAATGAATGCTTGTGACTTGACCATGCTTATATAGGAGTTTTATCAACAAGAGTTATTGTAGGAGACCTATTAATCAGGTAGCGAGCAGTAGCAACAGCTTCAGCCCAAACTTTTGTTCTAGACCAACACCACTCACCATACTCCCAGCCTGCTCTATCAGTGTCCTATTCATTCTTTCTGCATCTATATTCTACTGTGGAGAATACAAAGTTGTCTTTTGTCTGTTAATGCCATAGTCTTCAGAAAATCTATCAAAATCATTAGAGCAAGATTCACTGCCATTACCAGTCCTCAAACATTTAATTTTTTTTTTAGTCTGCAACTCAACCAATGCTTTAGATGCTTTAAAATGATTGAAAACTTCATATTTACTCTTTAGAAAGTATACCCATGTCCTTTTACTAAAATCATCAATAAATGAAACATAATATGTAGATTTTTCAATCAAAGGAACATCTACAAGACCAAACACATCAAAATGAATAAGATCCAAAACACGACAAGATTTATGAGAACTCTAGTGGACCAAATCAGAAACATTTTGGAATTAAGTTTATACAATATAGCTATTTACAAGATGAAACAAGATTTTATAATTATGGTTTTGTGATATTTCTAAGTTTATTATAAGATATAGATTTATTTTCTATTCTCTAGTTCTACTTTGGGATTAGGTGTTTTTGCTAAATATTAAGAATAAAAAAGTTGGGATTACAATTTTCAATTAATCTCATTTCAACGTTCATGAAATTTTTAATCATTTCTTGTTGACAAGCAGTGAAAAGAATTTTTATGTAAATGGAACAAAGAATTATGGGATTCTCGAGTGAAGATCAAATACTAGGGAAATTTAGATAGAGGCAGAAGAGATAGTAATCATCAAATCTCAAATCAAAATCAATCTAAAGATCAAAAATATGACAAGTCTTCAATTCAATATCATTATTGCATTTAATAGACTTTTTCACAGCCGCTAACTTACGCCATTGCACACTTCTTATATCTCTACACAGCTAAACTCTAATGAGAAAGTAAATTCCAAATACAGATCCATACAATATATAGAAAAGATACGATTAATGAAGGAGAGAGAAACATGCATAAATGAATGTATTTCAAACTACCCAGAATCCGTGAGATGTCAACTTATGGGACAAGAGACAAGTTGGAGTACACGAAAAAACCATTTGAAAGATTAGCCATCAATGCTTGTCATGAATATGTTGATGTAGAGGATACATAAGTGATACAAATAAATGAAGATTTTAAAATAGTATTTTGGATTACAATCTCCAGCCCCCAAAAAAATATGTGACATGGCCTGGTGTTGTATCCTTTTGTTATCTGGGTTTTGGAGGATTATGCTTAGAAGGAAAAAAGTTTAAATTGTGGTAACACCGTCAAGATGAACAATTGATTCCATACATATGCTAGATTCTTCTCCAAGGAACATCATGTATATCTTAGACTCAATCATGGTGACCTACACAATTATCTTTTAGTTTTTTTCCTTCAAATGTTTTAGAGGGGAAGGGGACATAGCTCCATAGAAGATTAGTGTATTGATATTGAAGTAGACACTTCTTCCATCCCTGTATAATGTATTTTAAAAATATAGGGGTCTCCCTGATATGATCCCCAAAAGTAACCCACCTATAATTGTTACAAACATAAAAAAGTATAACATTGGAAGTTGAAAGTGGAAGAGAAACAAATTGGATAGATTTAAAGGTATGACTTGCAGGTAAGTTGATGAATCCCATGCATGAATGGGTGTTTGTTCATTAAGCCCAAAAGTGTATTGCCCAATTACATTAAAATGGGTTGCTTAGGAATTGTACATAATGTTGTCATTGTTAGTGTATCAAAACAAAAATAGAGTGAATGAGAGGGATGAATTGTCTATATTCAAGGCAATACAAAATGGTTAAATTTTTTTAGTACTTGTCATTAGGCTAGTACTATTGCAATCGTTTCAATTTTTTTTTCACCAATTATATCTATAAATGTTTTCTTTCAATCATTTTTAAAAAAAAAATTCAATAGTTAAGATGCATGACTTTTTATTTTGCAAATTACAAAAATTGTTTTTTTTCAATCTAATTGGCTCAAATAATTTGCATCTTATTAGGGAATTTTCCGGATCCACTTTCTGCATGAGTTTTTTTAGGCAAAATTTTAAGTCATTAAAATAATATTTAGTATGTTTTAATTTTTAGGTCATTAAAATATTTTGATGCTAATTAACTAATCAATTTAAATTTAAAATAAATAATTACTCTACATTTATAACGTAAATGAAATACAATATTATATATCCTTATCATATAATATTAAATATATAAAATACAATAATATAATCTAAAATATTGAATGAAAATTATAATATCAATTATAAATAATTTATTAATAATAACATTACCCAAAATTTATTATAATAAATCTATTATTAATTAATATATTAACTTTGTCATCAAATAATTATTAATTGAAATTAAGATTATTATTATTATAAATTTTACTTTATAATATAAATAAATTGTTATAGCTTAATCTATCATTTTTAAGTAAATTATAATTATAATTATAATTCTTATTTATTATTATAATTCTAAAACCATTTAATAATGATTAGGATTAAAATTAAGTTTATAATAAAATTTAGTGTTAGAATAAGGATTAAAATTAGGGTTTTCAAATTATTTATAATTTAACATTAAAGTTAGGCTTAGAGTTAGATTCAGAACTAGAACTAGAACTAGAACTAGAGTTAGAATTAAGAAAAAAAAGGGTTAGGGTTATATTTAATATTAGATTTAGAGTTAGAAAATTTAGGTTTCAAATTTGGGCTAGGGTACAAATTTTGTTAAAGATAAAATTAGAGTTATTGTTAAGGTTTGAATTAGTTATAGATAGTATTGTAATTTTATAACTCGACACTCTTTTTTAATTAAAATTATCACAAGCTTTCTACGTACACTCAATGGCTTGTACATGGTTAGGTTGTTAGTATTACATATCTTCCATTAAACTTAAAAAAATGGAATGGATTCATATACATTTATTCATAATACTGTAAAAAATCAATATTTTTCAGATAGTCTAAAGATTAGAAGTTTGTACTTTTTTATATCAAAATTTCAAAATATATATAAGAACAAAAGCAAAAATGTATTTACATAAGGGTAAAAAACTACGGATATGAAAAGAATGGAATACTTTCTTTTTGTATGAACACACCACAATCAAATGAGTTGTGCTTACGAACGTTTTGGTTTACAACAAACACTATAAGCAATGGATATCTTCATATTATTTTAAAAATAATTATTGAATTGCTTTATATGCTTGGGACAAACTTCCTAAGGTTTTGTTCAAGATAAGATTATATATATATCTTTTCAATAAAATAAAAAATTTAATTACATTTGTTTTTATGATGTATCTAAACATAAAGATTTTCACAGATTTATAGTCATATATTTCTTTTCTATATATATATATATATATATATATATATATATATATATATATATATATATATATATACATATGTGTATATATGTATGTATGTATATATGTATGTATGTATGTATGTATGATTGTATGTATGTATGTATGTATGTATATTATTTTTGTTTTTCTTTTTATTTATGTCTTTTTTTTAATATATTTTTAATTCCTCTTTGTTTGTTTGTTTGTTACTTTCTATTCTCCCTTGTATTATTACTATTATCTTGATTATTATTTTTTATTTTATCTCTCTCCTTGTTCTTTGTGCCTCCTCCCTCCTCCTTTTTAGCAACCCTAATATGCCACTTTTTCATTTTTCATCTTAATGATGGATCACAAAGTGTGATTCTAAATGTTGATGCAAAAATTGAAGAAGTTGAGGAAATACAACTTCAGAGATCCCAAGAACACCTGCATGCAAATACCTGTCACAAGAGAAGAATGGAAGCACATAAAACAAAAAAGCATAAATGCTCTGAAGAAGAAAATTATCATTCAGAAAGGGAAAGTACAATACAATCCTTATAAAAGGATAATAGCAACCCTAAAGAAACCCTAAAGAGATAATGTGTATTTAATAATTAGAATATTTATTAAATACCTACAATATTTATTAAATGCCTACGTTTAGCTTAAGCGTAGAGTTTAATAGACTAATAATTAAATAAATAATTATTAGCTAATACAAGATAACTCTAACACCCCCCTTAAGATGAACTTAGAGAGTAGCTAAAAAACTAAATGCATGAAGCAAAAAATGCAACTACATGATGAAGGCAAATTTGGGTCCCGACAACAAGGCCTGATGAGGTACCTAATCACAACCAAATCTCTATGAACTGAAGAAATAGAGAAAACCACATGGGAAAAAAACTCTACTCCAAAAAAAGATGGAAAAAGAAAGAAGAACACCACTGAAGTAGGAAATAGCTGCAAACATTGCCGAAGAGTAACTACTGATCTGAAGAACCTCCACTGAAATAGAACATAACTAGGTAGAGAAGATTGTAATCTGCATGAGTGCCCTCAAATGGAACTACTCGAAGCAGATGGCAAACAAAGGCAAACAACTGAACTCGAAGATACAGATGGCATGAGACACCAAAGCCTGAAGAGCTGATCAATCGAACCAAGGAAGCATTAGAACCAATAGGACAAACCTCCATAATGCTGAAAAGGGAGAGGGACAGGAACACTGAAAAGAACGGCCAACAAGAACTGCATGACGACGAACCAGGAACATCGAGGGTGCAGAGAAAGTACATGGTGTCATGGAAAGAACACTCACTTGACACACATCATGAGATGAATGTCATGGAAGGAACACTCACTGGACAACAGTAGATGGCAAACAAGGCAAACATCAACCCCCCCATGGCACTTTATAAGTAGTGCATGTACCATAAGACACAAGAGGTGCAAGATTCTATGTAAACAATGCATGATGGCACTTTATCTCAGTGTGTTTGCATAAATACAAGCTACAATGATAAGAAGACTAGAAATAGAAACGAGAACCCAGGACCTGAAACAACCAAGATATCCACCAGAGTGCTGAGAAACAAAAAACTAAATAAAATATGCATGGAGCAGAATCTGGAAATAAAACTAATATGGCTGGAAAGTGCACAGAACAAGCTTTCCAACAATATAAATTTTTCGAAAAACGAAGTTCGGATGCTCATTCTATGGCTCCCGGAGTGCAAAAAATAGACCCCACTTTGGCTAGAAAAAACACAGTCAAATAGAAAAATTGGAAAAAATTACCAATATGATGAGGTCCAACTCGGAACCAGCTTTCTGACGCCTATTCGTTTTCGAAAAAATGACTCCATATGCCCAAGATATGGCCCAAAAAAGAACAAAAAAAAACCCCTCTTTTTTGGCATAAAAAGAGTAAAAAAAAATTTTGACGAAAATTTTCTGACGCATTTGCAGGTACAGCTATACAGATTTGTGTTCTTTGTAAAGCATGTCAATGAAAAAATCATGGCCCAGATGCACTGGTCACCGAAATAGGTCAAATTATATATCAAAATGAATGGAAACGCCCTTCGGTAGCCAACGATGAGATCTGTTTTGGCTCAAACTGCTCTTCTTTTTTTTAAAATATTTTTTGATGAATTTCTCGAAATTCATGCCCAAAAAAAAGCAAAACCAAAAAAAAATTTTAGAACCCAAATTTGACAAATTTTATATGAAAATGGGAGTTTTGGGGCGTTCTGAGCTCAACAGAGAGGTTCGTTTGAGCCCAAAATGATCAGAAACAAAATAGCTACCCAAGATGCAATAAAAAAACTTTGAAAAAACTTGAAACCCTGCTCCAAAAACTCTTCTGAAAAATCAAGAACAAGCAGTAGCAGATGTAGGTTCTGATACCATGAAGAAGTTGAGGAAATACAACTTCAGAGATCCCAAGAACACCTGCATGCAAATACCTGTCACAAGAGAAGAATGGAAGCACATAAAGCAAAAAAGCATAAATGCTCTGAAGAAGAAAATTATCATTCAGAAAGGGAAAGTACAATACAATCCTTATAAAAGAGTAATAGCAACCCTAAAGAAACCCTAAAGGGATAATGTGTATTTAATAATTAGAATATTTATTAAATACCTACAATATTTATTAAATGCCTATGTTTAGCTTAAGCGTAGAGTTTAATAGACTAATAATTAAATAAATAATTATTAGCTAATACAAGATAACTCTAACAACCCCCCTTAAGATGAACTTAGGAAGTAGCTAAAAAACTAAATACATGAAGCAAAAAATGCAACTACATGATGAAGGCAAATTTGGGTCCCGGCAACAAGGCCTGATGAGGTACCTAATCACAACCAAATCTCTATGAACTGGAGAAATAGAGAAAACCACGTGGGAAAAAAACTCTACTCCAAAAAAAGATAGAAAAAAAAAAGAAGAACACCACTAAAGCAGGAAATAGCTGCAAACGCTGCTGAAGAGTAACTACTGATCTGAAGAACATCCACTGAAATAGAACATAACCAGGTAGAGAAGACTGTAATCTGCATGAGTGCCTTCAAATGGCACTACTCGAATCAAATGGAAAAAAAAGGCAAACAACTGAACTCGAAGATACAGATGGCATGAGACACCAAAGCTTGAAGAGCTGATCAACCGAACCAAGGAAGCATTAGAACCAATAGGACAAACCTCCATAATGCTGAAAAGGGAGAGGGATAGGAACACTGAAAAGACGGCCAACAAGAATTGCATGATGATGAACCAGGAACATCAAGGGTGTAGAGAAAGTACATGGTGTCATGGAAAGAACACTCACTTGACACACATCATGAGGCGAATGTCGTGGAAGGAACACTCACTGGACAACGGTAGATGGCAAACAAGGCAAACATCAATCCCCCATGGCACTTTATAAGTAGTGCATGTACCATAAGACACAAGAGGTGCAAGATTCCATGTAAACAATGCATGATGACACTTTAGCTCAGTGTGTTTGCATAAATACAAGCTACAATGATAAGAAGACTGGAAATAGAAACGAGAACCCAGGACTTGAAACAACCAAGATATCCACTAGAGTGCTGAGAAACAAAAAATTGAATAAAATATGCATGGAGCAGAATTTGGAAATAAAAATCATATGGTGGGAAAGTGCACAAAACAAGCTTTCCAACGATATAAAGTTTTCAAAAAATGAAGTTTGAATGCTCATTCTATGGCTCCCGGAGTGCAAAAATAGACCCCACTTTGACTGGAAAAAACAAAGTCAAACAGAAAAATTGGAAAAAATTACCAACATGACGAGGTCCAACTTAGAACTATCTTTCTGACGTCTATTCGTTTTCGAAAAAATGACTATGTATGCCCAAGATATGGCCAAAAGAAAAAAAACCCCTCTTTTTGGGCATAAAAAGGGTAATATATATATATATATATATATATATATATATATATATATATATATATATATATATATATATATATATATATATATATATATATATATATATATTGACAAAAATTTTCTAACGCATTTGCAGGTAAGCCGTACGGATTTGTGTGCCTCGTAAAGCATGTCAATGAAAAAATCATAGCCCAGATGCACTGGTCACCGAAATAGGTCGAATTATATATCAAAATGAATGGAAACGCCCTTTGGAAGCCAATGGTGAGATTTGTTTTGGCCCAAACTGTTCTTCTTTTTTTTTAAAAAAATTATTTTTTGATGAATTTCTTGAAATTCGTGCCCAAAAAAAAGCAAAACCAAAGAAAAAATTTTAGAAGCCAAATTTGACAAATTTTATATGGAAATGGGGGTTTTGGGGCATTCTGAGCTCAATAGAGAGGTTCGTTTGAGCCCAAAATGATCAGAAACAAAATAGCTACCCCAAATCCAATAAAAAAAACTCTGAAAAAACTTGAAACCCTTCTCCAAAAAATCTTTTGAAAAATCAGGAACAAGC
This sequence comes from Cryptomeria japonica, assembly GCF_030272615.1. NCBI lineage: Eukaryota > Viridiplantae > Streptophyta > Pinopsida > Cupressales > Cupressaceae > Cryptomeria > Cryptomeria japonica. The sequence continues at coordinate 707,377,338 of NC_081412.1, forward strand.
AGCAACAGATGTAGGCTTTGATACCATGAAGAAGTTGAGGAAATACAACTTCAGAGATTCCAAGAACACCTGCATGCAAATACCTGTCACAAGAGAAGAATGGAAGCACATAAAGCAAAAAAGCATAAATGCTCTGAAGAAGAAAATTATCATTCAGAAAGGGAATCAATTCATGAAAAAGTACAATACAATCCTTATAAAAGGATAATAGCAACCCTAAAGAAACTCTAAAGGGATAATGTGTATTTAATAATTAGAATATTTATTAAATACCTACAATATTTATTAAATGCCTAAGTTTAGCTTAAGCGTAGAGTTTAATAGACTAATAATTAAATAAATATTTATTAGCTAATACAAGATAACTCTAACAAAAATTCAGACACAATCTAATCCATAAATAAAGATTATTATCTCATGGATTGTATAAACTTAATGTTTATCAAAAATATTAATGTATTAAAAATCTATTGAAAAAATTATACGTAGATTAAAATTTGGATGCACTAAAATAAAATTATTTTGCCATCATATCATATCTATAACATTATTCATTCTGATTAAAAACATTACTAGGGATGACAATTCAACCACAAAATTTGAATCATTATGAATTTCTATAAAAATTGAGTGACAATTTAATTTTGCAATGGTAATTCATAAAATATAACTAGAAACATAGTTACATGATCTTACTACTTTTTACACCACTTTGAATACTTTTTAAAAATATATAATCTCACTACTCCATTCATTGATCCCATTCCTCAACTCACTAGACAAATCTCCTTATCAACTACATTAGTCAAGATTGATATGGTCCTTTTAATCTCCTACTAGCATATGCTATGACACAGTGCTTCTCAATTTGTAGGCTAGCTTACATGTTTCAAATTTCAATTTTTTTTGTTAGAAACCAATTTTATCGAAGATAGGCATTACATCGTGGATTCATGAACCAAATACACCAAATGACTTGAGTTGAATGAATAAATACATTGTTTTTAATCTCAAAAGCACTATGCATATAAGAAATAACAAAATAAATAGACCAAAATAAACCAAAATAGACCAAAATAAATATAAGAAACGACACAAATCTTAAGTACATAACTATGATAGGATTGAGCATTAGCTTTAGGGATTCATTGTTCTAGGAGATAATAGATAAAATTATCCAGGCTAGCAAAGCACAAGTATCTCCATTTTATGTAGATGTACAACACTACAATCACAATAGCAAATCCCACTCGATAACTTAACCCCATTTCAATTGCCCACCATCGATCCATTACATTTGCATCTACATCTCCATCTTCACCAACTGTATTATTGTGATTCTCTTTTCTACTTGAACCAAAACTCAATGTCTTACTTTCAAGTTGAGTTCCATGAAGATTGGGATTTACTAGAAAAGAGGAAGCCTCAAAGGTTGAAAATTACTTTCCCTCGGGTATTAGCCCAAAAAGCATGTTGTTAGAAAGATTCAAAATAGTCAGGAATTTGCCTACTTATGCCCTTAGTCTATTTAAAATCCCCAAAAAGTTTGTGGAGGCAATTGAAAGAATTCAAAAAAAGTTCCTTTGGTCGAGAGTGGAAGACAAAAATAGAATACCCCTTATTGCTTGGAACAAAATTTGTACTCCTAAGGCTTTTGGGGGGTTGGGTTTAAGGAATATTATTTCTATGAATAATGCCTTGTTAGCTAAACAAATCTGGAGAATGAAAGGGGAGGAAAGAGAATGGAATTTAATCTGGAAAAAGAAATATCTTTATGTGAAACCATCTGAGGAAGAATTTATGGATAACTCTTTTTTTGTTGAAGGCTCTGCAATTTGGAATGTAGTTCAAACGGCTAAAAGTTGGGTTGTTGCTAGAAGAATATGGAAATTGGGGAATGGAAGAATTATTAGATTTTGGGAAGACAGATGGCTCTTGGATAAACCTCTGGAGGATATTCCTATCCTTAAGGAGTGGAAAGATTGGTTCAAATATAGGTATGGTGGCTCTACTAGAGACTATTGGAGAAACAGGGACTGGATTGAGTTCAACCAACAATGTCTGGGATTAAAGTTTCTCAAGATTCTGCTTTCTTCTAAATTTTTAGGGACAATAAGGAGGATAGTTTGATTTGGAGGGAGACTTCAGATGGGAATTATTCTGTGTCTTCAGTGGTGGCTATCCACAACAAAGTTTCAAAAGAGATTCCTTTGTGGGCTAAAGTGTGGATAAAGAAGTTGATACCCAAAGTTAATATCTTCTTTTGGATTTTTATCCAAAACAAGGTGCTGACTCTTGATAACCTCCAAAAGTGTGGATTTGTTTTTCCTAACAGGTGTTCTCTTTGTTCAGGGAAGAGGAGTCATCTTGTCACATCCTCTACTAGTGCACTTTTAATCAGGAAATCTGGAATATTATTTTTTAGTAGGTAGAAGCTGAGATGGGTTTTCCCAAACTCTTTGGGGGAGTTCTGGCAGCAATGGTACTGTCCTAATTCCAACTCTAAGAATGTTGAGCTATGAAATATCTAGAAGGAGCGTAACAATGGGATTTTTAGGGATAAAAGTGCTAACCCTGAAGTAGTGGTGGATAAAATCTATAGAGGGATATTTGAATGTTTAAATGGAACTGATCATGGTTTAGCTGCTAAAGAGGACTTTAATGACAGATCGAACCTCTTTAATATCAAATCTAGTAAGGATAAGGGTAGGGATGGTCTTGTTTGGTGCTTTCTGCCTCAAGGATGGAATAAGGCCAACTTTGATGGGGTGTCTAAGGGGAACCCAGGTAAAGCTGGTTATGGGGGCATTGTCAAGAATTTTGCTGGAAGTTGTCTTGTGGTAGTTGTTGGCCCTTTGGGTAATCAAACTAGTCATTATGCTGAAGCCTCTACAACTTTGAATACTTTGATTATTGCAAAAAATCTAAATTATGATAACTTATGGCTAGAGGGAGACTCTCTAAACATTATTAAGTGCCTGAAGGGAGAAATTAAGCCATCGTGGTCTATAGAAAATATAATTTTTAAAGCTACAAAAATTATAGCTAGTTTTAAATTTATTATAATTGAACATGCCTTTAGAGAAAAAAAATTGGTTGTGGATGGTCTAGCAAACCTAGGTGTAATTTCCAAAGCTCAAAGTATTTGGTATGGGGAAGGTAATATTAACTTTAATATTAAAGATCTTTTAAGAAAGGACAGATTCATGGGGAGAGATGGATCGCACAATTATTTATGAAAGTTTTAATGAGTAATCTTCACATTTATAGAAAGGTAATGATGACATGGAAGAATCCTAATCAAAGCTATTAATCTTTCGCACACTTTGTGGGTTAGCATTTTCAAAATTTCAAGAGTCAATTGGAAGGAAGCTTTGAAATTGCAGAAGAACAAACTTGGTATAACGAACTTGAAAATGGGGGGGGGGGGGATCTAAGGAGAGAGGAACTAGAAAAAATTTCCAGATGGAAGGAAATGCCAAAGGTATGGACTAAGCTAGAAAAAGGGTTCATGATGAATTTCATGGAGAAGCTGGTCGATTATGATAAAGGTAGAGTTAACCTAGCTGTCACCAAAGTCACTGAAAACTAGATTAATGGTTCATTCAAAATTCATGGAGTGAGGTTTAAGCTAGATGCGGACCTCATAGCGATGGTAATAGGTATGCCCCACTCAGGTCTTAATTTTTTTAGAGACTTAAAAGTCTCTAATAATGTGGTTAAGCTTTTTCCGCACAAAGAGAAGGAGAGGGAAAAAATTGGTAAAGCTGCGGGGAGTATTATGATGTTTCCAACATTAAGAAAATTTGGGGCTGTGTGTTGAATGCTATTATGGAATACATTACTATGGAGGGTCATTTTACTAGGGTCCACACATACCATTTTTTGTTGTTAAATCATTTTAGGCATGAGAAGAGGATTTCCCTACCCTACTACCTCTTCAAGTCTCTGTTGAGGTCTCTTAATAAGCATAGCAAGAACCCTTCGACTTTGGTGCTTCATTGTGGCCTCATTTTGTTTATTTATGAGCACTGCAAAATCCTTGCTATCCAAGAAAGTAAGAGATTGTCTGCATCTCCAGGGAAAGGTAAGAGAAAGATGGAGGAAGGTGGGCCTAGCAAGGAAGAGTCGATTGAGAGAAAAAAGAGCAAAAATGCTACTGGGCTGAAAATTCAAGAGTACAAGGTTAATCAAAAGGAGACAGAGAATGACTCGGAGGATATCAGAAAATATGGTAGTGAAATGGAAACTGATGAGTCTGGAGGAGAGGAAAGCTAGAAAGAAGAGGATGTGGGGGAAGAGGAAGAAAGAGTTGAGAATGTTTCCGATCAAGATAGTCCTACCCACAGTGTTAGTTTAGGCACTGTCAATAGCTAGCCAATGGAGGAGCAGGATAATAAGATTAATGAGGAAAAAGAAATGGATATTGAGTAGGAGAAGAATAAGGAATTTGAGCAGGAGATGGACAAGGAGAATTCAAGCAAGGATAAGGAGTATGTTGGAGAAGGGTTAATTCAGGATAATCTCAAAAACCTATCTGAGGCTAGAATGGGTTTTGACAGGTGGGCTTATGAAGGAATCAAGAATATGGAAAAAAATGGGAAGTAGCGGGAAGAGAAAAGGATGAAAAATGATAGGGACCAGAATTAGTGGAAGAAGGATATGGAGGAAAAAGAAAACAAGATGGAAGCTTAGATTGGTAATTTGGAGGAAGGAAAAACTGCTATGAAAAACCTTTTGGTAATGGTTCCGGATATCCTTACAGTTGTTACTAAGAACTTAGAGGAAATCTCTAAAGTCCTTGAGGGCTCCAGTACTCCCAAACCCGTCATGGACCTTGATATTGATGAAGATGCTATTGAGACAGGGATAGTGGAAAGTGCTCCTGGTGGCGTGGCAAAGAGAACAAGGGCGAGCATGAAGAAAGATGTTGTGGCCTCTTCTAAGGAAATCCCTAAACATAGGGATAATATTAAAGAATTGCATGGGATTAGCGAAAATCTGGCTAATGCCCTGAAAAACATTAAGTAGTTTGTTTTCTGTCTTTTGTCTATTTTGGCTGGACATTGCTGGTTCTATGGGGCTTTTTTGCTGGATATTCCCCGTTTCTATGCTGGTGTTTTAGCTATTTGTTCCTTCTTGTTTCTTAATTCTCTAATTTCTTAAGGATCTTCTGTAAAGAGTTTTGGGGTCCCTTCAAAACCTGCTTTTACCGTAGTAAAAAACACAGTTAGGAATGTCAGATTTAAGAGTTGGGAATGGATCTTTCAAATTTTTTATCCAAACAGGAATGCCAACTTCAAATTTATTATTTCCCAGATACTCACAATTAGAAATAGATGAGGGAATAATACCATGCAACTTATTGCCATAGTGAGAAGAGCCATCAGATATCCCAACTCCTCTAAGGGAGGAAAAGCTAGCAAAAGAGGATGGTATACTGCTCTCCAAATTGTTATACGACAGATCCATGGTCTTAAGTTTTGAAAAGAAGAAAGCATTAAATTGTTCTTCCCCGGTGGGGTATAAATAACTAAACAATAAAAGAAGACATGAAATTTGTACTTTGTTTCAGACTGTTTGGAAGGTATCGCATGAGGGTGGAAAAGTTTTCATTTAATGTTTAAACTATCGTAACACATGACTAAGTGCCTTTTGGCAAAACCACGACAAAGATTATTCGACACTTACATAAAAGAATAAATAATAAGTAAATTGTTTTAATGGATTGTGAACACCCTCTAGAAGAGAATGGCTTTTAAATTTTTAATAATTTAATTTGTTTATATATGTTTAATTATATTATTTTTGTAAGGATTGTTTTATAGGAAATCATTTTATTGGTTATAAAAAAATTCTAGAACACAATTATGTGTGTGTTTAATTATAACATCATAAAAATGAGTGTTTTAAAAAAGGTATCTTTTCGTAATATATAATTTATTAATAAAATAATTTAGAGATCCAGGTTTAATGATTTGTAGACAAGGTTCTAACAAGTTCATATATGAATATTTCTTCTTAAGCAAATCTTTTTGAGATGTTACTTTTAATTATAGACATTTATATATTCAATTAATTTTTACCTCATGGATATTGTAGTTATTCCACAACCAATTTAACCAAATATAATTTAGACATATATTTTAATAGATTAATTTATTTACATATATAATTGAACTTATTAGAATCTTATCTAGAAGTTCACAAAAGTTCTTTTAAAAAAACAGTACACATAGACCTCTAAATTATTTTATTATTAATATATATTACCAAAAGATGCTTTAAAAAAAACATTTTTTTAAAATATATATTTATAATAAAACGATTTAGAGGTCTATGTGTATTGTTTTTTTCAAAGAACTTTTGTTGAACTTCTAGATAAGATTCTAATAAGTTCAAATATTTAAATACACACATCTTACTGAATTAATTTGTTTATACATACATACATACTGTACATACATACATACATACAGTATTTTAAAAAAGGTATCTTATTATAATATATGTAGTTTAATAATTAAAATAAAATTAGAGGTCTATGTATATTCAAAGAAGTTTTCAAGAACAACTAGATCGGGTTCTAATAAGTTAAAATATAAATATTTCTTCTTTCAAATATTTTTGAGATGTTTCTTTTCAATTAATAGTAGTATATAGTCAATTAATTTCATAATTATAAATTTCAATAGATTAATTTATTTACATATATAATTGAGCTTATTAGAATCTTATCTAGAAGTTCACAAAAAATTCTCTTAAAAAAATATTACACGTAGACCTCTAAATTGTTTTATTATAAATATATATTACAAAAAGATATTTTTAAAAAAAATATTACTCTTTATAGTAATATTATAATTATATGTAAATAAATTAATCCATATAAAGAGTAAATTAAAAAAAAAAGGCATTTTTTTTAAATATATATTTATAATAAAACAATTTAAAGGTCTATGTGTATTGTTGTTTTTAAAGAACTTTTGTTGAACTTCTAGATAAGATTCTAATAAGTTCAAATATTTAAATATTTCTTCTTTCAAATATTTTTTAGATTACTTTTAAATTACAGGCATATTATATATTCAATTGATTTCACACACACATATTATCGAATTAATTAGTTTACTTTTGAATATGACTTCGATGGGTTTCGTCTAGCCAAGTTAGGTATAAAGAGAGACTTGAATTTGACATGTGTCAAATAGCTAACCAAAAATATGATTTATCAACCTAATTAAATATCAATTGCATGCATCTACCATGTGGAATTTTTTTTCAATGGTTGTGCATAAGTCTCTTTACTATGTTCGTATGTGACTGGACTTGATCCTTCTTAAGTGCACTAATCCACAACTCTATTGTTCTAAAGCACATGAGTGTCTTGTTGAAGGATGCATGATTAGTAAGCCCTAAATGGTACATATAGAAAATATTTGGCAATTGAGGTGTTCTTGTGAGCCACTGAGAATACCACACTTGAATGTAAGCCCACAAAAAAATTTGCCAATTAAAACAAAAATTTATATTTATGCAGATATCATTGATCTAAATGGATAATAATAAATATATAGCTAATATTGGAAAATATTCAAAGATGATGTCACCTACTATAATCTTTAAATGACCATGTCTCTATCAACAATGATTATTCAAATAAGCTAATAGTGATAGATGTATGTCTTTGTATTTCAAGAATAATATCATTAATTTCTACGTAGTATACTATTTAAATTGATACCTAATCCTTCTAGGCAATTTTGTTGATTTAAAATTAAAGTTGGAGGCATATGCAATTTACAATGAGCTACCCAAAGTTGTGGTCATATTTTGACTCACTAAAATATCGATGTGGAGTATTTTAAAACATAAAATAATTGGTTCTCATATGAGACCCATGATTACTTTTTTTTGAAACCAAGGTGCATTTTTTCCTAAGAATGTTTCAATCTTAATTCTAATAGAACCATCCCCATTTTATTAAAATTTGGTCTTAAGAATCTATAGAAATTCAACTAAACCATGCATTGATTCTAATTGTGATTTCTTTGGACTAAGGCTACACAAGTAGCATTTCATTTCTTTAAGATCATTGAATAAATCTTTAGCAACAACAATTACATTTTCTTTGACAATCTCTTGGAGTTCTTAAAAGAATGCTAGAGGAAACCAATCTGGGTTCTTTAAAGGCCTGAAAGAAGAAAGAAAATCTTTAAATTCTCGTTTAAAATCTCCTTAGTTAAACATTTATTGTCCTGGATAGTCAAAATTTTGGGGATAACATTAAATTTTTTTGTCATGTTCCCAAACCTATCCGACACTATCATGGTAAACATTTTGAACGAAAGAGATAGTAGTGTTTCCAAATTTTTCCTCATTATCCCAACTATTCTCATTCCTGTCAATAATTATGCTTATAGTGTTCAAGCCATTTTGTGTTTTAGATTTGATTGCTGAAAAATTTAGTATTCCTACCCCGCTCCTTTAACCATTGTAATCTAGATTTCTACATCCAATATATTTCTTCTTCTTTTAGTAATGGATGCCAATCTTCTCTCAATTTTCTTTTAGTAAGACATAGTTCGAACTCAAGATTCCTTGCAACCTTGCATCGTAAGTTGCCTTAAGATCAAGGGAAAGCTAATATTTTTTTGTAATTTGTTTGTAAAGGTTTATCTATTCCAACCTTCAACTTTTTTTATTTCCTTCAATTTCTAAGTTATTATGTAAAGCAAGGTACCTTGGATAGGGATGTTCCACTAGACAGTGATATGATCAACAAAATTAAGGTGAAGAGACCACATAATTTCAAATATGAATAGGTATAAGCTTCTTTTGGGATCAATTTCCCAATTTGAATGGAGGGGGTTGTGATCTGAACTAGTTCTTAAAAGAGTAGTGAGAGTAAGATCTTGTAGTATATTCAAGTCGTTGGAAATAAAAAATATATCAAGCTTAACTTGAATAAGATTAGATCCTAGACATCTATGAGACCAAGTGAAGATGAAATCTTTTAGATCCCCATTTATTTGACTAGTATTGTTAGGAAAATTTAAAAAATCCATCATGTTGTCTTAATATTCCTCAAGATCACTAAGCTTATTTGAGGGTAATAAATGAGAGTTGGAATCTCCACCCAACATCCATGACAATAATGATGAGAATCAATCAATAAAGATATTTTTCATCTCATTGCTTTTGTTAGTAGTTCTAGTGTTAGGGGCATATAGATTAACAAGTTTCAATATATCATTAGAAGACATAATAAAAGAAAGAAATAGACAAGTTGTTTTTATATTGGTCAATCCTCATACCTTTGATAACAAGAGGACTTACATAATCAAAATCCCCCATAAAGAACCATCAACAAGGCTGACACCATAGTTTTTCATAAGCTATAATTTTTTTGCTACTTTAGATAAAATAGATTATGACATCTTGGATTCTTATAACAAAAGAATATCTATTTTATTATCAATAAGAGTAAACTTCAGTTTATGTTGTTTATGAGGGCAATTAATCCCTCTTATGCTCCAACCAAGGATCTTCATTTCTTTTCTCTTTTGGCCCCTGATACATTATCAAGGGTCATTCATTTCCCTAGTGTTATCTCCTTTGTTGCTTCTCTTTCTCAATTTTCTTCATTTGTTTGTCTTCCCTATCTTGTATCCATTGAAAAAACACAAATGGACCAATGAGAGGGGGTGTAATATCCCACCATATTTAACCCAGCAAAATTTGACCTTTCTCTTCTTTTTTTGTTTGTTTAATTTAATCATTATGTTTGATTCAATCGCATACTCTGGGCATCCATCCATTTGGATTAGGCATTCATCCATCCGGGATGAGCATCTAACCATACGGGTTAGGCATCTGTCCATATGGGACATAAGATTTCATCTATCCAATATGGGATAGGCATCTACCCATACGGGATAGGCATCTATCCAATCGGGATAGGAGGTGCTCTGGCCAGAGACATAGACTCATCAGGACCATTCGGGTCCTGAGCCACTCACTAAGTACTACACTCTTCTAATAGAAGTGCACTGAGGTCACCGTCCTTAGGAGTAATTAAATAACATAATACAAGCTTGAATTCCACCTCAGAATTTGGCTTAAAGCCTCGGGAAGTCAAGTGAATCCATACGGGATTCCTTCCAAGTATGCAATGAATTACTTTTTCCTTTTTATTATACTTATCTTTCAAATTAGGATTCTATTCAATCCTTCTTTACCAAGCCTAGACCCCACCCACGAATGCCTGAGTACGAGGGACAACTCCGTCCCAAGACTGCCAACATACCCACTTCGGCACGAGATCAAGGCGTAACGTATGTAGTTCTATTTTCTACTCTATGGTTTGATGTAAACTAATTAGTGGGTACGCAACCCATTCTAGGGTCAATGTCCCAGACAGTTTCTCTGCAGGTGCTACCCACAGTGGTAGCACTTAAGCAAAGGCTCAAGATGGCCTATTGCTTGTGGCCTAAAACAACTAGATCCTAATTCTTATTATGAGCGTCACCCTTGACCAATTGCCAATCGACAATAATTATTCGAGATTAAATAAATTCCATAAAAGCATTTTGCTCAAAAACCTTAACGAGGTTTACTATGGTTTAACTCAGCAAATGTAAAATCATTTAAGGATTATCTTATTAGATTATCGTTCCAAGGGGGATTACCCGCCCCTTGGATTTTAACTTCCAAGTGTCCCTTATTACTCCTCGACGATTTATAGGCACGATGCCATAGATGTCGTTGATGTAGCTTTATTAGGCATTAAGTGTAGTAGTTCAAAACGATGGCATTACCCGTAAGCATGACCCAGAGGCACTATATATACCGAATGCTACTAGGTTTTGGTTTCCATCTTCCTTTATTTAGTTTTCTAACTAAGAGCTATGAAAACATCATACTTGAAAACAATTACTAATTGAATGTGTATAATTTAATAAATTGAAATAACTACTTGATGAATCACGTAGAATAAAAACCATAACTAAATTATTTATTAGTCACAACTTGAAATATAGCTTGCGTAACAATGACCATTATGAAACTTGCATATTAATAATTACACATGTAACTTGCATGGAGATGAAAACATCAATAAATGTAACTAATGTATAAGTAATTTGCATGATATAAGAATAGTGTAACTTGCATGCATGATTAAGCAATGCATAATTCCTATGGTCATAGGTTCCAAAAATAGCGATTAATTTAGACATTAGATTCAAATCATGATAATGTGCAATAATTGCTTTCAATGAGTCCAAATACCAACTAAGTAACCCAATGAATTTTAAGTAGTTTTCCAATTATAAAATTTAATACAATTTTAATTTACAATTTGAAAATTGCAAAAAGGGAATTTAATTATTATTATAAATTTTCCTAAGGGCAATTATACAATTTAATTTACAATTAAAAAAAAAATCTAAAAATAAATACTTTTCGAAAATTACCTAAAATATTTTTATTAAACAAAAAAAAGTATAACAATGACCGAATTTATAGTGGTATTATTTTTGAAAAAAAAATAAAAAGGAAAGGGGGGTACGTGGGAGTGGGACCCACGGGTCCCATCACCACTGCAGGTCTGTGGAAGCAGGCCCGTAGTGGTGAGGGGACCCCGTGGTCCCCTCCATTTCCCTGTGGCCACTGTCGTGACAGTGACCGTAGGGGAAGTTGGGGGTACCACTTCCTCTGGCGGTTACAATAACTGCTGCGACTACCCCACATGCCGCCCGATACCCAAAATGTTTTTTGAGAATATGGCGCTTGCTGCAACATTTAATACATTTTATCATTTGAAATAAATTATATATATATATATATGGTTTACATTTCCAATTATTTAATGATATATATGTAAACAAAAAGAGTATTTATTTATGAAAATAAGAACATGAATAAAATAGATAATCAAACAATTGTTTTTAGATTGATTTTACAGTAAACAGGAGTTTAATATTTCCAGTATTCACAGGGGGATAGAGAGTTTATTTCCAGTATTCACAGGGAGATAGTTTATTTCCAGTATCCACAGGAAGATTGTTTATTTCCAGTATTCATAGGAAGATTTTATTCAACTAATATCCACAGAGAGATCTTATTTAACTAATATCCACAGAGAGATCTTATTCAACTAATATCCATAGAGAGATCTTATTCAGCTAATATTTACAGAGAGATCTTATTCAACTAACATTCATAGAGAGATCTTATTCAGCTAATATTCACAGAGAGATCTTATTCAACTAATATTCACAGAGAGATTTATCTAAAGAATGAGATTTAGATTTCCATTCGAAGAACCAGAGAAATGAATTAGAGAGAAGAAATAAAGATTAAGATTTAAATCACACAAGGAAGAGTTTTAATCTCAGAAAAAGAGATTATTAAAAAAATAAGGGAAATATGAATTTTGCTAAAATCTTTGGAAAAACAAAAAGCAAGATTATGTGTATATTTTCTAGGAAAAAAATAAAATAATAATGCTATCCTTTACATGCATTATGAGAAGTATTTTATCAATATTTATTCGTAAATAAAAAGATTTAAAATAAGGGAGAATCTAGAAACTATCTTTGGATAATACCATTTCTCATATATGAATGTGAAATAACAAGAAGAAAACCTGGCTTATCAAAGTTTGATGTTGAATCCTCTAGCTATCCTTTTGATCCTCCTTTGCAACTTGAGAGAAACCTTCCAAACAACAACTTAAAAATCCTGCAACCAAAAATGAGACTACCGAAGAAAAAACTTGGGAAATTTTCTTCAAAACATAATCAACTCCCTTCTTTGAAACTTTCATATCATTTTATAAGAAAAATCCCTCCATTCCACTATCTAAAAAAATTTAATTAAAAAGGAGATTCTTTTCCAATATTGGACTCATGCAAATTGATTAAACTTAGTGGGGGAGTTACATGCAAGGTGGTGGAGATTCCTCTAGAAGCTTTGTATTCTTCCTACAACATGTGCCATAATTGGGAGTGGAAAATAAATAAATAAAAATAATGCCTTTTGAATTATATTCTCCAAGTGTGTGTGTGTATTCATTTTATTCTTTTATAACATTTATTCAATCATTTTAAATAACTTAACCAAAATATAATAGAATTGTACTTAAATCAAAAAGTGATAATGGAGGGTTGTGACATCCTCCCCCCTTAATTTGTGCATCGTCCCGATGTACTTATTGAATGTATCCAAAAGAGTCTATAGTTTATGATTAAAACAAAAAAGGAAACAACTGCTGCACATTTCCTTAGTATCCTCCCACGTGGCATTCTTTTCATCATACTGATTCCATTGCACTTTGCATTGATCAACCTCTCTGTTGCGCAATTGGCACTGGCACCTCTCCAAGATTTTGAATGGCTCTATCATTATTCCTCCCATTTCCTGGACCTGTAAAGTATCCCAATTCAAAATGTGCTTCTCATCAGGTACATACTTTTTAAGAAGAGATACATGGAAGACATCATGGATTCGGCTCAACTGGGAAGGTAAGGCCAACCGGTATGCAACTGGATTAATCCTTCCCAATATTTCAAAAGGTCCAACATAACGAGGTACAAGCTTAGTCTTTTTCCCAAACCTTATGGAACTCTTGTGTGGCCTAACCCTTAGGAAGACTTTCTCTCCCACCTCAAACTCCCTTGGTGTCTTTTTTTTGTTTGCATAACTCTTCTGCCTATCTGAGGCTTCCTTCAATCTCTGCCTAATTTCCTTAGTTTTCCTTTCCATCTCTTTCAACATATCTGGTCCAACAATTATTCTATCTTCAATACTATCCAAACTCAAAGGTATTCGACATGGTCTACCATACAATGCTTCGAAAGGTGTCATTCCCAAGGATGTTTGATATGTATTATTGTAAGCAAATTCTACCAGAGGTAGGTACTCTTCCCATTTCTTCTGTTGGTCCATGCAATACATGCGAAGTAGGTCTTCCATAATCTAATTTGTCCTTTCTGTCTGACCGTTGGTTTTAGGATGGTATGCAGTGTTAAAATTTAGTTGAGTTCCCAGAGTTGATTGAAGAGTGGTCCAAAACCTTGAAGTGAATCTAGCATCTCTATCTGATATGATTTTCTCTGGTATTCCATGCAACCTAAATATTTCCTTAACAAAACGCCTAGCCAAGGTAGGTGCATCATCTGTCAGGTTCCCTGGTATAAAGTGTGCCACCTTAGTGAGTTTGTCAATTACCACCATTATTGTATCATGCCTAGAAGGTGATGTGGGCAACCCTTGCACAAAATCCATGCTAATAACTTGCCACTTGTATTGAGGTACATCATGTAACTGTAACAATCCAGCTAAATGTCTATGTTCTACCTTTACTCTTTGACACTCCAAACATTTAGCCACATATTTGACTATGTCATTCTTCATCCCTTGCCAAAAGTATAACTTCTTTAGGTATGCATAAAGTTTGTTAACTCCCGGGTGTCCTGAATAAGGGGCATTGTGAGCCTCCGACAAGACTACTTCTCTTAAGTCTCCTGAATTAGGAATATAGATTCTATTATTGTATCTGAGCAACCCATCTTCGTCTAATGTATACCCTTCAATCTTAGGATCAGTTGGATCATGTTCTAAAGTCAATTTGACTTGCTCATACCATGGGTCATGACCCTGCTCATCCATTACTTGCCTTTTGAAAGAAGTTTTGAATGTTGCTATAGTCATCAAGTGTCTCCTCCTACTTAAAGAATCTACCACCCTATTTTCCTTCCCCTTAATATATTCAATTTCAAAATCATATTCACTTAGAAACTCTAACCACCTTCTTTATCTAGCATTTAAGTGGGGTTGGGTAAAGATGTACTTTAGTCCTTGGTTATCTGACTTTAACTCAAAGGGCTTCCCTAGCAAGAAGTGTCTCCATTTCTGTAGGGCATGTACAATCGTTGCTAACTCTAAGTCGTGGGGTGCATAATTAACCTCATGAGTCTTTAGCTTTCTGGATTCGTAAGCTACTATCCCTTCATCTTGGGCAAGCACTCCTCTTAAACCTTCAATAGAAGCGTCAGTTACAACTGTGAAGTGTCCATTTAGATCTGGCACTTTTAGAATGGGTGTTGAAGTTAGTTTCCCTTTCAGAATTTGGAATGCCTTATCACTTTGTTCTGTCCACACAAAACTTTTACCCTTCCTTTGTAATGAGGTGATGGGGTTTGCTATTTTAGAGAACCCTTCCACAAACCTCCTATAGTAACCTGCTAGACCCATAAAGCTTCTTACCTCTAAAACATTTTTAGGGATCGGCCATTCTACTATTGCTTTTATCTTATCTGGATCAACTGCTATTCCTTCCTTTGATATTATATGCCCAAGGTAGTGAATCTTTTCCTCGAAGAAGGCACATTTTGACAATTTTCCATATAACTTATGTTCTCTCAACCTTTGCAAAACAATTTGCAGGTGTACTAAATGTTCCTCCTCATTCCTAGAGTAAATCAATATGTCATCCAAAAATACCAAAACAAATTTGTCCAAGTAGTCATGGAGTACACTATTCATTAGGTTCATAAATGCAACTAGGGTGTTGGTCACACCAAAAGGAACTACTGTGAACTCATAATGCCCATATCTAGTCCTGAAAGCTGTCTTCGGAATGTCCTCCTCCTTAATTTTGAGTTGATGGTACCCTGACCAGAGTTCTATCTTTGAAAAAACTGTTGCTCCTTTCATTTGGTCAAAAAGATCCTCTATGCGAGGTAAGGGATACCTATTCTTTATTGTGACCTTGTTCAACATCCTATAGTCGATGCATAGTCTTAAGGTTCCATCCTTCTTCTTAACAACAAGACTGGCACTCCCCATGGTGATACACTTGGCCTTATTAATCCTTTAGCTAAGAGTTCCTCTAATTGCATTTTGAGCTCTTGTAATTCAGTTGTGTTCATTCAGTAAGGTGCTCTTGACACTGGTTCAGCTCCCAGTAGTACTTCGATAGAAAAGTCAAACTTCCTTTTGGGGAGTAAACCGGGTAATTCTTCTGGAAATACATCCTTGAATTCTTTTAAGAAAGGGGTATTTTCAAGGGTTGGGGTGTTTTCCTCTTTTCCTTCATCAATTTCAACCATATAGATTAGGCCTCCTCTTCTTCTTTCCTTCTTTAATTGCATGGTTGATATGGTTTCTATATTAATGGGATTAAACTTTCCTTGGATTTTGACCCTTTTTCCCCCATCATCCAAACATTCAACAACTTTATTATAGAAATCTACATTAGCTTGATGGTCTGTTAACCAACTCATTCCAATAATTACTATTACTACTTATCAAATTGCCATTAGTTTCATATCCAAAGTCATACTATATTCTAGTCGGTTAGTATTACTGAATCACGCAGTCGGTACACACAGAGAAGTCGGTATGGACAGTCTAGTTGGTTACTGAAGAAAGCAGTCATAGAACATAGTATTCACCGAGCTGTTTATCGAGTAAAGGTTCATGGCTACCGAGTGGTATAATTAACTCACCGAGTTGATATTCACCGAGTAAAACGTCTTACTAGATACATTGAACTTGGACATGCACATGAAAACGTGTTACAAGATCGAGGCACATCTAACCGTTTTTGTGTTGGAAATTGCACTAGGAGATTGTGTATGATTACAAGATCAATCTAACCTATGAGATATTTTGTTTAATCAAAGAATCTTTTTGTAAGATCGAAGTAATAAATCAGATCACCACTATAAGAGATCTATTTATACAGCATGATTCTACGGTTAGATATATGACACGATATGATATGATAAGAGGTGCAATGAGATAGTAGTGTGTATGCATGAAGGAAGATTGTTACAGAGACACAAAGAGGTCACCGAGAAGGTTATCGGTGAATAGTCAAAGAACAGAGTAAACAGAAGGGTTTACCGAGTTTCATTATGGGTTACCAAGGTATGCTACAAGCTAGGTAATCTTATTCAGAGCACATAGAATCTGCTTTAGCATTTCAGATGTAAAGTTGCAGATATTTGTAATGATTATATTGTAATATTTTGAAGTTGTAAGAGAAACCTTTAACAGGGTAAAAGACTCTAACCAAGTCTATAAATTGTAAATCCTTTAACCAGGTGCTACACAGATATAGTGTTGTATAAATCCTTTAGTAAGGTAGATCTAACTGATCTTAATACTCCTAACAGGGTAAGCTATCAGAAATAGCTAAATGTAGCTCTAACTGAGCATTCTTTATTATTGCAGTAGTGAAGTTGTGGGTGCCATCCCCACCATAGTTTTTCTCTCTAACCAAGAGTTTCTGCATGACCAAAATATATGTGTTATGGAGTGAATCATGTATGAATGTTATCTGTTGATTATAGTTTTGTTTTATGTTACTGCACTATTCTGTTTATGCATAATAGTAAGGTTATTACATAAGAAAAGTTTTGGAGTACTGATTCACCCCTCCCCTCTCAATACATTATCTTTCTATATTGGGCCTAACAATTACATCATATAATCCTAGGGGTGCCACATAGAGATCTACCCTTGTTTCAAACTCAGGAAATTGTACCCTTGCCCTCGACAAACACTTAGTCACTTCTCTAGTTGCCTTATCCCCATATTGAACCATCCATGATGACTCCATTTGATTAACTTTTAATGTATATTTGCTTACTAATTCAGGTGAGATGAAACATTCAAATGACCCAGTGTCAATTAGAGTTGAAATTGGTTGTTCAAATAGTGTACCTGTAGTTTCCACAGGAACATTCTGGTATCTTCCCCTTCGGTTCCTAACTGCTACATGAATCCTTTGTTGGGGCCTTTGTTGGGGTTGATTGGCCCTAACTTGACCTTGCATCCTGGGACACTCTCTAGCAAAATGGTTTCCCCCACACATGAAGCATCCACCTAGAGGACCCCTCCTGCCTTGATTCCTAGGAGGATCATTTCTTGTTTCATTGGCCCTGGGCGGATAAGTTATCCTGTTCTACTAGTCATTCCTATTATAGTTGCCTCTATTATTATTACCCTGGTTATTATTATTATTTCCATTCCTCTAATATTGATTAGGGGGTGGCCTTCTTTCGGAAGAATTATTCCTTTGACTTTTGTTGAAGTTAGTGTTCCCATTGAATTCCTGCTTCCTTTTAAATGAGTGGTTCCCATTATAGTTCCGCCCTGCTAGTGTTTGAATCTTCCTCTCTTGTCTTAGGGACTTTTCAAGTACTTCGTTCATGTTTTTGGGTTCATGCATGTCAACCTCTACCCCTATGTTGGTATTTAGCCCCAAAATGAACTTCCTTGCTTGGCCTTCTTCATCTTTCTGGTACATAGGTACATACTTAAGCAATTTGGTGAACTTATCCCAATATTGTTGGACTGATAGGGACCCTTGATGTAGATTGTGGAATTCTATCACCTTCTCATCAAAGAACAATTGAGGGAGCCACCTTTTTCAGAAGTGGTGAACAAATTGATCCCATGTGACCATATCCCTGCTATACCCATTTTGCTCCTTGGTGTTGGTCCACCAACTAGCTGCCTCCCCTATGAGTTGATAGGAACCCCATAAAGCCTTGGTTGTTTCGCTAAAAAATCTTAGTTCATAATACTTTTCCATTTCATTTAACCAATTCTCAGCTCCTTCACCAATTTGCCTCCCATCGAACTTAGGAGGGGTGATTTTCTTTAAATCCTTAGAGAGTTCCAATATGTTATTTTCTTTTCTATTACCCATCATATTCCCTTGATTGCTACCAAGGTTTCCATTTTCGGTACCACTTCGATTTTCAAAGTCATTCTGCCTTTCCCTAAGGTCCTGCATTGATTGTTCCAAGAAGTTGGTTTTATCTCTTTGTTCGGTTAGAAGGTTGATTATAGCCTCGACCCCATCTTCGTTATTTCCTGGGTTATGTTGATCCCCTTCATGGTCTTCCTCATGGCTTTCTTCATGGTTTTCCTCATGGTTTTCTTCCCTTTGACTTCTAGTGGTAGCACATCTTCCATTACCCCTTCCTCTTCCTCTTCCTCTTCCTCTTCCTCTTCCTCTTCCTCTTCCTCTTCCTCTAGCCATTCTAGGCTTTTTACCTAAAAGTTAAATTACGTAGTTAGTTCTTGGTTTAGGATTTTAAAATTTAATTTCTACCATTGCAAAACATTCCCTTAGTTGTATAAATTGAAGTGAGCACAAGGCCTAGATTTGAACCTTTGCTATGATACCACATGTAATATCCCACCATATTTAACCCAACAAAATTTGACCTTTCTTTTCTTTTCTTTTTTGTTTAATTTAATCATTATGTTTGATTCAATTGCATACTCTGGGCATCCATCCATTTGGATTAGGCATTCATCCATCTGGGATGAGCATCTAACCATACGGGACATAAGATTTTATCTATCCAATACGGGATATGCATCTACCCATACAAGGTAGGCATCTATCCAATTGGGATAGGAGGTGCTCTGACCAAAGACTTAGACTCATCGGGACCATTCGGGTCCTGAGCCACTCACTAAGTACTACACTCTTCTAATAGAAGTGAACTAAGGTTGTTGTCCTTACGAGTAATTAAATAACACAATACAAGCTTGAATTCCACCTCAAAATTTGGCTTAAAGCCTCGAGAAGTCAAGCGAATCCATACGGGATTCCTTCCGAGTATGCATTGAATTACTTTTTCCTTTTTATTATACTTATCTTTCGAATTAGGATTCTATTCAATCCTTCTTTACCAAGCCTAGACCCTACCCACGAACGCCTGAGTACGAGGGACAACTCCATCCCAAGACTACCTACATACCTGCTTCACCACGGGATCAAGGCGTAAAGTATGTAGTTCTATTTTCTACTCTATGGTTTGATGTAAACTGATTAATGGGTACGCAACCCTTTCTAGGGTCAATGTCCCAGA
This sequence comes from Cryptomeria japonica, assembly GCF_030272615.1. Classification (NCBI taxonomy): domain Eukaryota; kingdom Viridiplantae; phylum Streptophyta; class Pinopsida; order Cupressales; family Cupressaceae; genus Cryptomeria; species Cryptomeria japonica. The sequence continues at coordinate 707,397,245 of NC_081412.1, forward strand.
CAGTTTCTCTGCAGGTGCTACCCATGGTGGTAGCACTTAAGCAAAGGCTCAAGATGGCCTATTGCTTGTGGCCTAAAACAACTAGATCCTAATTCTTATAGTGAGCGTCACCCTTGACCAATTGCCAATCGACAATAATTATTCAAGATTAAATAAATTCCATATAAGCATTTCGCTCAAAAACCTTAAAGGGGGTTTACTATGGTTTAACTCAGCGAATGTAAAATCATTTAAGGATTATCTTATTAGATTATCGATCCAAGGGGGATTACCCACCCCTTGGATTTTAACTTCCAAGTGTCCCTTATTACTCCCCGACGATTTATAGGGACGATGCCACAGACGTCGTTGATGTAGTTTTATTAGGCGTTTAGTGCAGTAGTTCAACACGATGACATTACCCGTAAGCGTGACCCAGAGGCACTATATATACCGAACCCTACTAGGTTTTGCTTTCCATCTTCCTTTATTTAGTTTTCTAACTAAGAGCTATGAAAACATCATACTTGAAAACAATTACTAATTGAACATGTATAATTTAATAAATTGAAATAACTACTTGATGAATCACGTAGAATAAAAACCATAACTAAATTATTTATTATTCACAACTTGAAATATAGCTTGCATAACAATGACCATTATGAAACTTGCATATTAATAATTACACGTGTAACTTGCATGGAGGTGAAAACGTCAATAAATGTAACTAATGTATAAGTAATTTGCATGATATAAGAATAGTGTAACTTGCATGCATGATTAAGCAATGCATGATTCCCATGGTCATAGGTTCCAAAAATAGCGATTAATTTACACATTAGATTCAAATCATGATAATGTGCAATAATTGCTTTCAATGAGTCCAAATATCAACTAAGTAACCCAACGAATTTTAAGTAGTTTTCCAATTATAAAATTTAATACAATTTTAATTTACAATTTGAAAATTGCAAAAAGGGAATTTAATTATTATTATAAATTTTCCTAAGGGCAATTATACAATTTAATTTACAATTTAAAAAAAAACCTAAAAATTAATACTTTTCGAAAATTACCTAAAATATTTTTATTAAACAAAATAAAGTATAACAATGGCCGAATTTATAGTGGTATTATTTTTGGAAAAAAAAAAGGGAAAGGGGAGTATTTGGGAGTGGGACCCATGGGTCCTGTCAACACTGCGGATCTGCAGAAGCAGGCCTGCAGTGGTGAGGGGACCCTGTGGTCCCCTCCACTTCCCTGCGGCCACTGCCGTGACAGTGACCGCAGGAGAAGTGGAGGGTACCACTTCCCCCGGCAGTTACAATAACCGCTGCCACTACCCCGCATGCTGCTCGATACCCAAAATAATTTTTGAGAATATGGCGCTTGCTGCAACATTTAATACATTTTATCATTTGAAATAAATTTAATATATATATGTGTGTATATATGTATATGTATATATCTATATACATATATATCTATATACATATATATATATACATATATGTATATATATATATATATGTATATATATATATATATATGTATATATATATGTATATATATATATATGTATATATATATACATATATACATATATATATACATATGTATATATGTATATGTATATATATATGTATATATATATATGGTTTACATTTCCAATTATTTAATGATATATATGTAAACAAAAAGAGTATTTATTTATGAAAATAAGAACATGAATAAAATAGATAATCAAACAATTGTTTTTAGATTGATTTTACAATAAATAGGAGGTTAATATTTCCAATATTCACAGGGGGATAGAGAGTTTATTTCCAATATTCACAGGGAGATAGTTTATTTCTAGTATTCACAAGAAGATTGTTTATTTCCAGTATTCACAGGAAGATTTTATTCAACTAATATCCACAGAGAGATCTTATTCAACTAATATCCACAGAGAGATCTTATTCAACTAATATCCACAGAGAGATCTTATTCAACTAATATTCACAGAGAGATCTTATTCAACTAATATTCACAGAGAGATCTTATTCAACTAATATTCACAGAGATATCTTATTCAACTAATATTCACAGAGAGATTTATCTAAAGAATGAGATTTAGATTTCCATTCGAAGAACCAGAGAAATGAATTAGAGGGAAGAAATAAAGATTAAGATTCAAATCACATAGGGAAGAGTTTTAATCTCAAAAAAAGAGATTTTAAAAAAAATAAGGGAAATATGATTTTTGCTAAAATCTTTGGAAAAACAAAAAGCAAGATTATGTGTATATTTTCTAGGAAAAAATAATAATAATAATGCTATCCTTTACATGCATTATGAGAAGTATTTTATCAATATTTATTCCTAAATAAAAAGATTTAAAATAAGGGAGAATCTAGAAACTATCTTTGGATAATACCATTTCTCATATATGAATGTGAAATAACAAGAAGAAAACCTTGCTTATCAAAGCTTGATGTTGAATCCTCTAGCTATCCTTTTGATCCTCCTTTGCAACTTGAGAGAAACCTTCCAAACAACAACTTAAAAATCCTGCAACCAAAAATGAGACTACCGAAGAAAAAATTTGAGAAATTTTCTTCAAAACATAATCAACTCCCTTCTTTGAAACTTGCATATCATTTTATAAGAAAAATCTCTCCATTCCACTATCTAAAAAAATTTAATTAAAAAGGAGATTCTTTTCCAATATTGGACTCATGCAAATTGATTAAACTTAGTGGGGGATTTACATGCAAGGTGGTGGAGATTCCTCTAGAAGCTTCTTATTCTTCCTACAACATGTGCCATAATTGGGAGTGGAAAATAAATAGAAAAAATAATGCCTTTTGAATTATATTCTCCAAGTGAGTGTGTGTGTATTCATTTTATTCTTTTATAACATTTATTCAATCATTTTAAATAGCTTAACCAAAATATAATAGAATTGTACTTAAATCTAAAAGCGATAAAGGAGGGTTGTGACAGGGGGGTTGAATCAGTGGTAACTCAAAAACTTAAACTTTCTAAAAAAATAAAGCTCTAATAACAAAGATCAAGCAACTATGAGTAAAGATACTAAAAAAATCTACACACACACACATAGAAGGCAAACCCTTAACACAAGATATACGAGGAAAACCCACAGTAGGGAAAAACCTCAGTGAGAAATGCCACTAGAGTCTCTTGCTCTAATCCATCCTCGCAATGGAAATAGTTTGATTACATATTTATGGGCACCAACCCAAAGAAGCACAAACCCTTAAGACTTATGGGCACCAACCTAAAGGAGCACCAACCCCTAAGATTTATGGGCACCAACCCAAAGGAGCACCAACCCCCTAACTGAGCACCAAATTAGATGATTATAATGAATAAATATTCAAATAAATTTTAAGCACCTTGTTACAAATGATGTTTTGTAACACATTGTGTTTTCCACACCTAAACTAAATCTGTTCTTTTCTTCTTATAGGCTTTATCTTATGCTCTCTAATCTGTGCAGCAACTCACTACACTTTATCTTGTCTTTACACCAGTTCTTCTAATCTTTGTTTTGATCAGATCTCTTCCCTCTAATTCATTCTTGTCTTCTCTAAACACAACATTTTGGATCTATTCTCTGATCGGACTTCTTTCTATGTACACTCTGTGTGTACAACCCTTTATGTTCTCTACACTATGTTTTCTACTCTCTAGACTCTGATCTTTGGCCTACACTTAAGTCTCTTCTCTTTACCCTCAAATTTATGCACTATTATCTACAACCATCATTCTTTGACTTCTTTCTTTTCCACTTGGTTTGAATTACACATTGTATTGTTTATGCATTGTCACTATTATCCCTTCAATTTTGCCTACAATAATACTTTACTCTAATCGCCTTCAACAACAACTCACACAATCAATCACTTTATAGACAAAATAACTCCACTTAAATAGGAACCTTGTTTACTTCCTTGGTTTTTTCATCCAAAAAATATTCTCCTTACAAAACAAAAAGACTTCTCGAGATCTTAAAAAAACTGCCTTGTTTCTACTCCTAATTTCTAGCTATCCACAATAAATAATTATTTTCTCCTTCTTCACAATTTTTTGCAATTTGGATTGATCTTGAACATAGCCCTCATTCAAGGAAATGAAAATCCCAACTATCATATGGTCGACATTAACTCATTATTTCTTTGTTGTGTAGACTGACAAGAAAAACTTCAAGAAGTGTATCCTTTTCAACTTCATAGACAAATCAGAAAAAAAGTTGTCCAAATGGATCTCATAACTTACACAACAACATAAAACATGCAAGACACATTCTCCATAACATCATATCTTAGTTGACATGCATCCTCTTTACATACTTTTCATTCACCTTCAAAAGGTCAGCCATAAGATAGATCATCACAGATCAAACAGAAATAATTTGAACTGATTTTACAAAACATATTCTACATAATCTCCTAGGTTGCGTTAGATTCATTCAATGGTCTATTTATACTTTGATCTTATCATCTCTCAATCTCTATTTTGACAGCAATGAATCAACCAGTTGTCAAATCAAGTCCCAAGACATTCTGTTAATGCGCCAACCTAAGATTTCTAAAATCTAGACCATTTCTAAGTCGACATTGTGGACCGTCATTGTGTCAGTATTGTGACCTACTTCTATGTTGGTATTTGGTGCAATACATATCTCTTTCTCAACATCTCAAAATATACATGTGGTATAGTAGGACTAGGCACCATATTCTATCATCTTTCATTAGACTTTCTTTCTATGGGCTAACAAGATGTTGTGCAAAACACGTCATTTGATCTTATGTGACAAACATTCCTTCTTCCCGCAAAACTGCATATGACTTGGAATTCACAGTGATTTGACATGCGGGGCTGCGGAGACGCTTACCTTTCTTCCCACAGTACCGCAGATAAATTTTTAGCAGTAGAGTTGGAGCTTGTGGGGTTGTGGGGACCATAGCGATAAACATAGTGTGATATCTACTCTTCTTTTTGACAACCATATTTTGTCAACACAAACAAGTTGATCTACAAAACAACGACCACACTTTGTTCTCTGATTGTGCATGTAGTGATAAACACATTGGGTTTGCCATAACCTATTTATAGAAACTTTATCAATAAGACTCGGTTGATCTTCTAGGCAGTCAAGGTATCTTGCATAAATAAGATCTTTCATCAATAAACTTAGGTGCCTTGTTGCATGTATATAGCATGGTGGGATTTCTGCACTGCAATAATACATTTTTTGAGCCAATCCAATTTGCCTAGTTCCTTCATAGTTCTATTGCCTTCGCCCCTTTATCCAATTGCTCTTCCAAATATATGACCTCATTGTCTTCTTTATTTCTTAGTGGCTTTTGAATACATGTGCATTCCATACTTATTCAGCTTGCTTGTATATAATAAGTTTTTCTCAACTCTAACAATATGAATTAATCTTCTCTTCACCAACACCACAACAACACACCTTCAACCAATCTGATCTTCCTTTGGGATATGTATCATCCAACATCTTTGTCCAATATTATCTCCACACTTGAGAACTCACAATTGCTCAACTCTACCAATCTGAGACCACATCATCTCAGCCAGATCTGATCTTCATCAGGGGCATTCATCATGTTGCATCTTTGCCTAGTGGATGTCTCTACATCTTCCCAAAGCTATTGACATCAATGACAATCTAATGTCATAAATCTTGCCCTTTGGCACTGATCTCAACCATACTCAAACTCTCTCCCTTTGAAAACAATGGAAAAGGGTGGGGCAACCAACTGCCAACCTTGCTCAACCATACATCTTCACGCCCTTTGAATTTTTCTCAACTAATGACACTCCTCTTGTGACAGTTTGTATTGTACAAGTGGTTGCAATCACAACATTTTAATCACATACACTTATGTTGCACCAATGCATTTACAACACCTACTATCATTTTTTTGATCCTCTTTCTGAGCAATAGTCTCCCCCTAAGAACCACAACCTATAAATTATAGATGCAGACTTTCTTTTCTTCTCTTTGGAGTGTTGAAGGCTGTCATGTTTATCATGCAAAGACCACTTATATCTTGTCTTATGTTCACTGCACATTTGTAGCACCAATTACCAATCTGCAAACACTATTGACTCACCTTGGAATAATAAAAACTTTATGCTCCACCTATCTTGGAGCGCACAAACTAGTTCAAGGATATATAGTTTGAGGCAATGAGCTCCTCCTGAACCAAGTACACTCCATTCTCCCTTTATCTAAATACCCTTCCTTGTCACATACTTTATTTTCATTTACTTCATAAGTGCTTCTCTATGTCTCTATTATGTTGCTTGGTTTCCTTCCTTTTCTTTGCTGCAAAAATCTTGACCAAATTTATTTATTGATTCCACATCTACTACAATTATTCTTCAATTATCTTGGACCAATCAACACACTTTCTAGCCAATCTTCTATGCTCTTTCATCTGCTCTTCACATTACACATCATGTTGTATACACAGTCTCAACTCCTCTTTTGAATTTCTTTCATATGTCCATATGATCATGCTATAACAAATAAACTATTTGTAGCCCCTATACTTGCCAGCAAATATTACATCATCAATTATTTCATACAGGCTACAATTGCTTCCATGTGCACTGTCCTTTCTACTTCAATGCTACTTTGAACATCTAGTCCATCTTGATGTATCCAACTCCCATGTATTGTTGTTGTGTAATTTCTCATCATCATCCTTATGTTGTTGCATCTAGCATTCCACATGTATGCTACACCATACTTATCATTCAATTGATTAACTGATTTGTATTCTTTCTTGGTGAATACAGTGTATTGTGGACTATCTGCAATACATTTCCACCACTTGCACCTATACACAACGTCATCTATTTAAAACATTGCAACCACAATCAAACATATTTTCACTGAATGCCAATAATGCCAGAACTTAATCTCTACCAAGGCATAGACTTCTGCAACACAACCAACTAAAGCAAGTTTACAAACATTTTAAACTATCTCAATCATGAACTATAAGATTTACAATCTCATCTTCTTCCTCCATGTCTTCTTGTTAGAGTTGATTTTCCTCATATTTGTAGCATCCTGTCCTTACACTAATCCTTTTCACAATTTTGGGGGTGGATGATGTGATTAATATGTTGCTCCCCCTAACGTCTTGCATCTTGTTAAGCTTGAGGAGATCTCACTTGTGCATGAAATGCATAGTGCCTACTCATGAATACATTTTTGCCTTTCTCATTTCCTTGGATGCACTTTCTCCTTTGGATTTGCTTGATTTCCCTCTATCTCTCATTTGCAACTATTCTAGCAGCATTTGTCATCTTCCTTTTCTTGACTACCCTTGATCTGCAAAACTTTGCAGTGTGGCCAAAATTATTGCAATAGTTGCACACTATGTTCTTACCAATCAGAGAAGTAGAGGGGTTTCTTCTGAATTGATTTGATCTCCTCCTCCAAACCATGCCATTGTGACCGATTGATGGAACAAATTGATTTATGGATACTCTAGGAACATTTCTTACTTCTTTCCATGCAGAAACTTGTCTTACATAGTGATCATTGTAGTTATTCATTACATTTTTATTGTAGAAAGAGGTGTAGGAGCTCCCATTAGACTAAAATGATTTTCTTCTACATTCATGACTCCTATGACCCATTTTATTGCAGGTCTAACATACAACATTCCTATCACCTAGGACAATGGTAACATTCTTGCTCCCATATTTTGGAGCTAATCTATGCATAAATCTACCATTTGACATCTTATGTTCATATTCATCTAGATTTCTCATTAACCTATTCCTACATTCACTTTCTCTATGCCCATAACATTTGCATGCAAAACAATAACCAGAGAAGAATGACTTGTAACTTACAATTTTATTTTGCCAAGTGTGTGGAGATATTGCTAACTAATTTTCTCCATTCCTTCTTCCTTTGTTTTTGATATTGGGATGCTCATTTTCAGTAGTCACATATTCTGATTTCCTCATGTTCTTAATCTTGTGTGCAACAACATTTTTTGATCTTCTATATCTCCTACTTGGGTTCTTCTCTCTAATTAATCCTTCTTAATTCAACTTGCCTTTTCCTTTTGAATCAACATTATTCTTTCTTGTAGCAGTAACCTATGCTTTCATACTTTTAGTAGTGGTCAAATCAATCTTCTTCAAATAGATAAACTACTAAAAAATAGACAAATAGACTTCCATTCTAGAACTCCAGATGACATAGTTTGTGCCATCAAACTTTGGTATAATAGTAGAGGATGACTCATACATCACCATTATGTTCAAACACTAGAATCTACCCAAGCTAGAGAAATCTTTTCAAACTAGGAACCTAGGCTCTGATACCAATTGAAGGAACACAAATGGACCACTAAGAGGGGGGTGAATCAGTGGTAACTCAAATACTTGAACTTTCTAAAAAATTAAAGCTCTAATAACAAAAATCAAGCAACTATGAGTAAAGATACTAAACAAATATGCATACACACATAGAAGGCAAACCCATAACACAAGATATATGAGGAAAACCTACATTAGGTAAAAACCTCAGTGAGAAATGTTGCTAGAGTCTCCTACTCTAACCTAGCCTCACAATGGAAATAGTTTGATTACATATTTATGGGAACCAACCAAAAGGAGCACCAACCCCCTATCTGAGCATCAACTAAGATGATTACAATAAACAAATATTCAAATATAGTTTAAGCACCTTGTTACAAATGATGTTTTGTAACAAATCATTTTTTTCACACCTGAAATTGAATCTGCTCTTTTTTGCTTACAAGCTTTGTCTTTTGCTATCTAATCTCTGTATCAACTCATGGCACTTTATCTTGTCTTTACACCAAGTCTTCTAATCTTTGTTCTGATTAGATCTCTACCCTCTAATTCAATCTTATCTTCTCTGCACATAGTCTTTCTGATCTCTTCTCTGATCAGACTTCTTTCTCGGCAGACTCTATGTGTACAACCCTTTGCATTCTCTACACTCTAGTTTCTACTCGCTACACTCTGATCTCTATCCTACACTTAAGTCTCCTCTCATTATCCTCAAATTTCTGCACTCTAGTCTGCAGCCATCATTCTCTATCTTCTCTCTTTTCCACTTGGTGTGAATTACACACTGTATTGTTTATATATTTTCAGTATTCTCCCCTACATTTTGCCTACAACAATACTTTGTAACTCTAATCGCCTTCAACAACAACTCACACAATCAATCGCTTCCTAGACAACATAACTCCACTTAAATAGGAACCTTCTTTACTTCCTAGGGTTTTTCATCCAAAGAAGATTCTCCTTACAAAACAAAAAGACTTCTTGAGATCTTAAATAGTCTGCCTTATTTCTACTCCTAATTTCCATCTATCCACAATAAATAATTCTTTTCTCCTTAGTATTTTTTGCAATTTGGCTTGATCTTGAACATAGTCCTCATTCTACAAAATGAAAATCCTAACTATCATCTGATCATCATTAACTCATTCTTTGTTTGTTGTGTAGACTGATAATAAAAACTTCTAGAAGTGTATCCCTTCCAGCTTCATAGACCAATCAAAGAAAAAAGTTGTCCAACTAGATCTCGTAACTCACACAACAACATAAAATATGCAAGACATGTTCTCCACAACATCATCATCTTAGCCGACATGTATCCTCTTTACATACTTTTCATTCACCTTCAAAAGGTCGACCATAAGATAGATCATTATAGATCAAACAAAAACAATTTGACTGATTTTACAAAACATATTCCACACAATTTCCTAGGTTGCGTTAGAATCATTCAAAAGACTATTTATATTTTGATATTATCATCTCGTAATCTCTATTTTGACAATAATGAATCAATAAGTTGTCAAATCAAGTCCCAAGATATTATGTTAACGTGCCAACCTAAGATTTCTAAAATATAGACCATTTCTGAGTCAGCATTGTGGACCATCATTGTGTTGGCATTGTGACCTGCTTCTATGTCAGTATTTGGTGCAATCCACATCACTTTCTCAACATCTCAACATATACCTATGGTATGGTAGGACTAGCCACCATCTTCTATCATCTTTCCTTAGAATTTCTTTCTATGGGCTTACGAGACTTTGTGCCAAACACGTCATTTGATCTTATGTGGAAAACATTCCTTCCTTCTTCTCACATAACTACATATGACTTGGAATTAAAGGGGAGTTGACATGCGAGGCTACAGAGACACTTACCTTTCTTCTTGCAATACCGTAGATGACATTTTGGCGGTAGAGTTGGAGCTTGTAGGGTTGTGGGGACCATAGCAATAAACACAGTGTGATATCTACTCTTCTTTTCGTCAGCCTTCTTTGGTCAACACAAACAAGTTGATCTTAAAAATACCAACCACACTTTGTTCTTTGTCTCTGCATATAGTGATAAAAACATTAGGTTTTCCACAATCTATTTATGGAAACTTTATCAACAAGACTCGATTGATCTTCTAGGCAGTCAAGGTATCTTGCATAAATAAGATCTTTCATCAATAAACTCAGGCGCCTTGTTGTATGTAGATAACATGGTGGGATTTCTACACTACAACAATTCATTTTCTAAGCCAATCTAATTTTCCCAATACCTTCACAGTTTTATTTCCTTTGTCCCTTTATCTAATTACAGTTCCAAATAGCCGACCTCATTGTCTTCTTTATTTTTTAGTGGCTTTTGACTACATAAACATTCTATACTTATTCAACTTGCTTGTATACAATAAGTTATGCTCAACTCTAACAACATGAATTAATTCACTCTTCATCAACACCACAACAACACATCTTCAGCCAATCTGATCTTCCTTTGGGATATGTATCATCCAACATCTCTATCCAATCTTATCTCCACACTTGAGCACTCACAATTTCTCAACTTTGGCAATCTGAGACCACATCATCTCAACTAAACCCGATCTTCTTTTGGGGCATTCATCATGTTGCATCTTTGTCTAGTGGATGTCTATGCATATTCTCAACTATTTAAATCAATGATAATCTAATGCCAACATCCATACCCACATTAGCTTTCTTGCCACCGATCTTCTTTTTATTCTTATTGCCAATCAATTTTCAGTTAGGCTCTTGGATAGTTTGAGTGGAATTATGAGGGACTATTTAAACTAAGTAGAACTTCCACTAAATTGTTTGGCTCTAGAAGACTTCGAGGGTCTTCCAAGTTAAGGATAAGGTCCTTGACTAAGGACTTCACTTCCTCTTATAGGGGGGTGAATCAGTGTTTTGCAATTAACAAGCTTATTAAGATGATTCTCAAACAACTGGATGCATAAGTATGAAAGGAATGTGCTGAAACATAAAAGAAACAACCACACAACCATAACATCAAGATTTTTACATGGAAACCCAGAAAGAAAAAAACCACAATGGGATTTGAACCCGCAATATTATTAAACTATGGCCAGAAGTATGATAATATTATAAAAGGGGAATGCACTTGCATTCAGGAACACTACCTAGAGCTCCTTGCTCAAATTCAAAAGGGCTACAACCTAGAGGAAGGCTCACTACCTTATAGGAGATTACAATAATGAATGAACTGAAGTATAACATCTACATTTTCCTAAAATTAGTTCCAGATAGGCTCTGATTGATTTCTACAACTATTTTGACTCTTTTCGTTGTTTTCCTGGACTATCATACATCATAGCACCAAAATCTTCAATCATATTCAACAGCCTTCACACATTCGCTCATATAGACTTCCCACACTGATTTCATATCTCAAAATTCTCAAATGAGTTAGTCTTATATATCCACACCAACAAAATGAATCATTTATCATGTCAACTTAACAAAATCTGCATAACACGCAACATGAAATGTGTAACCTTAAGTCAAGTCAATCCATCCACAAATCCATATGAAGACCTACATAGAATGATAACAAGCTTCATATGAGTCAGCCCAATCTCCTCAAAAACGAAACCAATCATTGTAATAAACTCAAAAAATTATGTACCACACTTTACACCAAAATAGCTCAGCTCTAACTAAATTATCGGATACCGGACCTTTATTCTTGCTCATGAATCAACACCGGATATTAGGATTACAAAATAATCTGCCTTGAACCTTGAATCATCTTCCTTAATCACCATAGCCAAAATTGCATCACCAATATTAATATATGCACAATGATCTCATGCTCTACTGTCTACTGTGTTCCACCTTCTAGACTTATGCCTTATGAACAATATGACTTCTGGTAAATCAAATCTATGTACATTGGATGTGATTTCCAAATTGGGCTGCCATAAATGACAACTCCTAAACATCAATCATGCATCAATATTCACCGGAACAATATCTCTTGGCAACAATATCCCCCTTTTGCATTGATGGCAACATTGTGAAAAATGAACTGTACACTCAAGACTGCAAAACTGCAAAAATTCAAACTCTCCAACAATCTACAAGCTTTGTTTGAGAATTTGCACCATTTTTCACTCTGTTCTCTCCTGCTTTGATAGTAATGCCAAAAATAGGAATCCTCCAAAACTTATATACAAGGACATATACAGTTGCTCACAAAAATTTGAAAATATCAGCAAAAAATTGTCCTAAGGGACAACAAGTGGTTATCTCATGCCTTCTTCAAGCTCTCTAGAATACTGATCATCTCACTAAAAAAGATATGCATGCATATTTTCTCCTCTCCTATATACCGGAACACTCGAATTCAGAGCATTCTCAACATCTTGTTGTAGTACCCCTACTCGTTTGGACTCATATTTTGTTCTTGCTATTTTTAGTGGATACATTACCGTGAATTATTATTCAGATTTATATGACATTATTCCATGCTTAATTTGAATATGAGATGCATGATTTATTTACACTATTTCTGTACTTGTGATTTATGGCATAGTATGGTTTATTGCACTATACTGACACTTTACTTTATTTATGCAATGTATGTTGTGTATCTGCAAGTGTAATGGATGCAAGGGGATGATTTTCCTTCACTCATTTCGGTGAGACAGGGAATGTCGCGATTCTCCTTCATCGGTGTGTATGTTGTATTTTATATATGGTATATATGCATGTGTGGTTCGGTGATGCAGGATATTGTAGGTACAAGTACCAGGTAGGTATGGGTAATGTCTCCACCTGGCTACACAGGTCTGAGTGTGCCTTACATTTTCCAATGGAAGTGAAGGAGATAGTAGTTGACCGTATTTTCATTCAGTTACACTCGGGTGAGTGTCATCAGTTAGTCATTCCATCAATTTGTTCGGTCTTCATATTTTATTGTTTGATCTTTATGAAAAGTCACTTGATGCTTGCTCAGTTTGTGTGTTTAGTGTTCTTAATTATTGTATGCCATTGGTAATTGTTACATTTATTACGTCTATAAGAGTAAAGAGTAGTTTTTGTATTTGGAGGAAAAAGAGTCAAGTGATCTAGTGACTTAACATTGTTTACAAAGGATGAGTTAATATCTTGGTATAAGTAGATATGAATCTCATCAGCATGTTAGTTCGATAATTGCGACTCGATCATTTGAATATATGTATAGACATTATATACACAGGGAGTGATTGTCAATTATAGGTAGTTATTTGAATAAAGATTAAGTGATTGAACTATCATTAGATAATATCGCCAATTCGAACTATTATGTTGAGAAGATACATGTATATAAAATTAGAATTATTAAAATGTCACATTTAATATACTTTTTGAACATGTAATATATATATCTAAATCAATTATTTAAATATACATATGAAAAGCCGTTAATTATAAATATTGGAAAATCAAAATATATATTTAAATTTGCTAAGGAGGGATTAGGGGTTGAATGTTTAAATAGAGGTCATTAATTAATTATTAAAATATAATATAGAAATTATAATTAAAAAAATAAAACAAATTTTATTTAAAAGGTGGTGGCGGGGGTTATAGTGTAAACTAATATATAATATATAGGGTGGTCGATAGTAATATCGACCACCCCCCTTAATAAAGGGAGGGGTTGGTATTACCACCGACCACCCTCCTCCCTCATAACTCGCACGTTTCCTCTCTTCCTTTGGTCACACCAACGCACCAAACAATAACACCCCCCCTCTCACTGTTCAACACACTCAACCACCACTCCTCCTTCACAATGGAACCAAACTCCACATTGGCAAATACAATGGAGGAATAGTAAAAACAGTTTGTATTGAACCAACTCCTCATGGCAATAATAGCGACTATGTAGGAAGGGACATCGAGTGGTAAGTTTAATGCGAGGCATACATGACATAAGAGTAAGGTGACTTGGTAGTGAGGACTATTATCTCACCCATGACAAACACTTACGTGTTTGACAGTTGCTTATAACTTGCCGATCCTTCCATCCTTTGAATCAGTCTACCATGATTTTTGGCGTATAACTGAAGAGTGGAGATTAAGTGAAGATGAAACAGAAAGTAATCCATTAAAAGACTCCTCATCAAACTCCATAACCGAGCCTTAGACGTAGGAGAAGTCATGGGTAATTCTAGTATAAATAGAGGTAGGGAGTAAGGAAGTGAGGAGGAGAATTCATTTTGCATCGAAGGAAGGACGGTGAACTCGAGAGGAAAGAATTAGAATAGAGGAGAAAGATAGAGTAAAATAGAGAGATAGAGAGAATAATTTAGGAAGAATCAAAGATAGTTGGTTTTGGTGATAGAGTTTTGAAAGCAAATTGAAGATAAGTTTCGTAAGCAAGGCGCGCTATCATTCGGCAGAAGGGCATTGAGGTCTTGCATTCATGTTAACTTTGCAAAAGGTCAGGAATTTCTTTGGGTTTGGGTTCATTATTATTTAAAAAGTCTTAGTTATAAGTAATGATTAAGATCTTGCTTATGTTATAGTTACAGTGAAGTATCTTTTATTGTTTGAGTTAAGATATTAAGAGTAATTACATTGTAGCTATAGTAGTGGAATCTTGTTTTAGAACATATTGCACACTAGTTATTATATAAAAGAAATTTTATGTTTTCATTCAAATCCTAGTTATTAAGAGTTATTAGACGTTGCTCTAGGAGAGTCTGGGAAGTAATGGCTTATTGTTTGAAATGTTACAGAAATGGTGTGTGTCAAATAGATAGCTTGGAATCCGTAGCTAGATATGCCCATAGTCTGAAAGTCAAGAAAGATTCTCTGACACTTGTCAAGCCTATCTGGGTTGACATCCCTGCTGAGGTGAACCCAGCTTCTGAAGAGAGCAAAGAGATAGGAGAAGATCCTATTCAGTGTCCAACAAAAGAAATGACTATTGAAAAAGGAAAAGTGCCTGAGGTAGAATGCTCGCTAGTAAGGCCGATAGTTATAAGTTCTGACTCGTCGGAGGGATATACCCCCTTAAGCGATAATGAATCCGTGGGGTATTTTCCCCTGAGTGAAAGTGAATCTGAAGGTTATACTCCTTTAGATCCTATAGAGTCTGACGAGTGCACTTCTCTGTCTTCTCTGGAAGAGTGATGTAATAGGTTGTATCCCTTCTAGTGTCAAGAAAAAAAGATATCTTTCTATCTATTATAAGTTGAGAAATGTACTATGTCTTCTTGTAAGACTTTTATGAAGAAATAAATATATCTACTTTTGTCCTAAATTATGGTATAAGTGGAATTTGGAAATTATCAAGGTTGCCATAATATAATGTTGCTTCCCAATAATAGTTAACAGAGAGTAATTGATCTCTTAATCATGTTGTAAGGTATTAAACTCTGATTTTATGCAGTCTAAACTATCCTTAGTGTCTTGGGTTAAATTATCTCTTTTCTCAACCAAATGGAAACGTTTATGCTTCTGCAAGTTATTTATGTGTTTTGATGTTATTACACAAGATTGTCTTGTTGAATGGTGGTTGTAGTTAAGTCCAAATTTTATCATACATTGAGTATGTGGTCATTATGCCCTGTGTTACTGTGTTTTGGCCAGATATATAGATGTATAACCTTAAAGAAATGAGCCATTGTGAGTTGGTCCAAATGGTCAACCTTAGGTTAGTAATTATGTATCTTTTACCTGTGGTATGTCAGGATTAGGTATGGTTGTCTGTGTCACCATAGAGTTCCGTAGAGAGAACTATCCTGTAGTGTCCTAAGAGAGAGAGTGGCTTTCGAGCGGGGGCCGTGCCCGAAGTGGTGACAGGATAACCTGTCGAAAGTTGGTTAAGGAAGTGATAACCTAATAAATGATTAGGGGAGGGTAGAATAAATGTTAAATAAAATAATGTGCCTCACACATAGGTGAGTGCTAGTACAGGGCTCATAATGTAGCGAGAAGGCCTGGAATGGCAAACTTACCACCTTGTCTTTGTGAAAGGATTGGTAGGGTCCACATGAGACTTAGTTGGAATTGAAGGTTCGGGAGAGGTTACCAGGATAACCTAGGATGGGGGCCGGGACCTATGGAGGTTGTACCATGGTATCCACCGTAAGACATGCAATGACACTTTCTCCTTAGAGTTACTAGTGTTTTGTGAGTTGAGTCACATGGATGTGTGTGGAGTCTTGTAGTCCTTTTGTACTTGTCTTATTTTTCTTGCTTGAGGGTTGTCTACTATCTCCAGCACGGTGGGGTGGTTCCTTTTCGGAATCACATGGTTAGGTGGTGGTGTCACTTCCCATTAGATGTACTGGAATGTATCTTCAGGCGAGGAAGGACTTCGTTGATGGTCTTGGTTCGTGGTTCATGTACCAGCTCTTGTTCGTAACCATTGTTCAGTTGGAAACTTGAGGTCTTGAATCGAAACTTTATGTAAGTTTCATTTTGTATCATTTTAACTCATGATGTAACTTTTTTTTTGAAAACATGTATTTTTTGAATATTGTAAAGCAAAGAAACATTGTAATGTATGTTATTTCAGTTACTTAATTCTTTTGTATATATTAAATGATTGTTTTGGAGTACTTTGAATTCTTTCATTGTGGAAGTTTTATCTTAAACGTTTAATTTTCCTATAAAGCTGAATAGTAGGTTTTCCCGTGGTGTTAATATAATTTACGAAGTAATATTCGTTGGTAACCCTTAGGTAATTCAGGAGTTAGACTTCCATTGTTTTATTAAATGAGCTATGGTTTAATTCAAGCACTTGTTCTTTAAAAAAAAAAAAAAAAATTATTTCACCCTTAGTTGCATAGATTGTGATGTTTTTTCCTTAAGGGTTTCTGGCGGGGCATTACACTTGTACACTAGTCATCAAAGAATCTATCCGAGGATTCATAAGATTCATCAGTTCTCCATTTCTACCCAAAATTTTGTCCTTCTCCTAGTTTAAACTTTTGATCTTATCTAATATGCTCAAAATTTGTGGTTCAAAATTGCTAGCCGAGACTGATTGAGGTGCATATGACTGAGATATGCTAGCTAGCTAGCCTTCACATTCCCTTATTTTCTTGTCAATATCTATATTAAACGTAGGCAAAATTAGACATAAATTCTATATATGGTCGCCTTCATCAAGTGCATCTTGAATACCCTTCATAGCAGTTACTAAACTGATTCTATCATCTTCAAAAATGTTTTCAATCTCATAGAATTAAATTTAGTCCTCCCATCCACCCCTAAGAATTACCCCTTTTGTCCTCCCACCCACCCAACTATAATTAAACAATTATCCGTTGTT
This sequence comes from Cryptomeria japonica, assembly GCF_030272615.1. Lineage (NCBI taxonomy): Eukaryota > Viridiplantae > Streptophyta > Pinopsida > Cupressales > Cupressaceae > Cryptomeria > Cryptomeria japonica. The sequence continues at coordinate 707,414,915 of NC_081412.1, forward strand.
CCTTCTAAATTCTCCACTCCATAGAATTTTAGGGGGCCGTTGTTTTGCTCAATTCTCCACTCCATAGAATTTTAGGGGGGCGTTGTTGTGTAAATTAATCTAACCCAACTCTAAACTTAATTCAAAACTATAATATCTGTTGCCTTCTCCAAATATTCAAAATGAGAACCTACAACATTTAGTATACTCTTAAGCTTACCAAACAAATCAGATATGTTTGGTTTGAAAGATGGCAAAATTTTCTCTAGGACATCTCCTCCCAATGTTATCAACTCTTTGTATGTTGTATAAGACTTAAGTAAGTCCTCACTGGCCTTAACTTGCGCAAGAGTTTCTAACTACAATGCTTGAATCTAGGAGATAAGAAACTCAGATCAATAGGCCCTTGACTAAAAATCATCTGAATCAATAGCAATCTATTTTTCTTTATCAGTTACAATGTCTCTTGCCACTATCACCAGGGCTTGATCTTCCTTCTTCTCTCCTTTCTCCTTTTCTGTCACCTCTACACTCCCATCTTTACCATCATCTTCACCCTTATCCGCATCATCTATCTCCTCATCTGCCTTCTCTAAGACAACTTCTATTACTGAAGGATCCTATACAGCTTCACTAGAGTTATCCACATTAACATTATCAAGATCATCTTCTATTGAGCTCTATTCATTTCATTGCCCTTTCAGAATGACCTTCTAAGATGATTGATCTTTCTGCTTATCATAAATGACTCTATGCACTTTGAGAATAGATTTTTCCTATGATGGTTCTCCTGATTGAGTGTCTTCATGTGTTAGATTCACATCATATCTGTGATCTATCCAAAAATGTCTCAAAATTGTCTATATTTCTTTGGCAACTTCATCTATCTTATTGAGCATAAGTTTATTAACTCTCTTCTTGCTTCAGAATCTCTCATTTGCAAGATTTAAAAATCCCACAACCTCATTTTAAAAAATGATAGAGGATAAATTCACTAATACATACTCCTTTATTATTTCATTCTCTAAACTTGTATGCCTCCTTGCATCCAAAATGTCATACATGCTTTTGGGAATCATGGATGATAATTCTATTAATGCCTTATTGTAAACATCCATGTACTGAACAACTGCTTCCTCAATAGCTCTCTGATCTTTATCATCAAAATTTTCATAGTATATAGGCACATTCTTCAAATTTTCATCCTTAAGTACTTCATCAATTAATTATTTTAAAGTCATTGAGGGCACAACTTCATAACTACCTTCAATTTTATCGGATTTCAGAGTTTCATCTATTTCAGATTTATGTTTATTTCTCGCTCTATCTCTACCGGATGGCTCATCTTCAGCTCTTGGCTTCTTGGACGTCTAGGCTCCACCAAATAGAGTCTTCCTCACCACTCTATCATAAGCGGCTCTCTTCTTCACCTCTTTCACTGTTTCATCAGATTCGATCTCAACATCCTCAGCAATGGCAGCAACATACTTCCTTTGAGACTTCTCCTTCTTCCTTTTCTCTTCTCCACCAATTGACTTGGCTTGTGGCTTGGGTGGAGGAATAGACTTCTAAGCATCAGAGGTAGGTGTTGACTGGGACTGTCTCGACTTTGGTTGCTTGGGAAGAGTGGAGACTAGTTTTGATTGCTTGGGATTTTCCATGTCTTCCTCCTTCAGTAATGTTCTACTCTACATCCCTCTGCATAGCTTCTTTAGATATACCCATTTGTTCTACAAGCTCCTCAACTTCTTTTCTTACTTTCCTTTTCCTTGTCGGCAAGGTGAATTTCTTATGCAATCAAGATCCTTCTCTTTTTATGTACTGAACCTTTCTTCTTTATCATGTACCAGTTGACTCAATAGGTGTTGAGCATACACATCAAGTGTATTTGAATCCACCTCATACCCCGTGGGCATAATCCAAATAGTTCTAGGTTCAACTGCCTCCATTTGACATTGATCCTTGTCTACCATGAAGAAAATTGTTTTCTTATATTTCTCAACAATATCCTTAGGGATCCTCTCTCTACTTTGTATCATTTCCTGAAATGATTTTAAATATCCTCACAAAGCATATTTTTGTGGTATAGTGTCACCCAATCTCTGCAAACCTTCCTTCATTTGGACCGCCACCTGTTTATCACAAGCCCATTGAACCTTTCCTATCTTAGGGATCTTATTCATGAAATAAAGTGCTAAATAGAGAATCAGAGAACCAAATTTGAAAACATGTTTCTTATCATGTTTTATCTTCTTCAAGCTACTCAATAGCTCACTGAGAAGCACGCCATAGAGATCATACTTCTTGTCCTCCTTGAGCATTTGATAAGTGGCAAATATGGCAGTATCGGATACTGAGTTCTATCTGCTAGACTATATCCCATAACCATTGAAGTAAATCTCACATCATGCTCTATGATATCAGTAATTGTCATTGACCGGTTGTCATACTAGGATCTAGTAAAAGCTTTCACTGTTGTGTTCTGAACTTTCCTCAAACTAGGGATCTCACCGATTCCATTCAAATAGGTAACTGGTTGAATAGCTTGCTTCATGATTTTGTAAGGTCTGTCTAGCCATACAAACTCATAGTGGATTTGGCTCAAGATGTATCTTACCCATTCAGATTCATCGAACACTCAAAAATGAACAAAATGGATAAAGCCCTTGTCCTGCAACAACTTGAATTCAAGCTTCAAATTCCCCATTCCATCCATCATATACTTCGTGTAAAGTGATAGCATGTTTGAATTTCCAAGTTCCTCGATGTTATAGTGGATGTATGCCCTAATATATTTGTAGTCACATAAATCTGTCCAATTTAATGAAATGAATATTTGCTATTTATTTGATTAAAAAAACCACTAGCCATCAGTTAATTAAATTGATATTTAATTAATTAATCTTGAAAATATTCTCCTATTAATTAAATAAATTATTGAATTCATTTTAATTAATTCATTAAACCAACTTCATGTCAATTAAATGAATAAATCATATTTATTTCATTTAATCCTCTTTTCCTCTTTTAAATAAATTAAAGAAAATATTTATTTAAAATCATTTATTCCCCCCCCAACTTGCATTTTCCTACAAATGCAACTTGCACACATTTATTAGAATAAACTAATTTTATTTTAATTAAAATCCTATTTTCCCTCACCCACCAAACCCACTTGCAAATCTAATCCCCTTCTAGATTCTTCTAACCCCTTCCTAATTAGCCTAATCCATCCCCTAATTATTGTCACATTCCTAAGCAACTTGGAGTCACTTCTCAAAGACTTCAAAGTCTTTGAAAAGCATTTAATGCTTTGTGTGTTCAATAATTTAACCTCCAAAGTCTTCCAAAACCACTAATGGCTCTTACATGACCATTAATGGCTCTTACATAACCATTTATGGTTATTTCAACTTGCACTCATGGGTCTCCTCAAGCATTTATTGCTTTGACCCTAGTTATCCCTTTTGCTTTTGCACAAGAGTTTATCCATTGGATAAAAGCTTTATTCTTTGAATAAAGAATTTATCCATTTAACTAACCTTGACCTTAGCTCCCAAGGTCATGTCAAGCATTTAATGCTTATTCCCTCCCCTCTCAACCTATCTCACATTAACACTTGTCATCCAGGGATTGGGTTGAAAGCCCTCACATGGATCTCAAATCATTCAATCTTGACCCTTGTTGAGATTACTCAATCTCAACCATCCATTGCTCCATTTTACCTATAAATAGAGCTCACATTTCTCATTTTCAAATCCTCAAGCATTTAGCATTCTTAGCCATAATCCTGAAAACTTGTATGCATTTAAGCTATAGTGAATTCTAGAGAGCAGTTAGCATAAACTACTAATATCTTGTCATTTTGGTTAAAATAAATCATTTTTAGTATCAATAGTATAGTATTAGATTTTTATCCACATTTAGAGCAAATACTTCAATCTCAAACCTCCATAAGCATCCATAGTGCAAAAAGCTACTGAGAGCTACACTAGTTTGGAACTTGGAGAGGAGAGGAACAAAGGCGAAGGAGCCAAGAGTATGGTAGAAGGCATTTGGAGATGTCTTCTTGCATTTACATTCGTAGTTAAATGTTTTACTTTGTTCTTGGTGTCTCTTTTGATATGCCTGCTTAGATTGATATTTGGTTGAATAACACTAACCTTAATACTTGTTTCTTGTTGTTGGTGTGTTATACTACCATAGATTATGATCTAACACTTGCCCTTTTTGCAGTGCATCATTTGGTGAACCTAACGTGAATCCAAACACCTAAAAAACAATTTATTTTTGACCAATAACATGTTTGAATGTTGAACTTGACACACAGGTTGTGCTTTAGCGCTATTGATCACGTTGTAGTGCTATTGCAACTTCTTGTTCTAGCGCTATTGTTCTTACAATAGTGCTATTGTACCAAGTTTAGTGCTATTGACCTTATTTGAGCGCTTTTGAACTTGTTTTGGCGCTATTGAGCATGTTTGAGCACTTTTGCCATCACGGTCATTTTTCTTCTTTTAGCGCGTTTGTGTTAAATAGCACTTTTGTTTAAACACAGAGTAGCGCTATTGTAACAGAATGTTGTAAAAATGACCCTGTAACCGAAAAAAGAAAAATTCTTAGGCTTGTAGAGGCCCACCATAGGTTCGGTTTTTACTAACTATTTGTCTCTTGTACAGGTCTAAAAACCAACCTCCTTAAAAATCAAAAACTTCTCTTTGGTGTTTTAAAATTGAACAACACAAAATTTGCTTTCTTGCAAGCTTAGGATCAAAATTTGTATTTGGTGCTCTAAAATTGAACAAAACAACTTTGTTTATTGCAAGTTTAGGCTTAACTTTTCATTTGGTGCTTAAAATCAACAAGACAAATTCATTTCTAGCATCAAACTTAAGCAAAAATTTACAATCCACACTTCAATTTTTGGTGCAAATAAAACTCACAATCAACTTATTTCAAAAATTTTGCAAAGCGATTTTTCCTTCATACGTGCTTCAAATTAAGTTGATCAGGATTTTCAAAGTTCTAGTTTACTCAAAATTTTGCATTTGAAGTTAAAAATAACACCATGATTGTTGGAGCAACATCTCCAAATAGTTAAAACACATTGTGATGGCAAGTTAAAAAGAACAAGTGCATTTCGTGTTTGGCACACTTGTGCAAAAAGTTGGTCGAGTGGTCCTACTTCCAACACACACTATCCTCTCCCTTGGCTTTCGTGGTCCTAGGTGCAAGAGAAAAGTGTTAGTAATGCTCAAATTTTTATCTTTTTAAGAGAGGCCTACCAAGAGACACGTCACTCTTGGGAATGACCTCGCGTAGTAAATCCTTCGAGTCGCTATAGAAATCAGGTGAGAGCGAAAGTTGTAGCCTTGGGTATAGTTGTTCCTATAGTGTAACTTGTCGAAAGGACAAATGGGCCCCACTACAAGTTACAAGGCTCTTAAGTGAGTCACTGCAGAATGAACTTATGTCCAAAGACATCGAAAATAACTAAACACCTTTAAGTAGTAGCCCACCCGTTCTATTGATTGAGAATATTTGAGATATAATTCAGTGCAAGAGCATAGATGGTTTTGCTTCCAAGATACTCACCATACATATTTCCTTGAGTAGAAACATAGCTTTTTGAAAAGTCACTTGTGACTTGATAAAAGTGGTGACTCCCCCATCATAGGGATCATCTATTTGTTATACTCGTGCAAGACTTAGTATATCACATCCTTACCTGCCACAACGGGATTCATAAGGTATGTAGTATCAAAGTCGAAGAAATATCAAGATGTGGGCTGAATTTATCACAACTAGCCATTTGACCTTAGGGATACAAAGTGTTTGAAGTGTCTTCTTGTTAGTCAAAGACCAAGTACAAATTGAGCCGACTTTAGGCTTTGGAAAGAAAAACACCTAAAATACACTTAAAGGAAAGGGTCATAAAAAGTCCAAAGATTGGGTTGATCTAGACCCATACTCATTTGTGCCTTTTAAGGCAACATTATTGTGTTTGTGTGCTTGCTTTTTTTTCTTGTCAAAGAAAAATAAAAAATCAATTCCAAAACAAGTATTCATCCAACCAAACATCTTTCAAAACAACCAAAAAAAGGATCAAAAACAAAGATCAAATTTTATGACCATTCTTCACATCTTGAGAAAGAAGAATCTTTATCAAAATATCAACTTGAAAAGAAGACCATTGAGCTCAAAGGCTTTGATCAAAAGGAGGAAATTATTCTATCTAAATAGACAAATCTTTGTCTCTCATACAGTTTTTCTACGTCACATGCATCTCAACCTTCAAGGCAAAACAAACAAATTTGATTCAGAATCATTAAACCGCAGAACTTTTATGCAATATAGAGCTTTGAGTTATCACAAAAACCAAGGAGGCAAGATCAATCCCAACTTCTTCCCAAACATTTGTATCACATACAACGTAACTCGAGAAATGTCACCAACACCCGAAAGGGAACAGGTAGAATTTGTTCCATTTGTAACACAAAGCTTTCATTGAAGTTAAAACATTTCATCCATTATCTAACTCATATATCAACACTTCATCATCAATCCGTTCCAACTCTCAAAACATTAAGAGGTTCTTGTCCTAAGTTCTCTTTTAGATATTGCTTGAATCAAACGCATCCCATCACTTTTTAGATTGTTTCTACATCTAGGATAAGCTCATCCTAAGAGACACATCTACGCAGGTTAAAACTAGTTCATGAGTGAATCCTCTCATTACTAGGTGTATACACCTAAGATTGGCTATGAGCAATTAAATAAATATTTTATATTTATTTAATAATTATTCTTCTATTAAATAGTTAATTTGAAAAGATTAATTTATTTAATTCATTTTCATGTCTTTCTATTAATTAATATTTTATTAATTAATTCACTTATCTTATTCTTCTAGTTAATTAAATATCTAATACTTAATTATCTCCTCCAATCAATTAAATATCCAATATCTAATAATTATTCTCCTATCCTATAGTCTAAAATATTAAATAATTCTTAAATTATTTAATATCTCTTTTCCAACTCACCCTCCATCTCCACTTCATTTTCCCTTTGACAACTCATCAAACACGTGGCTAAAGAAATTAATATTCCTTAAATGTTAATTCATGATTTATCTTCAACCTCCAAAATTAATGAAATTGTGTACGTACACACATTTCATAACCATTTCCTATATTCTCTCCAACACCCCTACATCTTGGGAAGGACTTGAGTCCACTTGTCCTACCATGCCTAAATCTTATCCAACCATCCCTAGATTCCCTCAGTCAGCAACCCAGTCAAGGTGAGATGAGTGACACTTGTCTTCTCCTTCCCCCTTTCTCTCAACCTTCACCTTTGCTCACAGCCATTCAAATCTGCAGATTTGATCATGACCGTTGATCTGAGCCACATCATCTTATCCTCTCAAAGTTTATAAAACCAAGAGCTTCAGTTGAGAGGAAGAGAGACTTCAAGAGACTTCAAGTGCATTTTTCAAGCTAATCTTATGCATCCGTGAGTTTTTGAAGAAAATAGCAAATATCATTTTAGCAATATAGTCATATAGTATCATTTTAGCATAATCATGTAGCTTTGCACATCATACTATTAGTTAACTACAAGTTATCAGTCCATTTTTCATATGCCATCTTGGAAGCCAATAGTGCATTGTCTGAGAGCACACCATCTGCAACTAGGAACAGTGGAGTTAGGACACAATGAGACATAAGTCATGAAGGTAAACTAATATTTTATTTTAATATGTATTTCATATAGTTTCATTGGTGGATTTTGGATTTCCTGTATGCATTTCCATTGTATTTTGTGAAACTAACTTATTACAGGTAACATTCTAAGGATGAAATTCAAGCTCACATATTTTGGTGCCCACCATGGGGCAGGACCTCACATATACCTTTAAAAATCTCATAAAAATAAAATTAATGTATTTGTAATGCAGATTCACGCATGTGTGAATTCTGATAGTGCTTTTGTTCGATTGGTTAGTGCATTTGCATCATAGGTTAGCGCATTTGCATCTCAAGTTAGCGCATATGTCATGTAGGTTAGCGCTTTTATCTGAAAATCTGCACATTTTCATCATAGGTTAGCACATTTGCATCACAGGTTATCAAATTTACATCGTAGGTTAGCGCTTCTAAACATAGGTTAGCACTTTTGTAACGCAGGTTAGTGCATTTGACAATTGTTTTAGCGCATATGTTCTCTAAGATAGCGCATTTGAAACAGAGTGCAAAATTTTTAATCAAATTTTGAAATTAGGCTTGTGCACGGGTAATACATATGGAATATAGAGGAAATGTCACTTATACTTTAAGTTATATTCCATATATATTGTCAGGATGTTTGAGAGGGGTTTCAGACCTCTAGGAGTTATAATGCAAAATCTAGTTTTTGGAAGATCTTCCAAATTTCAGACTTAGTCAAATTTCAGGGCATTTCAGAATCAGGAGTAAAAAAAAATTGTAACCATGATTTAAAATTAGGCTTGTGGAAGCCCACCTAAGGTTTTGGATTTTCACTAACTTCTTTTTTTATTGTAGGTTTCTAACAATTTCTTGCAGATTTGGAGGAGTTAAGTTAGGATTTAGTGATTTATTTTCTAGCTTTTTCGAAGTTGGTTAAAAAGAACTCATATTTCCTTTTGGGTAAAAAGAACTTCATTTTTCAAATTTAGTGTTCTAAAAATTACCTCACTTTTTTTTGGGCTATAAAAATAATCACATTTGCAAGGTAAAAAGAACAACAAATCAAACATTTACTTTCTTGCAAAGTTAGGATTCACATCTCAGATTTTGGGCTCTAAAAATAACAACAATCTTTTATTTTCTTGCAAAGGTAAAAATCACAATCAATCTTATATTTTGCAAGTTAAAAAGAACAATCAACTTATCTATTCTTACGAAGCAAGTTACTTTTTTTCAACAATTTTCATTTTGTTGACCAGGATTTCCATGTCCTAGTTTAGAAAATCATTTGCTATATGGGGCTAACATAAACACCATGCTTGTTGGAGCAAAATCTCCAAGTAGAGGATAGATCACATTGCTATGGAAAGTTAAAAAGAACACTTATATTTTGTGTCTCGAAAGTGGTAGGTATATGCTCTCCCCTTAATTGGGTGACCAAAAAGCCAAACCCACTCTTTTACGCTTTCTTTACTTTCAAGCAATTAATCCTTTAGAGGGTCTGCCTTGAGGGGGCTAGTGAGAGGGGAACGACCTAAAGTGGAAACGAGCTAATACCGAGTCCTTCCAATCCAATATAAATAAATCATGTTTGTGATGAAATTCCCAAACAACATGTGCTGATAAGTTCATACCGACACTATGTTTCCCCATAAACCCTATGGAGCATAACCTCTATAGGCTGGGAACCTTCTGTATTTACAGAGCTGAAAGTACTGCATGTATGGCCACATGACCGGAAGCCTTTATTAAAAACCACTTGTACTAGTTTCCAAAATCCTTCTAGTTGTTGGCGCAGGAGGTCGAACCTCTGAAGTGGCTCACACACATATGGTTCTTAGTAGAGATATAAAGTTTGCCATGGGAGTTTTCATGGAAATTGGTGCTTGGCTGCCCCAAAGAAGTGAGTGTTGAGGGTGGAGCCAGTGGGGTCAAGCATCTAAATATCCGCTTTGAATAAGTGTAGCCTCGGGGGAAACTCCACGTGAGATTCAACAATTATTGTCTCAGCCTGCCATAGGAATTGTACTTGTTTGTGCATTTTGTTTATTAAACATTGTGTCTTCTATGTCTGTAACATGTTCCAAATGGTCAAAAAAATTGAAGAAAATTATCATCTACGAGTGAGCAAAAATCCAAGAAATTGCTGGAAATTTTTTTTTGATCAAAAGGGTAATACAAAGGCTTTCAACATTTGAAACACTAGATCAAACCAAGTGATCAAGTGTCTATCATCCAACTCTCTCAACAACAACAATACCTAGATAGGTATTCAAGTTAGTCAAGTCAAGTTTCCATATCAAGAGACTTTATCCATATCATTTGACATACTTTGTCATAGGGACCTATCGAACAAACCCTCTATTCGACTTTGTGAGCTTAAGTATCTGAAATGAAGTATCCATCAAGTCAACAACATCAACCTATCTAAGCTGAAACTTTGATCACTCATGTGATCATCCCTTGTCACTTGAAAAACAAGAATCTTATTCAAAAGAAATGAGTCCTAGCCTAAATCAAGATCAAGATATCATGGCTCTCCAATCTAATCCCATTTTTTATCAAGATCCTACCAATCAAGAATCTTATGATGATCCCCTAAAATTTTGGTATTCCATCCATAATGATCCCATTCAACATCCACCTCCTAAGAAAGAGCATGATATCCATTTCATCTCCTTCACTAATCTAATTCAAAATCAAGAGAATAGCACAAACTCAAATGATCCTACTCCAAGTCAAGATCAAGATCAAGAAATATCTTCATCCTCCAAATCCATTTTAGGTCCTTTCATTACAAATTCAAACTCTTCATACTCCAAATCCATTTTAGGTCCCAAATCCATTTTAGGTCCTTTCATTCCAAATTCAATCTCTTCATCCTCCAAATCCATTTTAGGTCCTTTCATTCCAAAGTCAAACTCTTCATCCTTCAAATCCATTTTAGGTCCTTTCATTCCAAATTCAAACTCTTCATCCCTTCCATCCATCTTGGGTCCTTACTTCCCTCCATCCACCATTCCATCACCTCAAATGATCCATAAGAAATATCAACAAAGGAACACATCTTTGAACTTGTTTCAAACAACTATCTAAACATCTTTTAAAAACTATTCTTCCATCATTTCCTTCATCTATTTTGGGTTCTTATGTCCCAAAATTCAATTATCCTCCATATCTTTATCACTTCTCAAGTTGTGTACCAACACTCATCTTGAATGCAATTTTATCTATCCTCACGCAAGTCTTCCAACATTCTATCTATTATCCAACACATCTTTTCTATCCTTCCATCCCTTTCATTCAATCCTTTGCATAAATTCATCATCTGTGAAATAGGCATTTGTGTCATTTTGTCACATGCTTGCCCATGCTTGAATATCATGTTTAGTCCATTTCCTAGATATCTATTCATGATACACTTAAGAATCCAAGGTTGTTCCTCTTTAATATTATCTTTTGATTGGGATACACACTCAATCCAGAAAAGAACCACTTATCATATCTTGGTACCGAAATCTTTTGATTACTATATCTCGTACACTTAATCAATTTCTCTAAATCATTGTGATCTCTTAGTCAAAGACATGGCTAGTGAAAAATCTAAAATCTTGCTTCAGTGCCACTGTAATTATCAGACCCATGTAAGTTTCATTATTTACAAGCCAATGCAATCAAAATAAGAAAAGAAAAAGACAATATCAAAAGATCAAAAGCATGATTAAGAAAAGAAATATCCAGAAACGAAAAGAAAAGAAAAAATGAAATATCAAAAACTTGGCTATGGGAATATACAAATAACTCCATCAGGGCTGGACGTCTGGCTGGCAATGGAGCAATATTTGTGATATTGTAACAATAACCTTGTTGGAGCTATGAATGCTTTCTAGCAGTGAGACTCTATCTAGGATGCTTTTGAAATTAAGGTAACTCATGTAGCTAGCCACATTGGATTCTAAATATTACAATGATCATATGAGCTAGAATGAACCCAATTGCACAGACATGGGTAATCAAAGACTAAGTACCATGATCCAATTTGGGATTCTTCTTCCCTTTTGAGTCTACTTCCTAGTTTCTAGATATGTTTGGTTGAATTTATCAGAGGTTCTAAGTGTGGGTTGGGTCTCTATCTTTGAAAAGTTTAGGAACACTTATTCAGGTGGTGCTAAATATTGTGAAAATCTTACATATCACCTCTTTACAAATGGAGACCTCTATACTTAGGTTCAAAGTTCCATCCACTCTATTATTCATACCACGTCTCCCATTATCCTTCCTCTAGTATCCATTACTCTATCTAAGTTCATCCAGTGCTATCTATGATCTTGCTTCATGCTAATCTATACCATCTATCCTAACTATTGATTTCTTCCCTCATCTATCACTATCTATGATCTTGTTTCTCCTATCCATATCCCTTTTTCCATCCTTGATCTTGATCAAAACTAAGGACAAAAATATGATTTCAAAAAAAAATCTCTTGACGTGTCTCCTCATAAGCTACCTCCATCTTTCACCCATTCATCTTCAGATCAACAATTCATCCATTCATTGTCTTTCTATACATTGGGGCAACCAAATACATCTTTCTTCTAATCCAAAAAGCTCAAAACAAATAAAAAAATGTGTCTCAAAAACTAAAAAATCGAAAAAAAGAAAGAAAGAACAAAATGGAAAATCAAAGCATGAGTGCATGGCCCATCCATCAAATCAAAAATAGAAAAACTATCAAAGTCTGCAATCAAACTGAATCAATCATCGATTATCAAATCTATCAAATCAAATTGAAGCAACTTAAGCTATCAAATCATTTTTAAAAAACCTATCAATCATGGTTTTTTATCAATCACTGAGTTCAATCAAACTCTGCTAAGCTCTTGCATTAGAAACTAAATCAGTTTCTTAGAGCCAATCAAATCTATCAAATCAAACTGAATCAATCATCAATTATCAAATCTATCAAATCAAATTGAAGCAACTTACGCTATCAAATCATTTTAAAACCTATCAATCATGGTTTTCTATCAATCACCGAGTTCACTCAAAACTCTACTAAGCTCTTATATCAGAAACTAAATCAGTTTCTTAGATCTACTCAATCAAGGTAATCAAGCAATCAAGCTAATCAAGAAATCTATCAAACAATCATGCTAATCAAGCAATCTATCAAGCAATCAAGCTAATCAAGAAATCTATCAAGCAATCAAGCTAATCAAGCAATCTATCGAACAATCAAGCCAATCATGCAATCAAGTAATCAAATCAAGCAATCAAATCAATCTATCCAACAACATCAATCAATCGATCAATCAAATCAATCAATCAAGTCTTTATTTCATCATACATGTGCATCAAACACATTAAATCTAACCATCAAAGTCATTTTTAGCTTTTGCACTTATCAAATACTGTAATCAAACTGATCACATGTCTTGTTAATCAATTCATCACTCTAAATCTATCAACATCAATGTGTCTTATACAGGGATAGGTACACTTGAAACTAGACATATCGGTCTTTCACGGGGTACTCATTCTTTGAAACCAGACATTTTTATCAATCATCAAACAAAGAAAAACAATGACATAGATCAGTATCATGCTGGATTTTGTTTTGGGTAGTCTTATCTTTATCAATTGATGGCAGGACATGTTTCATCTCTAAAAAATCAAGAAAAACAAATAAAAATGTGCAATCAAAATGTTCTTTCATCTATGAGATCGCTTTGCGCACCTATCCACTCCATCCTCTCACATTTATCACTTCAATTTATCTTATCTTATGCATTCTATCTTTCACATCCATTGCTCTGAACCATTTAGCAAAAACTATGCAACCTACCTTTGACATACTTGTTGTAGTCACTGTCTTAGATTTTATCAGAATCTATCAATCTGCATTTGTATCCCACTATGGTTTGGATCTTGATCAATTCGTATATCCATAATAAAATCTTTTTGTTTCCACTGGGGGCAAAATCCAAATTCCTTTTGCTAAGGTGATCTTTTGAAATTTAGAAAATCCAAAAACATTCGAAAAACTTAGAAAAAAAAAAAAAAAAAAAAACACCTAGGGTTTTGAAACAGATAACAAGCAATAAAGAAACGAAAATCAAGGCATTTCATCAACAACTGAATCATGCAACTTAGAAACTGAAGAATCAACTAGCGAACTATAAAGGATTATCAAATATCATTCATTAAGATGATTATATCAGTTAATGACCATTAGAACATGTGAATGACATACAAGATTTAGTGTTTATATCTTGATTTTATTGCTAATCATGTACTCTATGTGACTCAAGGATGTCCATGACTAGAGGAGCTATGATGGGGCATGATTATTTTCTTTGATTACTGTCTGTGGTTTATCTCTTACTATGGTATGAACTTGTCTCAGGATATGATCAACAAAAGATCAAGGAGGATGTTCCAAGTCATGCATGAAAGGAGATACTCCTTGTCTGTTCTGCAAGCAATACTCAGGTCAACTTGATCCATTATATCAAGTCACTTGTATTAACTTGCTATATCAAAATCCATGTAAGAAATACTTAGGTCATCTTGAATCTTTATGTCAAGTTGCTTGTATTTTCTTACAACATTTAAAGCTCAATGATGAAATCAAGCACTATTGCCCGATAGCATATGAAGAATGGTAGTATAAATTTTAGTTATATTATTTCATTAGCTCATTATTCATTTGCATTATAAGCATTCATTTGTCAAGTTGCATTATAAGCATATCATTTCATTAAAAGATCAACGGTCATAAATAAAGGTTGAGTATACTTGGACAACAAAAACAATTTGCATTTAATCATTATAGGTGTATTCATTTTTTTTAGAATCGTTTTAATCATTATCCATCTCATTTAGTTGTATATAAATCATTGCATTTCATTTGCATTCACATTTGCATTTAGCTTGCATTTCATTCTTAAATGGGATCCTACAAGTTCATCTTATCCAAGGCTAAATCCATCACAAGAATCATCGAAGCATCATCATACGTGTATACACAATCAAATTGATGACTCATCTCTCTCATGATATTGTCAACCCAGCGCCAATCTTATATCACCCCCTCAACCGAATCACCATCAACATATCTACTGATCCTACAACCCGATATCAACAAATTGTTAGTTCTTTATCCAATCAATCTTAATCCATTCTATCAATCGATTGCATCTGATCTATCATATCATGTCTTATACAGGATGTATCCTTCCTCAAACTAGACATTCTGATCACGTCTTATATAGGATATATCTTTCCTAAAACCAGACGCTCTTGATCATCTTTGTCTTATATAGGAGGTGTCATTCCTAAAACCAGACTATATCTAGATCTTATCGATCTCATCTTATCAATAGAAATCTAAACCATTGTGATCAAAGAACTCGCACTTTCATCAATCAAAGTTGCAGAATCAAACCTTTTCTAATCGGGACATCAATCTCATAATCATCCAACCGCTTCGCCAATCAATTATCTCAATTGATCTCCTGATGGGGAATCATCATACTGCAATTTATCAGCCAAGGTCTGGGGCATCCTATCAAACCAATATCATCATCAAATGAAATTATTCTTTGAATCAATGCATCATCACACCTCGCTTCAAAGAGGGGCAAAATGTATACACCTAAAATTGGCTATGAGCAATTAAATAAATATTTTATATTTATTTAATAATTATTCTTCTATTAAATAGTTAATTTGAAAAGATTAATTTATTTAATTCATTTTCATGTCTTTCTATTAATTAATATTTTATTAATTAATTCACTTATCTTATTCTTCTAGTTAATTAAATATCTAATATTTAATTATTCCTCTAACCAAGTTAATTAAATATCTAATACTTAATTATCTCCTCCAATCAATTAAATATCCAATATCTAATAATTATTCTCCTATCCTATAGTCTAAAATATTAAATAATTCTTAAATTATTTAATATCTCTTTTCCAAGTCACCCTCCATCTCCACTTCATCTTCCCTTTGACAACTCATCAAACATGTGGCTAAAGAAATTAATATTCCTTAAATGTTAATTCATGATTTATCTTCAACCTCCAAAATTAATGAAATTGTGTACGTACACACATTTCATAACCATTTCCTATATTCTCTCCAACACCCCTACATCTTGGGAAGGACTTGAGTCCACTTGTCCTACCATGCCTAAATCTTATCCAACCATCCCTAGATTCCCTCAGTCAGCAACTCAGTCAAGGTGAGATGAGTGACACTTGTCTTCTCCTTCCCCCTTTCTCTCAACCTTCACCTTTGCTCACAGCCATTCAAATCTGTAGATCTAAGCATGACTGTTGATCTGAGCCACATCATCTTATCCTCTCAAAGTCTATAAAACCAAGAGGTTCAGTTGAGAGGAAGAGAGACTTCAAGAGACTTCAAGTGCATTTTGCAAGCTAATCTTATGCATCCGTGAGTTTTTGAAGAAAATAGCAAGTATCATTTTAGCAATATAATCATATAGTATCATTTTAGTATAATCATGTAGCTTTGCACATCATACTATTAGTTAACTACAAGTTATCAGTCCATTCTTCATATGCCATCTTGGAAGCCAACAATGCATTGTCTGAGAGCACACCATCTGCAACCAAGAACAGTGGAGTTAGGACACAATGAGACATAAGTCATGAAGGTAAAATAATATTTTTTTTTAATATGTATTTCATGTAGTTCCATTGGTGGATTTCGGATTTCCTATATGCATTTCCATTGTATTTTATGAAAATAACTTATTATAGGTAACATTCTAAGGATGAAATTCAAGCTCACACACTAGGTAGTTAAATCTGTAACACATCCCAGATTTTTCTACACCTTATCACATCAAACCTTATCAAACAAACAAGCAATTAAAAGAAGGAATTTTGGTTACATCTACCTTTAAAGTGCTAGAGATCCACATGCAACACAATTCACCAACCATCAATCTCTCATTTTATCAACAACTCATCATCATTTTCACTCAACTTCAACAAAAACTTGTAAACAAAATGGCTCACACCCAATCACAATCAAGGCAACGAGAAGTAGAAATTGAAGAAGAAGAGGAGGAAAATATCAATGAATTTCAAGAAGCACTTGGAGGAAATACAAATGATGAAAACCCAAGTACTCCTACTCCTGCAACAATAGAAAGGGCCCAACTTAACCCTCTCTTTAACAGAATTTTTGACGAAATACTCAGGAGCAATGCAGATGCTCACTTTTTAAAGCTTGCTCAAGAAGGAGCCAAGCTCCCCTCTGAATTTGATCTTTCCCAATTAAGACAAGCATCAGAACGACAAAGTTGTGATGAAGAAGAAAGAGGTAGAGATCCCATCAGATATAACATTCCTTGAGGTAACCCACCACCTCCTCCTCCAAATGAAATGGAGATGTTGTGGCAACAAGTTGAAAATGTCACCCAACAACTTCATAGTGGTGTAAAGACTAACCAATTCTCACTCAACGAAATCTGTCCCTATCGCTTTGATAGAAATCTTTATATGCTGCCCTTTCCACGGGGATTCGAAACACCCAAATTCGAAAAATATAGAGGAAAGGGAGATCCTCACGATCATGCCAAAGAATTTCATTCAGCTTGCCTCAAAGTGGCTTATGAAGATACATACCTAATGCACCTTTTTCCCCAAAGCTTGGGAGGAACAACCACATCATGGTTTTCCCAACTACCAGGTGGCATTAGGACCTTTGAAGAGCTAATTTCGAAGTTCTTGACACATTACTCTCATAACATTGAACACAACATCACCATGGCTGATCTGTGCAACACTAAACAAAAACCAGGTGAACTATTCTTAGTATTCCTACAACGATGGTGTCAAATGTTTAGCAGATGTTCTCTTCAGTTACCTGAATGAGAACTAGTGGAAATATTCATTTCCAACTTAAACGAAGAAATGGAGTTTCACCTGGATGTCAAGGACACAGACTCTTTTAATGACATGATCACCAAGAGCTTGAAATGTGAGCGGGCCCTCATCAAGAAAGGACTTATCAAAATCTATAATGAACCAAAGGATGGTCCTCGCCCACGCTTCAATAGTGATAAACCAAGCTTCTGGAACAAGAACAAGAATATCGTCAACGATGGGGTTGTGGATGCCAGAACTATCAAAAGTGCACAACCCGTGGTTCGATTTGCAGGGTAGAATCCCCCACCTTAGACTAACACATTTGTTCCTTCAAATCAAGGTCGCATCACATCTCATGATGAACCCAGACCTCGTCAGCAAAAACAAAAGAGAACATACACTCCCTTAGGGGAACCCATCGCGACAGTGTTGCGACAACTAGTTTCTCAAAATTTGGTAACTCTACCTAAAACATCAAACTATGAACCTCAGGTCAAACCTGCATGGTGGAAAGATACTGAACATTGTGATTTCCATCAAGGGAGAGGACACAAGGCAAGTAATTGTCACAAATTGAAAGATCTTATTCAGGATCTTATTGACCGAGGTGAAATCAAAATTGAAGGCCATGACCCAAAAACAACAAACAATGATCATATGATGTTCAAAAATCCACTTCCATCACAAGATCAAAGGGGTCCTTCCACTTCCAAAAGAGGCACTGATACCACTGATTATACGCAGGCTGCTTATAATTATACTATAAATCACCTGTATGATGTCAGTGAACAAATTGCAACTATAACCATAAAAAATCCTAGCTCCAATTGCAATTTTGTTACACGTTGCGGCAAGGTTACCATAAAGGAAGCTCCACAAGGCACCACCTTCATACCAAAGCAGTACAATCTTGTGGAACAATTAGACAAAATGCCTACACTTATATCCATTTTAGAACTATTGCACTTATCTCCATCTCATAAAACAATATTGGATCAAGCTCTCCAAGAGGTGTCAGTCCCTGCAAACTTGAATACAAACCAATTTCAAGCCATGGTTGGAAGTCTAAAGTCATCACCTTGTCTCACTTTTTCTGAAAGTGGCAACTCTTCCTTCTAGCAACCTCATAACGCTTCACTACACATTGAAGGCTTTATCAACCAACATCGGATCAAGCAAGTCTTGATCGACAATGGAGCAGGCTTAAATATTTGTACACTACAGTTGGTCATAGCATTGGGATATGCCATAGAATCAGTGGATCCCCATAAGAAGATCACAATCAAAGCCTATGACGATGCAGAGTGTTCATCCAAAGGAGCTGTGGTACTACCAATCCGAGTGGGCCCTGTGGTAAAACACATCATCTCTCAGGTTTTGGACCTTCCTCTGCCATACAATCTATTATTAGGAAGACCTTGGATACATGCCATGCAAGCCATTCCATCTACCTACCATCAATGTATCAAGTTCCCACATAACGGTGTAGAGATCACAATCCTGGGCGATGCAAATCCCTTTGCATATTGTCATAATATCAGTCATCAACCAGAGATTACCGTTCCTAACAATAGAGAAGTCATTTCCTCCACATCATATATAAGTCCAGCCTCTCTTACCAGTTCAAACACCCCTATACCCAAGCAAGAAAAGCTTAAGATGAAAATAGCAGAGGAAAGTCCTGGGGAATACAACTTAAGTCAACTCTTTTGTGTGGGACAAATGCCCACTTCTCCTAGAACACATGGTAAACCACAATAGTTACTTCAGCAACCACTGATCACGCCAACGTGTCCTTTAACGCCTTTCATCCTTGGGAAGAGTCAAGAAGAAGAAACCCAAGATGAAGACTTAGCGGAATGGATCTATAAAGATCCCATCACCATTGATATACCACAAGTTACACTTCCCACGGATCAATATGGCAAAGGCCTACTCATTATGCAAAGAATGGGTTATGATGGTCAGAGTGCTTTGGGATCTTGCAAACAAGGAAGACATGAACCACTGCTACTAGAATTAAAGCCCAAAGGTAATACAGGCCTAGGCTTTGAAAAGGAGATCTTTCCTAAGCTCCGATTCAAAGGAAAACCCAGCAAACCACTATATCAGCCTATTGCAAAGAGGACACCTTTTATTATCAAAGCAGCATCAAACCCCATTGCAACTGCCCCACCGAGGCTCAAAATCCCAACACAACCATCTACAACACCAATCATCCCACCAAACAAACCAACAATCCCACTAGCAGCAGCCATAACATCAATAACACCATTAGCGACAACAATTGTATCAGAACCCACAACAGTATCTATGACACCAGCAGTTCCAACAGAAGCAGCAGAGTCAACACTACCAATACTCCTCATATCGGATTCATTGATCCCTATCATCCTTCTTGTAGCTCTGATCATTTCATCTACAAAGGTACATCAACTGATCACACCTGCAGTGTTTAACACAAAGGACATCCCAGTATGGTATAGTAATCAGATACTGGAAAATGATTCAGAGACCGACTCACATGAATGGGAATTTGATTCCATCTAGCTTAATACTTCAGATGAGGAAGACACATCACTATCTCCACCTTGAAAAGACATCCCTGTTTATGGAGAAGCATAGATAAAGACCTCTTGGGTTCCTAAGCTGGAAACTTCTTCCACAGACCCTAGGTCACATCCTATGCCTGATTCTGACAGGGAGAGTACCATCAACGACCTTCACCATAACGTCTTACCCTCACCGATACATCTAGTGAACTTAACCTAATCGATGAAGTAATGCCCATTATTCATCCTGAACTCATCGAATGGAACCAACCTAATCCCCCATGTCTTGACCTTTTCCAAAATGATGAGGCAATCATTGACTTTTTGGAATTATGGGATAACATACCAAGTGGGGATCACAAAGCTGGATTCACCATTGAACTTAATAGTGCAACATACTTCGGGGTGGATGCCAAACCTTTCAGCTGCAAAAATATAACAATAAAACATGGATCTTCCAGTGAAAACCACACATTAGCACTGTTTGATCCCACAAAAGTAAAAAGAAAGAGCGAATCCAAGGGTGAAAACCTCTCTGAGGCACCTGAGGATGAAGGGTTTGACATTCTCCCTGCTAGTACACAATGGGAATGATCAATGATTCTCATCGAGGAAACAAAAGAATACAATGTAGGGACTCTTGAAAATCCTCACCACATACATCTCTCATCTCATCTAACTCCAGAGGAACAACCTAAATTTGTAGAGTTCTTTCAAAAGTGTCAGATCAACTTTGCATGGTCATATGCAGACATGCCTGGGCTTGATCCTGATCTAGTCATGCATCACCTCACTGTAGCAGAAGGAGCCAAGCCTGTCAAGCAGAAGCTTCGTAAGATGCATCCTCAGATTGCAGTATTAGTCAAAGCAGAACTCAAGAAACTCCTAGATGTTGGTTTCATTAGACCAATCAATTATGTAGATTGGATATCCAATATTGTGCCTGTTGGCAAGCCAAATGGGGGCATCCGTATTTGTACTGACTTTAGAGATCTGAATAAGGCATGTCCTAAGGATGACTTCCCCCTACCAAACATCGACATCATAGTGGACCTAACAGTAGGACATGTCATGCTTTCACTCATGGATGGCTTTTTAGGATACAATCAGATAAAGATCACACTAGAGGATCAACATAAGACAACCTTCATATGTCCATGGGGCACATAATGCTGGAATGTAATGCCTTTTGACCTCAAGAATGCAGGAGTGACCTATCAATGAGCAATGACCACCATCTTCCATGACATGATGCATACTATGATGGAAGATTATGTTGATGACTTACTAGCAAAATCACTCACCAGAGAAGGTCATCTCGACATATTAGATAAAATCTTTGATAGTCTGGAACAATATCATGTTTGACTCAACCCAAATAAATGTGCCTTTGGAGTAACCTCAGGGTAGCTTCTAGGATACATTGTCTCAAGCAAAGGTATTGAGGTTGATCCAGCAAAAGTCAAAGCAATCATGGACATGCCACCACCAAAGAACATTAGTCAGCTAAGGACATTACAAGGATGGCTACAATCTATCTGCAGATTCATTTCACAACTAGCCGATAAGTCTCACCCCTTTACACATCTATTACACAAAAACATCCACTTTCAGTGGGATGCCAGATGCCAACAAGCATTTCAGATGCTCAAAGACTATCTCATGAATACACCATTGTTGATCCCACCAGATCTAAGTCAGCCTCTACTACTCTATATATTAGCAGCAAGTATAGCATTGGGTGTACTAATAGCACAACATAATGCAGAAGGGAAAGAGTGTGTTGTTTACTACATCTCTCGCACACTGGTTGGCTATGAACTCAATTACACACCTATTGAGTGAGCTTGCCTAGCAATAATCTTGGCAGCCACTAAACTAAGGCATTATCTATTAACACATAAAGTATATCTCATTGAAAAGATTGATCCACTCAAGTATTTACTTAGCAAATTAGCATTGATAGGCCGCTTCTCCAAAATGGGTGATGATTCTCAGTGAATTTGACATCGAGTATGTAGACCACAAAGCTATCAAAGGTCAAGTTATTGTAGATTAGTTGGCCGAAGCACCATTCATAGGTGATCATCCTCTCATTTCCAATTTTCTAGATGAAGAGATATTCATGATCACAACAGCACAACCATGGAAACTATACTTTGATGGTTCGTATACTAGGCATGGCTCGGGGGCAGGCATTCTATTTATCACACCTCAAGGTGAAAACATTCTGAAGTCTTATAGGCTCACATTTCCATGCACAAATAACATAGCAGAGTATAAGGCCTTGATCACAAGACTCAGGCTAGCCATGCAATGGAAGTTACAAGAACTACAAGTCTATGGCGACTCCCAACTGGTCATTCGACAAGCAACTAATGAATATCAAACAAAGGCTCATGCCATACAAACAAATGGTGGACAAATTAAAGGCACCATTTACTACTATCACCTTTGAATAGATACCAAGAGATCAGAATCGAGCTGTTGACGCTATGGCTACTATTGCATCTCTCCTAGATCTTCCACATAATTCAACATGCTACGAGTTCTTGGTAGAATAGTTATGGATCCCCGCTTATGATATCCCCGAATCCGAGATGATATGTTGCCTTGTCGGTTCTGAATCCCCATGGTATGGTGAGTTTTACGCCTATCTCTGCGATCACACCCTTCCTCCTAACCAATCGAATAACCAATGTAAAACCTTCATTCGCCAAACCGCTCGATATACCATTATTGCTAAAACCCTATACCGACACAGTCTTGATGGTACTCTCCTTCGATGTCTGGAATAGGATGAGATAACAAAGGCCTTGGAAGAGGTACATGAAGGAATTTGTGGAACTCATGCAAGCGGTCCGTCACTCGCCAAGAAACTCCTGCGCACTGGATACTATTGGCCATCTATGGAAAAAGACTCCTACTACTTTGTCAAAAAGTGCAAGAAATGCCAAGTTCATGGAGACCTGATACATGCACCGACATAGGAATTGCAACCGATCACAACACCACGGCCTTTTTGTCAATGGGGCCTTGACCTTGTGGGTAAAATCCATCCATCTTCATCCAACAGCCACAAATTCATTATTACCGCCACCGAATACTTCACAAAGTGGATCGAAGTTGTTCCACTTACCCAAGTTACCGGCAAGCAGATCAGCTCATTCATCCTCAATTACATCATCTATCGGTATGGTGTACCCATGTCCATCATCACAAATAATGGTCTTCCTTTCAAAAATTAGGATGTCCATGAACTCTGTGAGAAATTTCACATCCAACACTGCTTTTCCACGCCCTATTACCCACAAGGCAATGGTCAGGTCAAAGCATCAAACAAGAACATATTAAGAATCCTAAAGAAGACAGTCAATGATGCCAGTCGTGATTGGCACGTTCAATTGAATCCAACACTATGGGCCTATCGAACTAGCATTTGAACCCCTACAGGCGCAACTCCCTACCCATTGGTCTATGGTGCAAAAGTTATTTTACCTATTGAGGTCGAGATCCCATCACTACAGGTTTCCTTGCACAATCTCATCGATGATGAAGGATACAGAGTATCCCATCTTCAAGACCTAGAGCTACTTGATGAGAAGCGACAAGCTGCATACAATCACCTCAAGGCCTATCAGCAGCGCATGAGCAGAAGCTATAATCATCGAGTTAGACCTTGTACATTCGAGGTAGGTGATCTTGTTCTTCGAGAAAATCCTCATAACCAACCCAACCGAGAACATCAAGGAAATTTTGAATCAAATTGGTTGGGTCCATATGTTGTCACTGCTGTATTTGGGTCTGGGGCATATCAGTTGGCTACTTCAGAAGGAGAACCACTAGCAGATCTGATCAACATCATGCACCTCAAATGGTTTTATACGTAAAAGCTATATAGAGCATCAGGCTCCCATATATACTGGCAAAAATACCAAAAACATTCAGATAAATGTCCTAAAGAAAATACAAAAACATCAAAATAGTAAAGGAAAATCATGCATCCAAATGGTGAACAACCACTCCAGTGGCACATTGGGTAAGTGCGATGGTGAAAACCTGGCAAACAGGCACCACTCGTAAAAGCTATGGCTCCATTATCTTTAAGGTTTGTTGTGATCACATTCATTACATACACACATCCATCCACCCAAACCATGGCTTATTATTGATCTGCAATCACGAGATAGTGCTTCATGCGTCTTGCATCCCACTTTTTCATAGTCATGTCAAAACTAGGGGCAATACCCTTAACCTATTGATGGAAGTGGATTCTACATTGTTTTGTGACTCATTGAGTTCTTCATTCAAAACTAGCTCTCAAAATCTAAAAACATTCAATACAATCATCAAAAAAACCAAAAACATTTGAAAACTATCTCGCAAAATACCAAAAACATTCAAAACAATCATCACAAAATCCAAAAACATCAAAAATCAAACAGAAAAACATGGCAACACATTGAACATGCTCATCCAAGCAGATACCAAACAAGCATTGAAAAATACTTGCACGATGATCACTTCTCAAAATCGACCAAAAACTCAACATCAACACTCAAAACTGTCTTCAACAAGGATGCATCCTTCCTTACCAAAACAAAGACAAGATATCATTTTCTTTGACAAGAAAATTTTGTTTAAGCTATCAAATACTTGGTTGATTTATGATTAATTCATTCGTTTATATGTATCAGGTTCCTACAGCATTGTTTGTGTATCTTCGGTGCATTATTCCGATGAAGTTCCGGGACATGTACTAATGGTGTCTACGTGGGAAGTTCACTAAGCTACATGATCTTATGCAAAATGTAGTCATAGATCACTACGGCTTGCTGACTACAACATATACCTCGACCATATGAGCATGAACCATTCCCAAGGATCCATATTCTTTATTCTTTATGTACATACTGTTTACTTACACGAACAATGCTCCTTCTTTGGTTCCTACCTCATCCAATTGGATAAAGGTTTTTGTCTCTTATTAAGGTATGAACTTATCTAAGGATATGATTAGCCCAAGATCAAGGAGGACGATCCAAGTCATGCATAAACAAAGATGATCCTTGTCTGTTCCGCAAGCAATATTCTAGTCAACTTGACCCATTATATCAAGTTGTTTGTATTAACTTGCTATATCAAATCCATGTAAGAAATACTCTGGTCATCTTGAATCATTATGTCAAGATGCTTGTATTCTCTTCCAACATTTTAAAGCTCAATGATGAAAATAGAGCACTATGGATCATCATTTCATCTCATCTGTTTATATATTGCATTCCGTTGCATATCACCCATCCATTCACTCATTCATATGTATGATTTGTATGCAAATGTAAACAAGGCTAATATGAACAGTTATGTGAAAATTGAGCGGGTCTTGGATACAATCATGACCGAGTACTCTGATACATCATCAATGCATCATACAAAGTCTCAAAAACCTTGCATTCATCATGGTCATATCATCATTGCATTTAGTTGCATTTTGCATTAAGTACATTCATGTCATTTTTAATTAAATTACATATAGTTCATTTATTTTATTGACATTAGTCTTCATTAATCATTTACATCATTGCATAAGTCAGGATGATTAGATTCATATGATCAAAATTATCCTTGATTGTATTAAACCATTTACTATGCATTCATCTAGTGTCAAATATCAATTATCCATTATCATGATTAATTATCCTTTATCATTTATCATTTATCATTGCATACATTCATTTATCTATTCATTAGTTGAAAGGTGCATTCATCCATCCATTATTAAGTGTCTTATTATGCTCATTTTAGGATTCATATTACATTGCATTCATTATCCTTTTTTAATTGCATTAAGATGCAGTTATTAAACCATAAGTTGTAGTATCATTGCATTATCATTTTTACTTAATCATATTGAGGCATTTAGAATCATAAAACCATTTGTCTCCAAACATTGGTTCATACCATTTTATATATCCATTATACATATGCATTCATTTAGACATCATCATATAAACATTTGTACTTTACATTTTGTTTATCCATATTACATTCATCTAAAAACATCTAAGATACATATCCATACATAAATCCTTCGTTCTTTGCATTAACATCATTACATATCATTATCTCATCATTATATCAAACATGAAAACACAAGAGATCCTATTCAAAAATCATCATAAACATACATCATCATCATGGCATTACATACATAAAGCATTACATCAAACAAAACATACACACATGTATAAACCTGCATTCATATGTCAGTATCCAACATCATAAACCATCATAAAAACATGCATATAGGAATCATCTCATAAATGCATACATATACACATATCCATCTAAGCAATAAACGCATAAAATCACCATCCTGCATAGCATCCATATATATCAAATGCATATAATCAAAATATGGGATCTCTTCATATATATCATCTCATGTATAGGAGTACAATGAAGTCTACAAAATCGGCTACCAAGAGCCATCCAAGACATAGTCCAAAATAACAATGATTAAATACATGTATGCAAAAATGCTCTCTCAGATGCCACTTTGACCAGATGTTGCACCACCATCGCCACCTACTTCAGGACTAGTCCCTGCACCACCTGATCTGTCTCCCCGCGGAGGACCCATCAAACCCCCACTAGCTTCTGCACCCCCTAGTCTATCTCTCCGTAGAGGACCCATCACACCCCCACTGCTCTGCATCCTCTGGGATCGCTCTGATCTGGCCTGTCGCATCTGTGAATAGCTTAGTGCTCGCTGACTGGATGGCACTACCTGCTCATATAGGCCCCGCCAATAATCAACCTCTCCACTTGCTCTCCGTACCTCCCTCGCCAATGCCTCTACAAATGGTCCCTGTCCCTGTACTCCCTCTAAAACCCTCACTCTCTCCTGCAACTGGACCACCCTATCAACAACCTGATCTCTCTCCCACAACACTACAGTTAGCTCCGACTCTCATGCAAATAGCTGCACATCTCTCACTGCAAACTCTGCCTCTAGATCCTCCACTCGTGTCTCAGCTGCTATTAGTCAAGTATGCAAATGTGCTAGCATATGCTCCTGAGGATCACCACCCCCTGTCGCTCCCTCCCCTATCTCCATAGGTGCCTCTCCAGTAGCTCCCTCCCCTCTGTCCATCAGGATCTCCCTCTCCATACCGCGGCCACCTAATCTGACTCCTCCTAGCACCAACGGCCCCTGTGATATCTGCAGTGGCAATCCGCCTCTCCCTCTCCGCTGGACCCGACCACCTAAGCCACCTAAACCACCACCTCCACCATCTCCTCCTCCTCCTCCCCCTCCCCCATCTCCTCCATCTCCTCCTCCTCCTCCTCCACCTCCACCACCTCCACCATCTCCTCCTCCTCCTCCACCTGCTATCGCTCCTTGACCTCCTCCCCTCCTTTGTCTTTGTCCCCTCTCATCCTCAAAAGAAGGAACCGGCTCTGCTAGATCAAATATCCATAGAATCGGATGAGCTGCCCTATATTGTGTATACTCATCTGACACCCGAACATCCACCACCCTCAGTTGTATATCCCATGGCCTCTCCTGAAGTGTCTAGAACTCCACCAATGCCTGATCATATGGAAGTATAGGCCCCCATGCATACCTCTCTCGGACCACTCTCGCATACTCTCCTGATCCTCTCGGCAATCCCTGCTGCTATCCAAACTGCCTCAGAACCCTACCTGACACTTGTCTCTCTACATGATAAGATGTCCTCCCAATGAGGAATCGGGTCATAAAAACATATGGCAGTACCTCCGCATCATCCTCCCACAGCTCACACTCCAGATAAGGTCTCCAAATCATGGCATCCAGATCATCCAATGTCCACCGCCACCACTCTAACTTCCCCAGGTGGGGCTGACTCATCATACCACTGTACATAAACATATAGGGTTGGTCGACTGCCCGAAATCTCAAACTCACTGGTCGGTCACTCGTAAGTGCTCCCATTCCCAAATGTGTAGCAGCGTCACTGCCACTGCTAATGAACCCCTCCCACGGTATACCACTTCATGCAGCTCCTGATATAAGTGCGCCAACATGCACGGTCCCCAGGCAAATTGAGCCCCCTCTGTAATCATCATCTCGATCACCTACCCCCAACCAATGGCCAGACCATGTGATCGCCTATCTGGGCACAGTAGTCCTCCCACAATGCCTGAGAAAACTACGGGCAATGGCTCGTATAATGCAGCGATGTCCTCCCAAGCTATGGAGCCATCATCAATATACACGTCATCATCAAAGACTCCCTAAACTGCTACAGTCCCTCATGCTCTATCATAGGTGACTAGCTCACCCCAAATGGGAATATGAAGGATATGCCACACATCCTCCAAAGTCACTGTCATCTCCCCCTGTGCAAGGTGAAATGTACATGTCTCACTATGCCAGCGCTTTGCTAAAACTATAATCAACCCATGATTCATCTGAATCACGGGCATATGCATCACATCGTACAACCCAGTCGTTGCAATAAAATCAATCTCGACCTCTATCAGTCAATCCCGCAACCCCTGTGTCATTGGATGTCTCTTGTGTAACTGTAACACGCGTAGATCCTCCTGCATACGGGCATCAAACAATCATCATCAGTTGTTTTGTTTTCAAACTTTCTTAAGTTTAAACCTAGACTATCAACAGATACTTTGATCAAGTATCTTCGAGTCTCAATAGGTAAGCAATCATGGCACACCTAGACTTCAACAAACATTTATTCTAATGACCTAAGTCTCATCAAGCTGCTATGGTTCAAAACAACTCTCACTTCACATCCCTTTTTCATCCATCATTGACATCGGGAGATTTTTGTTCACACAAACTGGGGCATCTAATTTTCTCAACAAAAGCGCTACTTCTTAAACAAAAGCACTACTTCTCGACAATAGCGCTAAACCCCTAACAAAAGCGCTAAAACTACAAAACGCACTACAACAGCTCTTCTTAACAACAAAAGTGCTCAATTGACCCCTCAATAGCACTCAACAAACAAAAGTGCCTAAACATGCCTACAATAGCGCTAGTATTTTCAACAACGCCCAAACAACAGCACAATAGCGCCATTGCAGCACAAAAGAGCTAGTTAATTGGACAAAAGTGCCAAAACATAGTTTCAACGCTATTGTCCCGACTCAACTTGGACTCAGCAAAAAACATATCAAAAATGCATAAAATCCAAAATTTTAAATTTGCGTACCACTGGTCCGTAGTCGTCTGGCCGCTGGAATTGATGGACTCGCTTGAAACGGTGCTCTGCAATAGGTACCGACATCTTGACTGCTGCTCGCTCCTCTAAAAAGTCACTATCAGAGCTCTGGTTTCACACTGGTCGCGGTAACAAATGATCCTGTTTTCACCCCTTTCTCCCCATTTAAACCTTTCACCATCGCTGTAACTTTCCCCCGCTCACTGCCGTGGTCCCCGTACACTTCCTGAGCCTCCCATTTCTCTTTTTTTCCTCCGATTTCTTCTATTTTTCACCCGTATCGCTAACTTCTTCTCTTCTATCACCCTACCAATTTTAATTCTTTTTCGCGAGATCGCCCGATTTTTTGAAAATTTTCGGCCCATCTCTCAAGGGGGCATACCACCCACTAAATTAACATTTATGGGGCATATTCTTCACACCTATTTTTCTTTCTTTGAAACGACGTGATAAACCGCACCATCTCAAAGAGGGGCAAATGTAGTCACATAAATCCGTCCAGTTTAATGAAATGAATATTTGCTATTTATTTGATTAAAAAAACCACTAGCCATCAGTTAATTAAATTAATATTTAATTAATTAATCTTCAAAATATTCTCCTATTAATTAAATAAATTATTCAATTTATTCTAATTAATTCATTAAACCAACTTCAAATCAATTAAATGAATAAATCATATTTATTTCATTTAATCCCCTTTTCCTCTTTTAAATAAATTAAATAAAACATTTATTTAAAATTATTTATTCCCCCCCCCCACTTGCATTTTCCTACAAATGCAACTTGCACACATTTATGAAAATAAACTAATTTTATTTTAATTAAAATCCTATTTTCTCTCACCTACCAAACCCACTTGCAAATCTAATCCCCTTCTAGATTCTTCTAACCCCTTCCTAATTAGCCTAATCCATCCCCTAATTATTGTCACATTCCTAAGCAACTTGGAGTCACTTCTCAAAGACTTCAAAGTCTTTGAAAAACATTTAATGCTTTGTGTGTTCAACAATTTAACCTCCAAAGTCTTCCAAAACCACTAATGGCTCTTACATAACCATTTATGGTTATTTCAACTTGCACTCATGGGTCTCCTCAAGCATTTATTGCTTTGACCCTGGTTATCCCTTTTGCTTTTGCACAAGAATTTATCCATTGGATAAAAGCTTTATTCTTTGAATAAAGAATTTATCCATTCAACTAACCTTGACCTTAACTCCCAAGGTCATGTCAAGCATTTAATGCTTATTCCCTCTCCTCTCAACCTATCTCACATTAACACTTGTCATCCTGGAATTGGGTTGAAAGCCCTCACATAGATCTCAAATCATTCGATCTTGACCCTTGTTGAGATTACTCAATCTCAACCATCCATTTCTCCATTTTACCTATAAATAGAGCTCACATTCCTCATTTTCAAATCCTCAAGCATTTAACATTCTTAGCCATAATCCTGAAAACTTGTATGCATTTAAGCTATAGTGAATTCTAGAGAGCATTTAGCGTAAACTACTAATATCTTGTCATTTTGGTTAAAATAAATCATTTTTAGTATCAATAGTATAGTATTAGCTTTTTATCCACATTTAGAGCAAATACTTCAATCTCAAACCTCCATAAGCATCCATAGTGCAAAAAGCTGCTGAGAGCTACACTAGTTTGGAACTTGGAGAGGAGAGGAACAAAGGAGAAGGAGCCAAGAGTATTGTAAAAGGCATTTGGAGATGTCTTCTTGCATTTACATTCATAGTTAAATGTTTTACTTTGTTCTTGGTGTTCTTCTAGTCTTCAATCTCCTTTGTCAGCTTCATCACAATGGATTGCATCTCATTCTTTAGTCCTGTATTCTCTCTATCAAGATTCTCACATTCATTTATCTTGTCTTGTAGGGCTTGATTGTCAATGCTTTGTTCTTCTTTCTCCTTGAGTTTATCCATCAATTCCTTTCTCTTTAAATCCCTTGATGCACTCACTTGTTCTTTTAGAGATTCAATGAAATTTTCAGCTACTTCCTGGCTTCTTCTTAGACTACTCTTCTCTTTCATAGCTGCATCAAGATCTTCAAATGCCACAGTAAGTTGCTTCTGCAAACCGGAGTCTGTTGATTCAATCTTTTGAATCTTCCTCAAATTGTTAGTCTTCTTCTGAGGAACTAAGCTTTGATACCAATTTTTGGAATCAATGAACACTGAGAGGGGGGTTGAATCAATGTTTCGCAATTAACAAATTTATTAAGCTGATTCTTAAACCACTGGATGCATAAGTATGAAAGCAAAGTGTTGAAACATAAAGAAAACAACCACACAACCATAACACCAAGATTTTTACATGGAAACCCAGAAAGGGAAAAACCACGGTGGGATTTGAACCCACAATATTATTATATTATATACAAAAGTATGACAATATTACAAAAGGGGAATGCACTTGCATTCAGGCACACTGCCTAGAGCTCACTGCTCAAATACAAAAGGGCTACAACCCAGAGGAAGGCTCACTGCCTTACAAGATATTAAAATTAAATATAATAATGAATGAACTGAAGTAAAAAATCTACATATGTCAAAAATTAGTTCCACTTAGGCTCTGATTAAGTTATGCAACTATTCTAACTCTCTGCTCTGAATTCCGTGCACTGTCATACACCAGAGCACCAAAATCTTCAATCACATTCACCAACCTTCACACATTTTCTCATACAGACTTCCCACACTGATCTCATATCTCAAAATGCTCAAATGAATTGGTCTTATATATCCGCGACAACAAAATGAATCATTTATCATGTCAGCTTAATAAAATCCACATAACTCGCAACATGAAACATGTAACCTTGAGCCAGCTCAATCCATCCACAAATCTATATGCAAAACTAAATATAATGATAACAAGCTTCATATGAGTCATCCTAATCTCCTTGAACATGAAATAAATCATCAAAATCTACCCAACAATTCTACACCACATGTTATACCAAAATAGCTCTGCTCTAACTGAATTACCAGATATCGAACCTTTAATCTTGCTCATGAATCAGCACCGGATATTAGGATGATGAAATAATCTTCCTCAAACCTTGAATCATTTACCTTAATCACTACAACCAAAATTACATCACCAATATCAAGATATACATAATTTCAGACTTATGCCTTAAGAATAATATGACTTCTGGTAAATCAAATCTATGTACACCGGATGTGATTTCTGAACTAAGTTGCTATCAATGACAACTCCTAAACATCAATCATGCATCAATATTCACAGGAATGGTGTCTCTTGCCAGCATTTTATATAGTATTCAACTCCACTCATAGGTTCCATTCATCCTTATTTAGATCTTGGAGGGTCACCTCAAATTTTTTTTCCTCAATTAGGTCTTTCTTCTCTTTTGCCTAGTCTTCCTTGTTTAGGTTTTGAGATTTCATCTCATTAGATTTATCCTTAACTGTCACATCTATCTCTCATTTGTTCTTTTATTTCATATTACCCTTATGTATATCTTTTCCCTCCATAATGGTAGGACCTTGATTAACTGTGTTCTTCTTGGCTATGTGTGCACCAAGAGATCGAGGTTTTTATTTAGCAATTGATCAGGCTTCTATGCTTAGATTTTAGTTACCTTTTTAGCCACATGTCCACCTAGATTATCTACTATTGATACATGAGTGTGGGAGGTTGTGAGGTGCCTTACCCCTTGTGGGCTCTGGTTCCTTGACCAACTAGGGGTCCAAGGGGCATTGTGCCTCGATGGATTTTTTTGGGCAGTGCCCCCAATTTATTTATTTATTTATAATTTTTTATTGTGACTCATGACCATTTATCATTAGGTCATAGTTCTACTAGTGTATATTTTGTGAGCTTTTTCTTTTCCTACAGGGCAACATGATTTTATGAGGTTATTGTATTATAGTTGGATATCATATTGTAACTTTCTCTTTTCTAGATAATAGAGAAAACGTGGACATCTATTTCTCTAGTGGATGTAGCTCACATTAGGTGAATCGGATTAAATATTTATCTAATTGTGATTTTTGTTTTGCATATCTTATTCTACATAATATTTGATATTTTTTATTTCTCTAGTTTACCTTAAAATCCTAACAAGAGTTACACACTTTGCAAGAGGATTTAGTCTATTCTTGGGTCTACTTTTGAATAAGGGATAATTTTTAGATCTTGAGATTTCACCCACCAAACATTATTTAGGAGGAGACTTTTTTGGATTATGGATGGAGGGGATATTGAATTTATTAGCCAGGTGGCCAGATCTATTATAGTTTTGGCAGAAAATAATGTAAGTAATTTTAATTAAATTATTTGGTCATAACTTTAAAAATCTCATAATATAGATTTTGAAATCATAGAGATTAAACACAAAAAAAATAAAATAATAGACACTAAAATATTTTAATCAACTTCTCAAAATGGATTACAATTGGTAGATTATCTTTTCAAAGGCACAATAAGGTTGTATTTTATAGAGGATGTAGCCTCAATTCATAGAACATTAAAAGATGAAACTAAACATGCATTACCATACACTTTCCTCCCAACTCATTGAAAGTGGAAAATAAACATACAAAACTATGTCTGCTAATAGTTACTTGAAATGCAAACTATAGCTAAGTAAAATAGTAAACACTAAAATATTTTAATCAACTTCTTAACATAGATTACATTTGGAAAACTATGTTTTCAAAGGCACAATAAGATAGTATTTTTATAGAGGTTGCAACCTCAATCCATAGAAATTTAAAAGATGAAACTAAACATATATTATCATACATTATTCTCCCCACTCATTGAAACTGGAAAATAAATATACAAAACTATCCACTAATAGTTATTTGAAATGCAAATTATAGCTAAGTTAGGTGCCTAGACATAGAACTATGCATGACAGTGAAGGCACATGTAACATGGTGGTGCATAGCAGTGAAGTTGAGTTAAAAGGAAGTGAGAATTGAGAATCATTTATCAAGATACTCCCCATTGATGCTAAGAGGACTTACAAGATGATATCAAATTTTAGTAAGGAAAATCAGCATATAAAGTACTTTGTTCTTTAGATGTGTTATGTAGTTGTTGTATATAATTATATATAGTTAAGTTGTGAATGAATAACAATTATAAATATGAAATAGTCTTCTGTCACTAAAATAGATTACATAATAGATATTTTCATATTTGCTTATTTTATATATGTTTGCTAAATTTTGACTATGATGATGCCAATTATTGATGTGTCTTTATTGTACACAATTGACTTGTGATAGCTTAATACTAAAGATGATTATTTTTTCATGATATAATATTCCCTTTCAACCTCACAAATTGCTAACCATGAGAGTTATAAAAATTTATTCTCTAAATCAAATGTAAAACTGACCAGGCAATGGTATATGAAATATCCTCATACATTAGGGATCAAATTATCTTCTTGTACACATTTTGTATTACTATTTGATCCATCTTCTACAGTTTCTCAAAAAATTGTCATTTGTGAGATCCATCTAATTATAAATGACACTAAAAGAGGGTGATCATAGATGACCCAAGCTGCACTCTAATCAATAGCAACATCTAGACAGTTAGATGCAAATTTATATAGTTTACTATGTATTTTGGAAGTTACATTTTTCTAGTCAACAAGAATCATGCTTAAATGCATATGATAATCATTACACCATAACTGTAAGGAAGAAAAGGTGTGTGGAAACACTTCCTATGCTAATCTTGAGAGGACGATTATGCAAATTTCAACTTAACTATTATAGAGATCACAAGAAGCACATAGAGTAGAAATAAAACAATACACACATAACACAGTGATTATCGTGGGGAAAACCCATACGGGTGAAAAACCCCACACTCTAAAACCTGCATAATATATTAATAAATCAACAAGAGATTACAATACACTTGTAATGCAAGTTCTTACAAGAGCATCACCTCAACTCAAGCTCAGAGAGACTTCACTAGCATCCTTCTAGCACCCAACCCTACAAACCAAACTTTAGCATACAAACTCCTCCCCAAGCCCTCATTATATAGGAATTTTACAACCTGGAAAACATTTGTGGTTTTACAATACCATGGGCAAAACCTCAATGACACGTGTTGCCCACCCTTGACATTTGTTTTTCCAAGACAAGAAAACCAGGTTAAAAGTAGTTACTCACGTCCAAACTCTTATCCCCTATTTTTTACCCTCATAACTAACATGAAATGTGTCATATAATCTCTAAAAATGACCCTCCTATATTATACTATAGACAAGGCATCTTTTGACAACTCATAAACCTTTTTCCAAGGCACCGACACATGGGAAACCTCCCAACTATATTTGGAACTATTTACTAAAAATGGCAAGGTTGAGACACATGTATCTCAACATTCTCCCACTTGTCCAATACCTTGCAAGAGTCAGGGGATCCATATTACCATGGTTTTAACAGTCAGGGGCCAAGAGGCCCATAAACTCTGAACACCATCTAAACTTCTCTGCGCTCATGAGCTTAGTTAATGAATCAACAACATTCACCAAAGTCTCTACCTACTCCAACTTCACCCTGCCATCCTCAACCATATCTCTCACAAAATGATATTGTACATCAATGTGTTTGGTCCTGGCATGAAAAGTTGGATTCTTCACTAGGCAGATTGCACTCTGACTGTCACTATAAATTGTCATTGCACCCTATTTAAAATCTATATCTGAACACAATCTCTTAAGCCAAATGGCTTCTTTGTAGGCATGAGTTGCTTCCATATACTCTGCCTCTATCATGGACAAAGTGACCACAGCCTGTCGCTTGCTCATCCAATTGATTGAACCACCAAATAATGTAAACACATATGCACTGGTGGATCTTCTTCTATCGACATCACCAACCCAGTCTAAATCCACATAGGCTCTAATATCCAAAGAATGCTCATTTCCTATTCCATGAAAACATATAGAGTACTCTAAGGTACCCCGCAAGTATCTAAAAACTCTTTTTACTGCATCCTAATGTGCTCTTCCTGGATTAGACATGTAACGGGAAAGTACTCCCACTTCTTGGGCAATATCTTGTCTTGTACAAACCATAACATACATCAAATTTCCAACAACACTTTGGTATGGTACTCAACTCATCTCTTCCATCTCCAATGGGGATGTAGGACATTGCGATCTAGAAAGATTTGTTCCCATTGTAACAGGAAGACTCAATGGTCTAGAATCTTGCATATTAAATCTTCTCAAAATAGTACCAACATATTTACTCTGGCCTAGCCAAAGATTTTTGTTTTGTCTATCTCTTACAATCTCCATTCCCAGAATGTGTCTTGGTGCACCAAGATCTTTCATATCAAATTTCACTGAGAGTTGAGGTTTTAATTCTGCAATCAAACGTTTTCCTTTCCCAATAAACAACATGTCATCAACATACAAGGCAATAACCAAGAAATGATCACCATCAGTTTTAAAATATATATAGTGATCAGATTTAGACCGCGCAAACCCCAAACTCAATACATATGTATCAAAATTTTGGTACCACATCCTAGGACTTTGTTTTAAACCATACAAGGATTTCTTCAACTTACAAACCAAATTACTTTTACCTTTTACCACATAGTGCTCTGGTTGTGTCATATAAATTTCTTCCTCCAAATCTCCA
Organism: Cryptomeria japonica; assembly: GCF_030272615.1. Taxonomy (NCBI): domain Eukaryota; kingdom Viridiplantae; phylum Streptophyta; class Pinopsida; order Cupressales; family Cupressaceae; genus Cryptomeria; species Cryptomeria japonica. The sequence goes on from NC_081412.1 coordinate 707,451,972, forward strand.
TGAAGGAAAGCAGTTTTTGCATCCATTTGTTCGACCTCTAGATCATAAGTTGCTGCAATAGAAAGCAAGAAACGAATGGATTTGATTTTGGATACAGGAGAAAAAATCTCACCATAATCCACTCCCTCAACCTGGGAGTAACCTTTTGCAACCAAACGTGCTTTGTACTTCTCAATTCTTCCATCTGAACCTATCTTCTTTTTGAACACCTATTTGCAACCAACAAGATTTCGTCCTTTAGGCAATGGTACAAGGTCCCATGTGTCATTCTTCTTAAGAGTTGCCATCTCTTCATCCATGGAAATTTTTCAGGACTCTGAATCATTCATACCAAGAGCCTCTTCTACAGATTTCGGTTCATCAATATTAGAATTCAAAGCAAATATGTATCTCCAATCATCAAGAGAATATCCATACCTTTTAGGTGGTTTTCTTTGTCTAGTAGACCTTCGAACAGGTTCAAGGTTAGGTTCAGATTCAGGTTCTTCTTCTTCCTCCGATGATTCAAAACTCATTGAGCTCTCATCAACTTCCTATCTTTCTAATGGCCTCGATTCAACTTTTTCAGGTGTAGCAAGCAGTTGAATCTGATGGACTTGAAAAGAACTAAGAGGGGGGGGTGAGCCAGTAACTCCAAAACTAACACTACTTTAAATACTGACTGATAGATAAATTTAACCAAGTGGTTAATCAAAATACATGCTATCCAAAATGAAATAACAACATCCACATAAAGTAGAACATCCACCATAACACAAGTGTTTATACGTGGAAAACCCAAATAAGTAAAAACCACAGTGAGATGGAACTCACAAGTTAACTATCTGCAGTAATAGAAAAATGACCGGTTAAGGCCTTACAAAGAGCTCTACTAGGAGCGAATCTTGTTAGAGATTACAAGCTTGATTAGAAGCTTATACCCTATTAAGAGTAACCTCGCTGGAGGATTTGAGAATCCAAACTAATGGATCACCTTGTTAGAAGATTTGTACAATGAAGCTTATTAGATCTTACCCAGTTAAGGGATTTGCACCTATTGTAATGATTAGAAAACAACAAGAGTAGCTTGATCTATTCTGAGTAGCACAAGACTTGCTTGATCAGAACCTTCTAAGTACAATTAATATTGCTCTGCATCTTAACACTTATCACTTTAAAGCTTTTTCACTCTCTTTGCATAACAACTCTCTATCTGTTATCATCATCGTCAAAATGAATCTCTACGATGTCCTTAAATAGACATACAATCCTTATGTCGGCCATAGTAACACAATTTCCTAGGTGCAATTAATCTAGACATATAATCATAACTCATCACAAAAATGACTGCCAAACAAACGGTGTTGGTAACTCATCACAAAATTAGATACTGGTTAGAGCAGTTTAATACTGGTTGAAATAAAACTAGTGAACCGTTGTTATGAGATCTTCCACTTGATCTTCTTTTCTATCTTCATTCTAATTCTGATGCCGACTAAGTGTTAACTCAGGTAATCTCAAAGGCACATACTAGTTGATAGTGTAAACCAATTAAAGTTACATCGATAGTCAATGTTATCAAATATGTGTGTGAGAGTGTTTCATCAATGACAACAAGTGATGAATACATTACAATCATCATCAAGCCAACAATCTCCCCCTTTGGCATTGATGGCAACACTTAGAAAATTTACAATACAGCTACACAACATATCTACATATATATGCTCAAGCTCCCTTAGAATGTAACACTATAATACTCCCCCTTAATGCATTATAAATACAAAATTTTCAAACACACATACATACATATTATTAATCCCCCTTTGACAACAATGCCAAAATGATAAAGCAAAATATATATACATAGAAAATCTGTATCAAAAAGTTCAATTTATATGACTTTTGAAAACAAAGTCATGCATTAGGAATTCTCATGAAAATATGGTTGAAGTTTTGTTTCATCTGAGAGAGTGCATTCTGCCATGATTCCAATATGTGATTCGTATATTCTGATGTAGACAGCAGCTGAGAATAGAATTCTTCCATTAAATCAAGTGAGCACGTTTTTGGAGTAGCAAGAATAGCTTCTGCACGAGAGTAGGCTTTCTGAAGAATGCCAAGCTGTGAGGTGAGTTGACTCTTGAGCTCTCTGAGAGATTGGAATCTCTTAGCTCTCTCATTATCATTCCTGATCAATCTATCATGCAGTTCATCGATAGATCAGTTAAAGACATGAATAGAGTCCTGGAGTGGGACATATGCCTTACATAACCTTTCTATTTCCTGCTCAGTTTCAACTTAATTTTTAGAAATATCAGAATAAAAGAAAGTAACATTGGAGGTAGAGGCAAGATACTTTCCTCCACATTCAATAGCTTTCTTCAATAGACTGCCATTATGAGATAAAGCCATTTTTCTATTCTCAATGTGCTTTGTGAGCTTATCTCCATATGCCTTTTTATGGCTCTTCTCAATAGACATTTGAGCAGCATCTTCAATTTTTTTGATTTGATCAAATGCCTCTGCAACTAACTGATCAAGTTTGCTGATAGGAGTAGGAAGATGTGCGACAGAAGTTTCCAGTAGTAATCCAGACAAGATGTCTACAACATTCTGAATTGTCTCTGCCTCAATTCTTTGTTCTTTCATCCTTTTCTTATGTGCACGAGTTTCCATCATATGCACAAAATTCATCATTTCAGAAGCACCTAGGGTATTCATATCAATAGGTCCTGAAATACTTAAAGAGTCTTCATCATCATCAAGCAGTTTTTGCTTTCCCTTTTCAAAGAATATACACTTAATGATGGCTCTTTCTGTATTTGCTTCCATTTTATCTTCTTCTTTCTGAGTAACAACTTCCTCAGTGGTTTCTATTTGAGTGATCTCAATAACCAATGGAGATTGGGGTTTCTCCAGTTGTTTAGTTGTCGGTTGGGGTTTCTCTTGTTGTTCAGTTGCCGGTTGGGGTTTCTCCAGTTGAGTAGTTGCTGGTATACTGACTTCCTTTGGTCGAGTAGCCGGTTGATCACCTATTGTATTCTATACTTCACTGATTGAAGGAAGATCCATATGAGGTGTAGTAATTTCTTCAGATAGGTCTACTGAATCCTTAATGTCCCCATCAATATGAATAACTGGGTCATCCTTCTTCTCAGTTGAGAAGACTATATCAGCTGGGACAATTTCCTCTATGTCCATTTCTAGTAGAGAAACATCATCTAAGGTTTCATCCTTATTGAGAGATTGGATGTTATCTATCCTTTGTTTGATTTGACAGGCTATTTGGTGAGTTTATGCCTCAATAACTGACCTTTTTCCAGTAAGAAGCTTCAATCTCCTTATTTTAGAATCAAAATATACTTTGTATTCCTCAGTCAAAGCACTAATTCCTTATGATGATAATGTGGGAAAATATTGTACAAATATTTCATTAATAATTTCCTTATCTAACTGAGTGGCTTCTTCCCATTTTTCTAACAAAGTATTATACAAGGATATTGAACTATCTTTCTCTAATTTATGCAGATATCTACAATAATGACTCAACAAGGTTATTACCTTTTGGTGTATTTGCTTCTGCTCATCTATAGTAAAAGAATCATAATGTTATTTAACATTTTCAAACCTGTTTCTTTCCAATGACTTCATTGTTCTTTCAAATGTTGTTGCAGGTTTGTAGGAGGTAATATCTAGTGGTGTAGTTGCCTTTGGCACTACCTTTTCCTTCTTAGACGTTCTTTCGGTTTCCTTCTCCTTCTTAGGTTCTTCATCAGATTCTGCTCCCTCAGACTCTGGTTGCAAAATTAATTTCATGTTCCTTCTCTTCTTTGGTACACTCTCCTTTTTCTCAATTATTTTGGGTGCTTGTTCCTTCTTGCTTAGGACACTTCGAGTCACCCTTGTAGTCTTCTTCTCAAGTTATTTTTCTTCATTTTTCTTTTTCTTTCCTTTAGCTTTAGCTACAGATTCAGTACTGGTTTTAGCAGGTGTAACTTGGATTGCAAGAATATCCAATTTCGCCTTCTTTTTGTCTACAGGTGATGCTAATAGAGTATTAGCATAGCCAACCAGTAAGTCATCATTGAATTTGTAGCTCATTTCTTCCATTTCTTCCTCTCTAGGTTCTCTTGCTTGCATTAAGCAAAAATCAGTAGTAACTGTGAAGATTATCTCTTTTTGAAAATGTCTTACTACATCTTCAGGTAACCTCATTCTCATACTCATTTTCTTTTGAAATTCATTAAAATGTCTATTAGTGGCAGTCAAAAAGGTATTCTTTACAACCTTAATGTTGTTTCTAATTGGAGCATTGACCGATTGTTCTTTGACCATTCAATGTCACCTATACCAGGTAGAAAATTCTGAAAGTATAAAAATAACCCAGCTAGCAGCTGACCAAATTTCTGGGTATTGTCATTTTTGATAGACTTTAAATTTAGAAATAGTTGGACTCTAATAACTTCACAGATATCATATTCTTCATTTCCAACAATCATACTATGTGTTGTATGAATTGCTACGAACGGAACACTGTTGAGTCTACTGGAGTAAAATACTTTGTAGCCTATCACCATTGCTGTGAGTTTCACCGCAAGATCTCTGATATTGTTAATAGAGAAAGCACGCCCATCAGAGGTGGAACCGGTTAGCTTGAAGACTGTGTCTTTTGTAATTTTCCTCAACTTAAGAATTTTACCAGTTGAGCAATAACCCGTTACAACCCTAATGGCTTCCTTGGTAATTGTGTGTCCTTTCTAGATACATATTATCTCCATGTACTCAACTCAGAATTATTCTTATGTTCTCTTCTTCAAAATATTCAGGAGGGTAGGCGGCATTATGAAATCCTTTCTCAAAAACTCTAGAATATTTAGCTTCAATCTTTCCTTCCTCATCACAGAGTGTTTTTAGCCGAGTATAGATGTGAAGAGTTCCCATATCTTCAATTTTGCAGTCTATATTGTTGGACAAATCACCTTGGATAACGAATCCACTTGGGACTTGCGATAATGCATTATAAGACATAATTTTCTTTGCCTTTATAGCTTCCTGAAGCTCAGCAGTGATCATCAACCTCTCTACAGATTTAGAAGTAGATACCATTCTAGACAAACAAGTTTCAAGGCAGTAAGCAAGGAAATACCTAGAATTTAGCACGTCGCTTCGATTCTCGGTTTGATTGATCAAATGTGCTCCCGTTCGCTTCTCTGTAGCTACCAATTCAGCTTGATTTCTCTTAGTCACAAAGCAATTTGCCAATTCACAACAAAACTATCTTTCTCTTCTCTGCAATTGCTTCAATTCTTTTTCGAAAGGATTAGGGTAAAATGATAAGGTAAAACTAGTTTATATCATTTTTACCAACCGTAATAAATGCTCGTACTTTTAGGTTAAAAACCCTAATTTCATCGCTTAAGTGACATGCTGGTTGATTGACACATCAGCACAAAAAAATTCACCAAAATTCAAAATTCAAAAAGATTCTTTCTTGCTTATTCTACAAAGGGGTCCAAAATATGCTTTACCGTTATGCTCCCCTTAGCCATTTTAAATAGGTTTAGGTCACCAGTATCGGACTCTCTTCACTAGGTGAAGGAGTGATTTCTTCTACAAGCACTTCTTCGCTCTTCTTTTTCCATGTCTGATTCATATCTTCTCTTGTTTCCTCAACATCAACTTTTTGCTTGTCTTTCTGATCCTTGGTAGAGTTGACCGGTTTGTTGTTTCTGGTTCTACAAAACTTTGCCAAGTGTCCTGATTTGTTGCAGTGATAGCAAACCATACCAGATGAACTTTAGGGTCCTGTATTTCCTCTTATTTTTCTGCAGTTCATAGCCACATGACCACTTTTATTACAAAATGTACACAGAACATTTGTTTCCTTTTCCAGACTAAATCGATTGACATAGGATCTTTGCCAATTCTTGTTCATTTGGTTATCAAAATTCCTTGTTCGGTCACCATATGGTCTAGGATGCATGTGTGGTACAGGATTGTTTGCACCATATCTGCACTCAATATGTTTATTCTCATACATTCCACAAGTGTAGCAATGTCCTTCAAACTTTCTAGATACATACCTAGCATTGGTATTATAACTTGCATTTCTGATAGGTTTGTTCCTACAAACATTTGCAGTATGACCAGCCTTATGTCGAACAAAACGGATAGGTTTAAAAGGTTTTTTGCCGATAGTCTTATTGACTTTAGATGCATTTTTATTCTTTGGATAGTTGCTCTTGGTACCGGAGGATTCACCTTTTTTAGTTATATGAAATCCAAGTCCAGAGATATCACCCTTCATTCTCTGTGATTGATTTTGTTCTTCTAGCATGGTATAACTTTTGACAAACTTTTCCAGTTTCTCATTGGCTTCAGCAAGATTAGTGACAAGATCTTCATTATGCTTACACAAATTATCTTTCAGAGATGATGCCAACTCAAGGTCTAACTTTAAGTTCTCCTTTTATTTTGTTTTAGCTAATAAATACTCATGCATGGTGTCTCTTTCCCGTTTTATTTTTAGGATCTCTTGATCTTTTTCTTTGATAAGATCTTTAGCAGCTCTTCTGGATTCCAGATCCTGACTCATGCGAATAGCAAGACCTTCCAGTTCTCTTCTTAGATTCAGTTTCTCACCTTGTAGCTTTTCAACTTCTTCTGCTAAGGCATCAATATTAGCTTCATCCGAAGAACTATTGTCAGATATTTCTAACAGTTTTTCAGATAGCTCTCTCCTCTTGACTTGAGAAGCTTTCAGTTTGCCCCTAAGAGTTTCAACTTCATTTCTATTGGATTCTAGTTCTCTAACCATCTCAAAGTAGCTTATGTCGCCCATGGTGATTTCATGATTCCCTTCTAAGCGGTTAAGATTCAAAGAAGTTGGGCTCTGATACCAATTGATGGACTTGAAAAGTACTGAGAAGGGGGGGTGAATCAGTGACTCCAAAACTAACACTACTTTAAACACTGACCGATAGATAAATTTAACCAAGTGGTTAATCAAAATACATGCTATCCAAAATGAAATAACAACATCCAAATAAAGTAGAACATCCACCATAACACAAATGTTTATACATGGAAAACTCAAATAGGTAAAAACCACGGTGAGATGGAACTCACAAGTTAACTATCTACAATAATAGAAAACTGACCAGTTAAGGCCTTAAAAAGAGCTCTACTAGGAGCGAATCTTGTTAGAGATTCCAAGCTTGATTAGAAGTTTATACCCTGTTAAGAGTAACCTCGCTGGAGGATTTAAGAATCCAAACTGATGGATCACCTTGTTAGAGGATTTGTACAATGAAGCTTGTTAGAGCTTACCCGGTTAGGGGATTTGCACCCATTGTAATGATTAGAAAACAACAAGAGTAGCTTGATCTATTCTGAGTAGCACGACACTTGCTTGATCAGATCCTTCTAAGTACAATTAATACTGCTCTGCATCTTAACACTTATCACTTAAAATCTTTTTCACTCTCTTTGCATAACAACTCTCTATCTATTATCATCATCATCAAAATGACTCTCTACAATGTCTTTAAATAGACATACAATCCTTATGTCAGCCATAGGAACACAATTTCCTATGTGCAGTGAATCTAGACATATAATCATAACTCATCACAAAAATGACCGCCAAACAAACGGTGCTGGTAACTCATCACAGAATTAGATACCGGTTAGAGCAGTTTAATACCAATTGAAATAAAACTAGTGAACCATTGTTATTAGATCTTCCACTTGATCTTCTTTTCTATCTTCATTCTTATTCTGATGCCGACTTAGTGTTAACTCAAGTAATGTCAAAGGCACATACCGGTTGATAGTGTAAACCAATTGAAGTTACACCGGTAGTCAATGTTATCAAATATGTGTGTGAGAGTGTTTCATCAATGACAACAAGTGATGATTATATTACAATCATCATCAAGCCAACATAATCACATCTTTCTTTTCTTCCTTTTGTTCTGGCTGCACTGTAACAGAAGAAGACTTAGCTTCTCTAAAAATAACACTTCTGGAATAAAATACCTTTTGTGCAACAGGATCCCAAAGCTTGTATCCTTTCACACTATAACTGTATCCAATGAATATACATTTAACAACTTTGTTATCCAATTTTGTTCGCTTCTCCTTTGGCACATGAGCATATGCCTCAAAACCAAAAACTCTCAGATGACTAAGTGAAGGCTTGTGGCCCGACCATGCTTCCATTGGCATTTTATCAACAAGAGCTGATGTAGGAGACCTGTTTATCAGGTAGCAGGCAGTGGCTATAGCTTTAGCCCAGAACTTTTGCTCTAGACCAGTACCACTTAGCATACTCCTAGCCTTCTCCATCAAGGTCTTGTTCATTCTTTCTGCAACTCCATTCTGTTGTGGAGAATACTGAGTTGTCTTATGTCTCTTAATACCACAATCTTTACAAAATATGTCAAAATCATTGGAGCAATATTCACTGCCATTATCTGTCCTTAAACATTTTATCTTCTTTTCAGTCTGCAACTCAACTATTGCTTTAAATTCTTTGAAACGACTGAAAACTTCATCTTTACTCTTAAGAAAATAAACCCATGTTCTTCTATTGAAATCATCAATGAAAGAAACATAATAAACTGATTTACCAATAGAAGAAAAATCAACCGGACCAAATACATCAGAATGGATTAGATCCAAAACACTTGAAGGTTTATAAGAACTAGAGTAGAACTGAATGCGGTTTTGTTTTCCATAAATACAATGCTCACAAAAATCAAATTCAAGATTGCAATCATCCAACCTATTAACAAGGTTCTTAATTTTCAAAGTTCATAGACCCTTCTCACCTATGTGGTCGAGTCTCTAGTGCCACAACATTGTCTTCTCTGCAGGCAACTTTGATTCGGTAGACAGAGCACCCTTGGGTACCCAAAAACCATGACCATCTGCTGAAAGAGACACCCTCTCCTTTTCCAACATAGTCTTTATCAGAGTCTTATCAGAAGTGTTGTTGCATTCAAATGTGCATGCATCAAGCTAGTACAATGTACCCATTCTGCTTCCTCTTTCTATTACCATAGCACCTTTCACCATTTTCACACCTGCTTCAGAAAACTGTACATGCACACCCACATCTATTAGTTTGCTAACGGATAACAAATTTCTTGCTAGTCCCAGGATATGCAAGACACTATCAAATCTTCTAGTTCTACCATCAAAAATTTAACATGAACACTTCCACAGCCAACAATATCAAGAAAGGAGTTATCACCCAAATACACCTTACCACCATCAAACTTTTCATACTTACTAAACCAGTTTCTAATAGGAGTCATGTGGAAAGATGCACCTGAGTCTATCAACCATGCATTGTCACCCGCACGAGTGGTCAAGGCTGCAATAAAAGAATCTCCATCTTCCTTCTCGGACTCAGAATCAAAATCTTGCTTCTTCTTCTTTTCCTTCTTTTCTTCTTTACAGTCCTTTTGGAAATGTTCGGGCTTTCCACAATTCTAGCAAATTGCCTTGGACTTACTAGGAGATTTTGATCTCCCCTTATTCTTGGACTTAGAACGGCCATTTTGCTTTTCATTCTTGCCTCTTTCTTTTGGTCTTCCTTGAACACTCAAAGCCTCTTTGGCATTCAGAGAAACCTTCCTTCTCATCTCCTCAGAAAGTAGAGAACCAACAACATCCTCCATCTTTAGGACAACTGTAGTGCTCCCTATGGCCATCACAATGTTATCCCATTAGTTTGGCAACGAACATAGCAAGATTTGGCACCTTTCTTCTTCATCCATTGGTACCCCTACTGAGGTCAACTGAGTCACCAACATATTAAAACTTTCCAGATGCTCAGAAATTCGTCCACCTTCTTCCATTCTCAAGGAATGCAACTTCTTCCTCAAGAAAAATTTATTCACAAGTAATTTTTCTTGGTAGATCTCACTTAGCTTCTTCCAAAGCTTCTTCGTAGTAGATTCTTCATGGACATTAATTAGAATTGAGTCTGCAAGGCACAATCTTATAAGACCTTTAGCTTTTCTATCCATTACATCATATTGTACAGCTAAAGTCGGATCTGGGGGCCTCGACTTATTCTCATTGACTGCATCTCATAGATCTTGATCAATCAACAAATCTTCTATCTTCAGCTTCCAGATTTCAAAGTTTGTGCCAGAAAACTTCTCTATATCAATCCTCCTTGATATGCTTTCCATCTTTACGATCCTACAATACAGAAATGAAATACTCTGCACAAGCTCCCACTCAAACCTTGATTAGCTCAAAAACCCCTGTACCCAACAGATAGAACCAAAACTTGCCAAGCTCTGATACCACTTGTAAGGAAGCAAAGGTGTGCGGAAACACTTCCTACGCTAATCTTGAGAGGACGATTATGCAAATTTCAACTTAACTGTTACTCAGATCACAAGAAGCACATGTAGTAGAAATAAAACAATACATACATAACACAGTGATTATCATGGGGAAAACCCCACACTCTAAAACCTACATAATATATTAATAAATCAATAAGAGATTACAATATACTTGCAATGCAAGTTCTTACAAGAGCATCACCTCAACTCAAGCTCGGAGAGACTTCACTAGCATCCTTCTAGCACCCAGTCTTGCAAACCAAACTCCATCATACAAACTCCTCCCCAAGCCCTCATTATATAGGAATTTTACAACCTGGAAACCATTCGTGGTTTTACAATGCCATGGACAAAACATCCATGACACGTGTTGCCCACCCTTGACATTTGTTTTTCCAAGATAAGAAAACCATGTTAAAAGTAGTTACTCACGTCCAAACTCTTATCCCCTATTTTGGACACTCATAACTAACATGAAGTGTGTCATATAATCTCTAAAAATGGCCCTCCTGTATTATACTATGGACAAGGCATCTTTTAACAACTCATAAACCTTTTTCCAAGGCACCGACACATGGGAAACCTCCCAACTATATTTGGAACTTTTTACTGAAAATTGCAAGGTTGAGACACATGTATCTCAACAATAACATAGTAATGTGTTTGTTGAATTTGTGCCATGTTATTGCAATGAGAAGGATTTGAACATGGACTTGGATGCAAATTATATTATTTGTAATAGATTATATGTTGATATTGAAATATTAACCTCTAATGTCTATATTTTATTTTTTAAATGAAAAGATTTGTGAATTACTATACATTTATACAAACTTCTCTATGACAAATTGTTCCCCTATCTATTAAGTAGAATATGATAAACTATTGGGCGAAAGGCGATTGAAGGCGCAAAGCTCGATTTGTAAGAGCTAGTAGATAGTAAGTTATAGACAATAGAAGATGGCTTAAATGACAATACAACTACTAATTTCCTCGCATTCTCAATCAAACCAGAACCAACCTTGAATAAATATTATAGCTTTTTGTATCCAACTGGTTATAGATACTTTGAATAGCCATGCACACATTTCTTTGGTGTTGAAAATAGAAAATAAAAAATTGTACTAATTGAGTTTTTTTTTTTTTCAAGATAGAACAATCTGACCAGACTTACATAACACCCTTTATAAATTCATTCCCTATAACTTAAAATAGATCCAAATAATTTTTTTTTATTTTTTAAAAGTGAATCTTTTAGAAAAGAATTGAGCACATACAAACCATTGGAAAACAAAGAGAATAGCATGGTTTATGATTATCTTCCCCATCTCTATTAACAAAGCAGTCAATAATTTGTGAGTGCACCAAGTAAGCCATATATATTAGATTTTCAATCTTAAGAATTTTAACTCATGCATCCTTAAGTCTCTATATGTTGGAAATTTGAACCGTCCAAATTGTTATACGACAAATCCATTGTCTTAAGGAAATGCTCCTCCTATATTGCAGTAAAAAAGAAAGCTTAGAAAATTTCATTAAATGTTAAACTATTGTAACGCATGACTAGACGCCTTTTGGCAAAACTACGACAATGGCTACAAGATTAGAAAAGTCTCCCCGCGGTATAAGTCTCATTGGCTTATTCCACTCATATAAAATAATAGGAAATCATTTTAATTAATTGTGAACATTCTATATTTTTAATAATTAATTTGTTTAATTATATTATTATTGTAAGGATTATTTTATAAGAAATCATTTTAATAAATTATAAAACAAATTAGAAGATGACGACTTTGTATATATGTTTAATTATAACATCATTATAGAGTATTTTAAAAAAGTATATTTTTATAATATATAATTCACTAATAAAATAATTTAGAGGTCTATGTTTGATGGATTTTAGATAATGTTCTAACAAGTTCAAAATATAAATATTTTTTCTTTCAAAGATTTTTTAGATGGTATGCTACCAGAATTGTTCAATGTTGATGGAAATTTAGGGAAAGGTGTTTGATTCTAGCTACTATCTTCTACTGTGTTTCTTCATTTACTTGTGGGATTGTCAAGATTTCTTTATCTTGTATGTTGTAGTTATTTAGTGGGTAACAACTAGCTTTTGTTTGTTGTTTTGTCTTTGTAACTTCTAAACAGTTGTCATAAACTCTTAATTTCATTTTTAGATTCTATGATGGTGGTTCTTGACTCCTATTGTAGAAGTGTTGGATATGTAGTTGTTGTTTTCTTAGCTTCTTTGTAATATATTTTTTATTCTTATTCTAATTAAAATAATATATATATTTTAGAGATGTTACTTTTAAATATAGGTATAATATATATTTAGTAAGTCTCTAGCTCTCATATATTGTAGGTGTTCAACAATCTATTTAACCAATTAAAAAGTAACAAATATATTTCACGCGTATATATTTTAATAGATTAATTTATTTACATACATAATTACAATATTATTATAAAGAGTATTTTGAAAACATCATCTTTTTGTAATAAATATAAACTTATAATGAAACAAGTTAGTGATCTATGAGTAATGTTTTATTCAAAGAACTTTTGATGAACTTCTAAATAAGGTTCTAACAAGTTCAAATATAAATATTTCTTCTTTTGAAGATTTTTTTAGATGTTACTTTTAAATTATAGACATATTATATACTCAATTTGTCCCACTTGTATATATTTTAATAATTTGATTTGTTTATATAGAAAGAGGGAGAAAGAGTTTTTAAAAAGACATCTTTTAATAATATATATAATTGTATAATAAAAAAAAATAGAATTCTATGTATATTATTCTTTGAGATTTTACTTTTAAATTACAGACATATTATATATTCAATTAATTTCACACGTGTTTATTTTAATAGATTAATTTAATTATACATATAATTAATATTTTTTTTAAGATAAAAGAACGAAGCTTGAAATATTATATATATCAAGATATAAGACCATAATTACATAGTTAAAGAATTAAAACCAAAAGAAAGGGAAAAACCATCAACCCTCAAACACAAAGAAACTAAAACCCTTGTAGCAAAAAACCATGAGAATAATACATTATGCATTTGAGCAACCCATGGTAGGGATTTTACAAAATATATAACCATAAGAGGTAAAAGTAAAGATACTAAAATAATAGTAAACTCCATTGGAATATTGTTCAAATGAAGCTAGCTCTGAAGGCTAGGGAAAGACACTAGATAACCATGAGAATCAACTTATGCATGAGTAAGAAGCTCCCAGATGGCATCAAACGTTGTCAAAGTCAATGAGAAAAGAGGATTACCAATTACTGCTCTGTGAATAAAGATCTATGCATGAAAGGGACTTGCTGATGTAGCCATCATACCATTTATAAAAGAATTGAGGATTGATCTTGGATTCGAATCCTCCAATATGTCATTCTTGTTGAGATATAGATCAATTAAAGGGGAAGCAACAAAATATTAAACGAATCTAACTCTCTTAAAACTTCCTCCAAAGTGTACAGAGAGGGATGAACAAAGGCACCAATAAGAGACTTGGTAATCCTCTCAGATTAGGTGAGGTCCATGATGACCGATGCAAACCGTGAGGCCACCTCTGGGGGAAGAAGAAACATATTTCCCTGCAACCAATATTCATGTCCAGAATTCTTCACAACAACATTTCTGCAATATTACAAGGAACTGTGGAGGTCGAGGGCAAAGAAAACGTAGGGATATTGCCACTGATAGGAGCCTCCAAATACTTCCCATGCAACAACACCCTGGAAGTCATTTTTAGAACACCAAAAGTACTAAATTAGAAAAAAACAGAGCTGCATACATGTTTAAGAAGTAGTGGACACATGTGGAATCACTTAGCAAATGAGAAAATTTGCTCACAGAGATATACTTCAGTGAAAACATGAGTAAGGAAGGCACATACATAGCCATCTGCTAGAGAGGTCATGTGACATTAAAGGAATGACCAATTTCAAGGGGAGTAAAGGACGTACAAAATGGAGGATATTAGGGAATGGAGCTTCAGGCAAAACAAAGGTGGCACTCAGGGAATGATAAAGCAAAGGATAACGCAAGGGAGAGTACTGGGAATACATCTAAAAACAAAATATGTCATGATCACGGAGTAACATCAATATAAAAAATAGTACATGACATCACAATGACAAACACCTTAGAAGCCCTGTAAGAGATTGAAATAAGATGAAGAAGCAAATGAAGGATAAATTATATATGAAATGTATTGTACCCTATCACACAAGTATTTCAAGAAAACATCAAGAATCAATCATCACTGAAATCCTCCATGATTCTCCTCTATAGCTCATCATTGAAGCTTAGATCATGTTCTCTGATTATTTGTTCACCTTCTGGGATATTGCAACCTTGATTTGCAAAAAAAAATTGCTAACTTATTAGCTTCCCTGTAGCAATGGGTAATACAATAATTTTCAATATGCTACAACATCGTTTTGGCCTATTGAATAATACAGTTAATTCTCCAACTCGGTGCATCAAATACTTTCAAGGTCAAGATTATGTTCATTGAGTCACCTTCTATAATAAGATTTCTTGTATTAGCCTGAATTGCCAATTTGATTTCAAATAAGAAGGCCAAAGCTTCTGCAATAATATTATTCATGTAATTTGGATTCCTAGCTATACCTGCTATAACAACTCTTCCCTATGATCTCTAACAACACACCCAATACCTGACACACTCAGATTCCTCTTTGGAGTATCATCAAAATTGAGTTTGCAGAAATTCTCTTGAGGAGCCTTCCATTTGATCTCTTTCCTATCAATTTCCCTTCTTGAATTGTTCATAAGACATCATTTAAAAGGGAGCTTTAAATGTTTCCACTCCTTGGGAATGTCATTGCCCCAAGAAGTGATCTGAGAATCCTATTTCTTATGCTTAACTATGTATACTTCAACCATTTTAGATATTTAAACCTCAATCTTCTCAAGAATTATATCTATCCTACTGAACTCCTTCCTAAAAATCCTTTTGTTCCTCTCCTAGCATATATGTTCCAAATGAGAATTTCCGGAGCCACCTCCCAAAGGATTGCAATAAAAGAATATATAAATAGCCTCAACCAAGAATCAAAACTAAATTTTAACTCTGTCTGGAGTGGAAGACCAGTTAAGATTGTTAAGCAACCGGTTCCAACATTATTACGCAAAGATACAGCTCAATAGCAAGTGATCTTTACTCTCAAAATCTTCATTACACATAGTGCAAATGAATGTCTGGGCTAGACCTAATTGTGCCAATCTATCACTCGTTAGAATACGACATTTGATAGCAAGCCACGCAAAATCCCTAGGCTTTTGAAGTCCAACTCCCGACCAAAAAAGGGAATACACTCTAGATTGTTGATTATCCTCCTTCTCAAAAAGGACTTTGTGTCCCTATTTCATATCGTAAGAACTTGACTTGGATGGCATCCAGATAAACTTATCCAAGTGGCATTCTTTTTGTAAACAATTCTATTCTTGATTTCATGAGACAAAATGTGTTTTTGATGACGTGGCGCTGTCACACTGAAAATATCTTTCCACTGGGTTTTAGTCATACCATCTGAATTAAGTGACTTCAAAGTAATTAGAAACCTTATGTCCCCAATTTGATTTTAGAGAAGCTTTGGTATCCTCTAAACCTTCCATCCAACTTAAAGGGGGAAACCACTCCATTAATCCTCCTAGAACAATGCTGAGTTACCATCATGAATCAACCAAGATAAGTTGGACAAGAATAATTCTCTAGACTAGAGCAAGAAGTTCCACATTTCGGATCCAGAAGGAGATCCAAAACAGTAAAAAATCTCTCTGGATAATTAGAGTCTAAGTATTTGGTTTTGATAATGGAGGCCCAAACAAATTTGTTGTTTGTATAGAGCTTCCATACCAACTTAGTACCAAGAGATAGATTTCTATGTTCAAAATTGTGAATCCCAGCTCCTCCACAAGACTTAGGACATCAAACCTTATCCCAAGCCAACAAATGTTTTTTTCTCTTAATATTTTTGTTGCCTTTCTAGAAAAAGTTCTTTAGAGTACAATCTATCTCGAATTTTATTTGCTTAGGTTTTGGGAGGGCACATATAATGTAATTTAGAATAGTTGCCAAGGCTAATTTGATCATTAGAATTCTGCTTGGCAATAACAACCAAGTGTTTTTCCATGAGGCAATTTAGTTTTTAATTGAAGATGAGATACTTGTTGACGACTACTTTGACACACCCGCTAACAGTCAGGTAGCCAATGTAAACACTCACCACCTCTCCTGAAAAGTAATAAGCTTTGGAAGACTCACTACTCCAAGGTCTCTATAGTTGGGTCACGGTGGTGATGGGCAGCCCAATGGTTGATGTAGCTATACCTGTTAAGGGGCCTGCTGGTTGAAACTAATCCTATTGGTTATTAATGGTCAAACTTCCCTTTTTTTTTTGTATTTTAAAATTAGGATTCTCTAGAAAATAAACTGCAAAAGATATATCAGGGAAACAAGAAAACAATAATGAAATTAATTCAATAACAACTTAAAAAACTACTCCGCTAGCTCCCTACAATCCAAGAAATTATCAAATATTATTCAAATTAGCATTCAACAACGGACCTCCAGTAAACCTGCAAAATCATCAATTTCACAAACTTATGGAAATAAAATCATCAACAATATCACCTACCACAATAATTCTCATACACCACTCACGTGCGCAATATGATTCATAAAGTAATAAACAAAAAAGATCAAACCACGTTGCTAACTCCAAATTATAGACATTACCAAATTACACAAAACAATTTCGTAGAATATAGAGGTAGACCAAGCAATCTACAACTTGCTTCTTATATTAATCTCAACGAATGTGTAACAAAAATAACTCAACTTCTTAACAATCTGCAAAATCCTCTAAAAATCTCTAAGTGGGCCACAAATCGTCAATTTGGGGACCCTTACACATGAATCCAAATTCTCAATTTATAGAAGTTTTCTGCCCTATTATTTAGGAAATAAATCTAAACTAAATTAAGAACTCAAACTAGGAGTTGCAGTTAACTTGCAAGTTTCTGCCTTGATACTCCAATTAGCTACAACAAAATGGAGGTTGCATGAGCACTACAAAGACCATCCTAGGTGAGCCAAACTTTCGTAGTCATGCAGAATTTTGTTCAAAACTAGAACTCAAGTTGTAGCTGTAGCTGAAAATATAAATTGGGAGTCATGCAAAAAGTCTACTATCTTTAGCAATTGTGCGTTCATCTTTCACTTTTTAATAAAAGCTCTATAATTATCCATAATGCATGCAATAGCTTGAACAGGAGGATCAGCTACATCTTTAATTCTGAATTTGTATTTCCTCAAAACTTCATTTGCATGCTTCTTCTTCTCTAACTCCCCTACTGTATCCACCACCTCTTGACACTGGGTGATCAAGTATGTGTACCTATCCATGAGAGCCACATCAAACTGGGTCGGAGGTCCCAAATACTGAGCCTCATATGCATCCCACTAATTCAAAACTTGCTCTTCCTCCATTATGGTGGTGTTAGTTAATCCTAACCCAAAAGCTCCAAGCATATGCTTCACAAAATTCTCATATCTCAAAATTTCTCTGAGGAGAGGGACCCGAATTTCTGTCATATCTTTTACATACTGCTAAAGCATTTCAATCTTTAGTTTCAAAATGTATGCATAAGATTGCAAGTTTGTACAACTGTCTCCTCCTAAGAGATCCTCCTCCATTATTACCTCTTCCCGTAGATGCAGAACTTTATTCAAAATTTGAAATTCCTTATTAAAAATGCTTAGCTTTTGTTCCCATTGCGTAGAACAAGAAGCTAAATCTCCGCCTACATGTACTACATCTCAGTATATCCCCATGGTATCCTGCAAAAATAATCAATTTTTTGCTGCATTGGTTTGGGCCCATGATTTAGCTGCAGCGGCCACCCATCTCACCTCCACTAGTGCCTTCACTTCTCCTTCTGGTAGTGATGAGGTCGAAGGTAGGTTTTCAGCCCTACAGGAGTCTAGAGGTTTTCTCATCTCAACCAACAGCTGCTTGTATTGCCCTAGTTGCGCTTTGAGCTCCATGTTTGAAGTATGTTCTTTCTCTACATGTCCCTTGACAACACTTGTGGCTAATTCTTGAGTATCCAGCTCTCCCCACTTTGTTTGCTTACCCAAATTCACTTGGGATACTTGATATTTAGGAGAAGTTTGACCTTCAGCCTGGAGTGGAACTGCCACATATGCTATCACTTCACCGGAGCCCATTTTTGATAGATGATGAACAGTTTTTGGCTTCTTAACCTTTGGTGGCTCCTCGGTGATTGCTTGTTGTAAAGTGACCTTAAGAAGCTCTACTTTTCTCTTTTTCTTTTCAAAAGTGAACTCGAGCCATTGCATTATATCTTGATCTTTGTCACCTTGATGTGATACTATATCTCTAGTTATAACATGAACCTCTACCTGCTCCTCTGCTTCATCTCTTTCATCTGCCTCTATTTGCCTGGGATCTTGAGGTGACATAACTTGGCAGGCTAGATTGGCTTGGAGAGCCTGCTGCTTGTGTAATTCACCTAGCTTATAGTTGACCGCTTCATTGAATGTTGTCTCCTCCTTATCTGCTTCTGCCTCTATTCCATATTTCCCTAGAGCTATATCTTTAAAGAGGTCTTCTTGGTCTTGAGGAGTTAAGAGCAATCTCTCATTCAGCAGATCTTCTGCTTCATCTCATTCTTTCTCCCATCCTAGCGGCTGATGTTGTTCAAGATCCTCTTCCTCTTGATCTGAATCAGATTCAATGTTCCTAACTCTTATTCCTTTGGTGCTAGACCTGAAACCTTGCACTCCAGGTTGCCTTATAGGTATGTTAACTGGTGGTGGTGCATGGGCGTTGGTACCTGGATCCTGTGTGGCAGGTGTTGAAGGTGGTTGAGTAGGTATATCACTAGTAATTTCTATTTCTTCCTCCTGCTCCTGGGTACCCTCTCCTGCAATATGCCCTATAGTTGTCCTTGGTGGAAGGACTTTGGCTAGTGGTACTACTCCTAATCCATCTATCACTCTAAGGTTAGCCGCCTTCTTTAACACTCAAACTCCCTTAGCTTCTCACTAAGCTTTCTCATTAAGTTCTCATTGCTATCTTGGGGCCCCACTTCTTCATTGGGGTCAGTTGATGTATTCTTTCTTGAGTTTGATCTCATCTTCCAAGCATACTCCTTATAACCCCTTGACTGAGGTACCCCTGAGGTAGACTCCTTTTGTTTTCCCTTTGAGGCACTCAGCCTGACCCTTTGGCTTAGCCATTGCTTGGTCCTATTGATGACCACTTGAGAAATCTTTTCTATATTCACGTCCTCATTCGTGGACCACCTTATTGGGGTGAGGGGCTTCTTATCAATTTCTAATCCTTCATAAGCCACATCGAGTAGGTCTCCATCATCTGTGAGGTCTTTAAGGAGACTGTTCTCAATTTCAAAATCTCTTATCTGTGGCACAAATAACCTATTATAGTTTTTCTCTCTGACCTCAAAATTGTCTTGGAGGTTGGCCAAAAAATCCTCCAGTATCGGCTTGTGTCCCTCATATGCCTTGGGTATAGCTTGTTTGAGCTTCCCGTAAGGATCATAAAATTCCCTAGCATAATCATATTCTTTCAAGTTCAAATCTTGAAGCTTTGGCTCTTCTAGCTTTTCAACCTATATCTTCGAGCATGAGAAGTACCCAATAGATATTGAAAAATCAATGCATGTTTTATGTTTTGATGATAAGAGGGATTGGAGGCCCAATAGTTGCCTTACATATTGTAACAAAATTACTCTATCATTGCAGTATCTGAGAAGCAACATTGAGTTCCTTGTGAATCCGTTGACCCTAATGTAAGTAGAGCATGGGTTTTGGATAAACCAACATGCCCACTCAGATAATAGCCATGGCCTTCGGGCTAATCCGGTATCCTGTGTCTCTTATTAATTTAATTATTAGTGAAAAAATGAATGCATCATTAATTCTTTTGAAATGGGCCTTTGCATTGACTAGGGGGAGTTGGGAATAATATTCCCATACCTTCTTTTGTCCTTCCTCATCTCCTAGCTGACCCTCTACTTGTAGTCCCAAAAACTTTCCAGCTCTAGCAACTACCCAGATGACATAAGATGTGAAAAAGAATTTTTGGGTCTGGTGAACTTCCTTCATTTGTTTGTAGATGTTGTCGAACAGGATCTACGACCAATCAAAATATTATTTTCCTATTAGGATAGTGGTCATAAACTGGAACATCCATGGATGGAAATGTTTACAATCAGGCTTGCGAAAGGCCCTACTCAGCATAATAATCAAGTCTCTTTGGGGCTCCTTGAAGTCTTCCCTCAGGATCTTTGTTGCCTTGAGACCTATTTTTCTCTCTTCCTCCAACTAATTTTCATTCATGTGCCTTTTGTTTGTTGCAGCTTTGTCATTCCATACCTTTAAGGCCTCCTCTTCAGTTAAGAGGAATATCTCATCTCTGGTTGGGATATCGAACACGAATTCTAGCATGTCAAGAGACAAGTCTATAACTGTCTTTCCCCGTGCATCAATGCACTTTCTAGTATCCGAGTCGTAGAATTGAGAAATTGTCATTATAAATTCTAGTGCTTGCACTGATTCCAAAAAGATAGTTGTCTCCACTAGGCCTGATCTTTTAATTCTCCTGTGTAGGGCCTCCAATCTTGGCTTATCTAGTTGGGTTCTGATATCTTCAATTTTGATATGGCCAATTTCCATGTCAGTGACCCATTTGACTTGATCATCCAACTTTGAGGAGTAGACTTGTCCTTGATAGTGGTATTTCATGGTAGCTGGAAGTTTGTCAATATCTCTGCTTCTTTTGCTAGAAGATGAGTCCATCTAACTACTTTGACTTGTAAGAAAATAATGAGGATCAGTTCCTTATCAAAAACATAAAAAGTTCATTCACTTCAGGACTTTGGGGTTTCAGAGTCCCGAGGTAGGGTGTTTTTCTTTTTAATATAGGGTCTGGAACTCCGAGGTTCCAGAGTTCCAGTCTAGGTACTCATGGAAGAAGTCCGGAACTATGGGGTTTTGGGCTAGGTAGATAACAAATTATTCTAGTACTTCGGGGTTTTGGGGTAGGTAATTTAAGCTCATCTCGGGATCTCGTGGTCCTGAGCCAAATAAAAGATAGCCAATAGGACTTATAAAAGGTATACCTCGGAACTTCAGGGTTCCGGGGTAGGTAATTTAGCACTTTCTCGCAAAAAGAAATAATCTGGAACTCCGTGGTTCTAGAATTTCGAGGTCATCAAAGGAAAGCTCAACAAAATCTTGGAACTCCAGGGTTCCAGGGTTCCAGGGTAGGGAAGAGAAAATAACTCGAAACTCCGAGGGTTCGAGGTAGGAACTAGGGCATGCAGGGACACACAAGAAAACACAAAAAATGAGAAAATAAGAAAACAAAAAACAAAACCCGCGACAAAGAGAAAAGAAAATAAAAAGATCTAACCTACAAACAACCAAAAGAGCAAGAAAAATGACCTACCTGGTGAATCAAAATGCCCAAGAACACAAAAGGAAACTCAACAGTTCGGAGGCTCGTGGTTAAGAGGAAAGGAAGCAAGAGCTCTGAATGCACAAATGAACTTTAAAAGTTCATTATTCATATTTATACCCCCTCCCAAACCTATCTGTCATGCCCAAAATTTAGGGCAAAAAAGAACAATTTTTTTTTTTTCATTTAAAATACTTAAAAGTTTTCAGCTTAATTAAACTTCTAATTTGTCCCAATTTAAAATACAGGTAAAATCTAAATGAAAACAGACCTTTTTATTTCTTCCATAATACAAGAAGCTTTGCATGCATCACTAATTAACTTTTCTTTTTTAAATATACTAGAAGTAAAATAACAAGCTTTTCTTTTTTTTTCTTAAAACATATCAAAGATATTCTACAAATTTACAGAATGCTTTCTCTGAATAGTCAAAACATTAAGACTTCAAGTCTACTTCCACAAATTACAACTTGCTTCTCTTTTCTATGATTGAGGCATATTTCTATAACAACTTTGTAAACAAACATCTGCAATTGAATTTCAAGTATCTTCAATAACAATCTTCTATATCTCTTTCATGACTCCTATTCACTTTCTTCTGTATTTTCCTGCATAATGTAAACACAAAAATGACCACGGAGTGCTCACCTCCCAGCCTAGGCTAACTGGTAGCCACCCCCGAGCTCGGAGAACCAATTCCTAGACGGGTAACAAACAGGCAAACACAAAGGAACACAAAACATACAAATATTCCAGACACATTCCCAACCTGGCTTTCATAGCACCACACTCTGGTGGTGTACATTTTCAAAGGGTGGTAGTGGACCAAATACCCCGAGGAGAATCTGCAAGTATGTAATAAACAAGAAGCCACCTCATGGCACCAATAAAAAATATCAAGAATCTCAACCCCTTAATCCTTATGCCCCCCAAAGGCATTCTAGCCTTATAACCCTCCTTATGACCCCCATTGCACAAACAGGCCATGCAGCAAGGGTCACACTAAGATCCCTTGTGATCGCTCTCAAAAGAGAGTCTCTCACTCGAGGGCTGTCACTGCTACCACCCTCAAGATCCTCTTCTCTCCCAAGAGTAAGAGATCTTGAGAAAACTCCCAAAACACATTCATTTATAAAACAAAACACAAAAAGATTTTCAAACATCCATTTTCAAGAATACAGATTTCTCATTCAACAACTTTCACAAATAAACAAGAAAAAGACATTAAAAGTAAAAATTGAAACCAACCTTAGTCTGCCCAAAGGTTATAATGATATCTGAAGAAGAGCTGCCCAATCCACAATTCTTTTTTTTTCTTAATCAAATTCTTTATCCCATAACATTATTTTTTTTCTTCCAAATTTTCTTCTGTCTCCAAAAATGGAGAGTGGGTGATTAACCAGCTATTCCCAAAAATCTTCCTTAAGAAGCTCACTCTCTGAGTTCTCACAGGATTCAAAAAATAAATAAATAAATAAACAAAAAGAAGGAAGAAAGCAAAAATGCAAAAAGACTTTCCTTCCAAGAGGGAAAATCTTGATTTGATTTTACTTCAATTTTCAATTTTCGCTCAACTCAAAAAAACCAATTTTTAAAGCGTTAAAAAGATCATTATAAAGTAGAAACTTGCCTAAAATTACCCCTAACCCCTAGGTATACCTTATGGGCTTCAGGAAACCCTAATAAACTACCCCTAGGTGTTCATTTAACCCATTTTAAACCCCCCTGAAGTTTATTTTCGGGTCAAACATAAGTTGACCACTCCAAATATTATATTCTCAAAATATCTTTTTGACAACACATTATTTTATTTAAAATTAATTATAATTAACACTTTCCCATCAAGAGACAAAATAAAATATTTAAATTTAAATCCACACGTGTCAAGTGACACTAATAAAATACTTTTACAAAAATAAACATGAAATTGTCTCTTGAGGTTTTTACACAATAAATTTAAATAACACATAACACACATGCAGCATATACTGATACGAATAAAATACAACACAAACGGGGTGTTGTCTCTCCAAATAGACAAACCCTGGCTTACGAACATACATAAGTCTAGGTTTGATTCTCCGTAATTTTCCATGGTCACATGGTAAATTTCCTGCGCATCTCAATTTACACATTAGTACTTCCAAATATCCAAATATAATATAATTCCATAATATAACAATGCACATCATCACTTGCATACAATTTCCATCCGCACAGATTGAATACATCTTTTATCAAGCAAATTTCACATAAGCAATTTCATCCCAATTCACATAAACTAAACATACATCATAGTTCTATATTCAGAGTTAAGTCCTGCAAATTCAATAACGACATCTATCATTGCAATTATCATCCTATCTAATAATCATGTAGTGTTCTATCCCATAAAGCATGTAAGTAAATCATCAAATCATAGCAATGTTATCCAATATCCTGAAATCATATAAGTTCTAAGTCTCAAAATGCATCAAAATAAAGTACCCATAATAGTCTAAAATATAAAATCCACTGAATGTCAAACTGAGTCGAGGTGAGGCCTCACACTATCCATGTGAGCACTTTAAAGAGGACCTCAGGACTCCGGGGTTTCGAGGTTCCGAGCTCGACAGAAAGACATAAGACAAAACACTTCACCTCGGGACTCTCGGGTTCCGAGATAGAGAAGCAAGTAAGCAAAGATCCACCTCAGGACTTCGGGGTTCTGGGGTGGATTAGACACAATGCACCTCGGAACTCTAGGACTCTGAAGTTCCAAGATAAAGAACTCAAAAACACACCTTAGGACTCCAGGACTCTGGAGTTCCGAGGTAAAGAGCACAAAACAAAATACAAATAAACCAACCTCGGGACTCTGGAGGTCTGAGGTGGCCCAAGCAAAGAAACAAGGAAAAAGAGGCCTCAAGACTCTGGGACTCCAGAGTTCTGAGGTGAAAGAAACAAAAACCAAAAGAACAAAAGCAACACAAGGCAAAAACAGGGGACCCATATTTCAAAACAAGAAAACTAATGGGGAATAGATATGCAAGGCATAACAAATGGCAACTATCTGGGAAAAATGACTCTAAGCAATTTAGAACTTCAAAATCTCTGGTTAACCCGATGTCTAAGGATATTATCATTCAAAAGGATGTATAAGAGAAAAATATGAGTGAACCAATGAACAAACAACCAAGTCCAGAACTGAACATGATTAACTCTTAAGTGTGTGTGTATGATTTTTTACTCCATCATTTTCAATAATACAGATAATCAGAGAAAACTGGGCACAAGCTACGTAGGTGAAGTCAACTAATGTGTTTTGTGCAAGGTCATCTTGGGAATAGCTCTGTTGCCAGTCAGACATCTATATCGCTGATAGAGATACCTCTGGTTCTCATCAAGCAATGCTCCACTGCTAGCCAAGCATCCATAGCCCCGATGGAGGTTACTTGAAACACCCATTTTAGTTGCTTTAAGAGGATCATTTCTTTTCTCGCTTTTTTTTTTAAAACATTATAGAACATAGAATGACTTCTTTCCTTAATAACCTTTTAAGCAACTTTTTCAGACATTGAAGTCCGATTACTGGGTTGGGAAACATGGTGGATAACGTGAAACATCCTGACTTCAAATTTTTCACTTGAAAACTAGTTTATCCAATATCTTACAAAACTTTCTCATGTATCTTAATGTGACAGTAGTGCTGAGTTTATCAAGCTAGCATTTTCCAATTGAAAGTCAAAAACTCAAATCATATTTAAACCATTATATACCACCTTGAATGAGTATAGACAAAGGTTTCAAAATTAACCAAATGACAATGAAGTCGTAAATAGAAAAGAGTCGGAGTCTCTCTAAATTTGGCAACATGTTATGCAAAAGACACCTTCCTTTTAGAATCTTTGACAACAAAATATGTATATCCCGACACAACGGAATGGAAATGAACGAAACAAAACAAACATAAAAGGGAGACAAGCATGCAGCAAAGCAAAAACAAAACAAAACATGCAAGAACCAAACAAGCAACAAACAAACAAAACTAAAAAAACAACTAATCTACTATATACAACAGGTCAAGCTTCACCGGGGGTTAATCGAAGTAATGTTTGAGGAACTAACCATTGACGAGCAATGGTACAAGTTCTCCAGTCAAAGAGCTTAACCTAAAGGTGTTCTCCCCTAAAATTTCAGCTATTTGGTAAGGACCTAACCACAACCTTTCAAACTTGTGGTGATCACCTTTCTTCTCCTTGGCCTTGTCCCATAACAGGACTAGGTCAGAGATTCGAAAAGCTTTCACTTTAGCCCTCTTGTCAAACCATCACTTAACAATGGCTTGGTGCTTGGCAAAGTGTTGTAGAGTATTAATCCTTTTTTTGTCAAGTCTACTTGATCCTCAATGTCAAGTTCTTTCATTAATTGGAGGACCGGTATTTGTAAGTTGATTGGGAAGATAGGGGTCTGGCCGCAAACAAGGTAATACGGAGAAGTTCCTAGGGTAGCTTTTACTCTGGTTTGATCAGCCCATAAGGTGTATCTCAACTGATTATTCCAATCCCTAGGATTTTTCTTAAGTAGCTTCTTAATGACATCTAGGATGTTCTTGTTCATAGATTCAACTACTCTGTTACCTTGCGGGTAGTAGTTGGATGAAAATTTTAATATCACTTTATATTCGTATGACCATTACATCAACTATACAGAAGTAAAAGTAGGGCCATTGTCACATACCAGAGTGAATGGCATACCAAACTTGGTGACGATGTGCTCTTCAATAAATTTCAAGACTACCTCAGCAGTAGCATTTTGGCACGCAATGGCTTCTGTCCACCGGGTGCAATAATCCATCGCGGTAAGAATGAACTTATGTCCTATAGATGAGTTAGGATTAGTAACACCTATGAAATCCAATGCCCATTGGGCAAAAGGTCTTACCTCAAACACTGGTAGGAGAGGCATGGCAGGATTTCTCTCTCTAGAAGCTGCGGTTTGGCAAGTATGACAGTGATGAACATGCTCATGAATATCCTTAAATTGCTAGGCCAGTAATATCTAGCCTTCAAGATTTAATGTGCAGTGGCATCCACTGACCCATGACTTGTACCATATTTCCCATGAAATTCTTCAATCATGTTACGGGCTTCTTGATGATCAAGACACCGAAGGTAAATACCTTCATAATTCTTTCTATAAAGTGTCGAACTCTTGAGCATATAATTGGCACTTTTGAGCCTTAATGCTCATCTTGGTGTGGCTATCAACCCCTCAGGACACCTATTATTAAACAATATAAATACCAAATCCATGTACCATGGGTCCTGAGTGAATGACTCCAACATATACTATTGGCACTGGATTTGAGGGATGTCAATCGCCATGGCTTGAGACAATCCTTGGCCTCAGACCAACTTAATTGGATGCATCTCTAGATCAAATTCTTATAATAGTGCCATCTATTTCCCTTGATGTTCTCCCAGCTCGGACTGCATGAGTAATGACTTCACCGCTTGATCAGGGACAATCACGTAGATTTTACTCCTCGAGATATAATGCCTGAATTTCTTGATTACTCTCACTAATGAAAAAGCCTATTTTTCAAGAACAAAGTATCTAACCTTAGCACTTTTGAAGGGAGAGCTCATAAATGCAATAGGTTTATCATCCCCCACTTGCATCTATGTCAAAACATCTTCCCCAAAGTGTAATGAAGTAAAAGAATATTTGTAAAACAAAAGAGTGTAGTCAAGTTTGGTTAACACAAGAGCTTCAACGATGGATTTCTTGATCTGGGTGAAAGCCTCTTTTTCTTCAGTTGTCCATTCGACCTTAGCATCCTTCTTCATCATTTCATTCAATGGCTTGACTATCTCTGCAAACCCAGTGATAAACTTTCTGACAAAATTGATCTTCCCAACGAAAGATCTCATCTCCTTTTTACTACTGGGTATTTGTAACTTCAACAATGCTTCTACCCAATCTGGGTCTATAGATATCCCCCTCTCAAAGATTACGTGGCCGAGTAGCTTTCCTTTAGCCATTCCAAATACACATTTCTTGGGGTTAAGGGAAATCCCATATCTCCGACATCTTTCCAATACTTTTTGGAGATGGTCTAGGTGATCTTCTCTGACCTTGGAAAATATAGTCAGGTCATCCATGTATATAATAATACACTTGCCAATCAAATCTTTGAAGACCATATCCATTGCTCTTTGGAAGGTCGCCCCAATGTTGATCAATCTGAATGGCATCCTTTGGTATGTGTACGTTCCCCACTTTATCATAAACGTCATTTTCATATGGTCCTCATAATTCACTAAGACTTGGTTATATCCCGAGTAACCATCTAAGAACGAAATCATTTGTGAACCATTGACGATTTGTAGTAACTCATCCAAAGAAGGCAGTGGGTAATTATCCTTTTCAGATGCCTTGTTGAGATTGTGAAAGTCCACATAGAGCCTAATTTCCCCATTCTTTTTCCTTACTGGTACCAAATTGGCCACCCAAGTGGAATGATGTACCGGAAAAATAATTTTAGCAGAGAGCAAGTTTTGTACTTCCTTAAAAATCAATGGTTCAATTAATGAATTAACAAGTCGCTTCTTTTGCCTGAATGGCTTTACGTTAGGTTTTAGGGGAATAACATGGCTAATGATCGATTTATCGAACATCTTTAAATCTTCATACCCCCATGCTATTACATCAATGAACTCTTTCAAGATTTGTAAAAAAAAATTCTTATTAATTTTGAGTGCAAATCTTCCCAATATAGACAATCTTCTCTTGTCGTTCTGGACCAATATTATGTGGCTCGTACTTCCCAGCATCTAAATCCATTGTTAATCTCTCCTTTATTCTAGGGTCAGAATCAAAAAGTATCTCTAAGGTGACCATACCTTTAGGAATAACGTTAGTTGGTAAATCCATAATTTCAGTATCACTTTTGACATCAAGATCATCTGATTTATCTTTCTCATCAATGATTTTCTCTTCAAAAGCCCCTGAATTGGCAAGAAAGGCTAGAATGTGGGCATCATCCTAGAAAACTTAAAAGTGTTTGATATTATCAGGTACAATAGGTGTGGAGATTAACTCTATGGAAAACTTCATCAAAGGGGATTGGCTCACTAGTTCTAATGTACTGCTAGCTATGACCAATGCATCAGGTATTCCGTTTACTTTCTTGGGTACCAACTGAATGTTGAAAGCATAAAAAACCTCAATCAAATCCCATCTTTAATTCCTATACGTTGCTAAACTTTTATCATGACATGCATATTGGCTTCGCACTTGTTTGACCACCAGCTCAGAATCCCCCTACACTTTCAAGCATTTAGCTCCTTTCTTATGAGTGAAGAGTAATCCTCTAACTAGGGCCTCGTACTACATCATGTTATTAGTACAAGGGAATTGGAGTCAATAAGAGGCTAAAAGGGTTTTCCCTTTTGGGTTTGTTAACTCTATGCCTGCTCCACTACCTTGCTTGGATCTTGACCCATCAAACTTTTAAAACCATATTTCATCTTTTGGTCTCTTTACATTTTTCACCTTAGGGTCAATAATTAGGTTAGCTTCTAGAGGGGATTGTGGTCTCTCAGTTTCCAGGTCTTGCAATACCTGAGGTTGTTCGATTACTAGTTGCAAAAACAATTCAGGGGTGTTAGGATTGATTGGTCCCACCTAAGACCGCACTTAAGATTGTGTTTCTTCATTCCTATGCTCAGGTGGGATATCCTCCTTCTCTTGTTTGACAATCTCAACCACGAAGATTTCCTTGTTGTATTCTCTTGGTTGGGAAGTTTTACTCATGAGATCCATTATCTGGTGCAATACTCCCTCACAACTTGGAATTTGAATTTCTTCCATGTTGATGATATGATCAACATCTTCGTATGGAACTAGGCTCATCAACTTCATAATCTCGCTCTGACATGGGATACATGACATCTCTGAGTGCTCCTCATGATGTATCTAACACCATTTCGGAAGCAACAAATCTTGTATCTTCATAGTATCCCCCAACAAACACATTCCTTGTTTTACTGTTGTAGCGAAGCCTTTGACCCGCCCTTTATATGCAGTCATGTTTGCTTGAAATAACTAGAGAGGAGCTAGTGTAGAGAAAGTGAGGATTTCATTGACTCTGTAGACTCCCAGACTTACTTTAGCAAACACCACCTCATTGGGAGCACCATAATCTATCACTAACTTCTTCAACTTAGGTTCACTATCGATTCGGATCTAGTTGCTTACCCCCTTCCATGGAAGCCACAAGTATGTAAAACAAGTTGAGAAATATCCTCCCAAAGTCTTTGACCAATCCCTACTAAGGAGCATCCCATATACTTCCAGAATATCCACTACTTTAATGTCAATGCAACAGGATATCCAGGGATCAACACCTAATTGGATGTATACATCTTTCAATTCTCCAATTACATTAACCTTAGTTTTGTCTAGTTGTACCACCTTACTATTTGCATGTACTAGTTTGAGTCCGAGTTTCTGACATATAGAGTAGGGCATTACATTTCTTGAAGCCCCTGAATCTACCAAACAGTTGTGTAAATTCTTTCCACATATCCTCAAACTCAGTAAAAATGGTGGATTCTCTATTGCATCACTATTGACGTTAGTGTTGACTTCATTGAGGTCTGTCATCTTAACCTCATTTCTCTTTGACTCTAATAGTTCCAACTTCCTAAGGAGAGCCCTCTTTTGTTCATGGCAATATCTCAGTACTTCCATCAAGGACATAGTGGTGACAATCCTCTCCATCTCCTTGGTAACATCAAATGATCCTTTCAGAACATATTCTTGCCCTGAAACTTGTCTAGGATGTGCTCCTTGAAAATCCTGAGGAGGGTGAGGATTGTTGCTTGCATTCGCATTAGGAGATACAAAGCCACCCTTCAGGGGAGGTGGCTCTGTTAATGGAGCTTTACCTTGACTCCTAAGATTTTAGTTGTTTCTGGTTTGAAAGGCCTGAGCATCATCGACACATGGTTCACCTTCAGCTTCAACCTGAAATTCTTTGCATAGGAATGTGTCAACTAGAATTGCGGTGTTAACCTTATCGGGTTCATCATTAGAGCAATATTTTGGTTGAGAATCAGCTTGAGTAATTCTTATGATCTTCTTGAACTGAGCACAATTAACCTCAAAATGTGTAGTTGTATCATGCAACCTACACCAATTTGTTAGCAAATTCATATCCACAAGGTTAACACTTTGCGTGTGGTTTGGGTTATTTCGTGTGTTAGGGTGATCATGGTTCACCCCACCATTATTTGGACCCATGTTCTATTGCCTATTGTAAGGTTTGTTGTTATACCTTTGATTTTGGTTCTGGTTATTGTAGTTTCACTGATTACTATATGGTTGGGATTGGTTATACCCTCCTAGAGGATTCATCTTTAGCTGGCTCCAATCCGAAGTAACTTGTGAGATCATTTTCTTAAAGGCTTCTACTTCAATAGATATATGAGATCCTTGATTCTTAGGTGTTGTAATTGGAGGTTTGTTTGTTGTGTTAGTATTGCCAAACTGTTGATTTTCCCCTTCCACTTGACCAACATATTGTGTTTGACTGGAGGCAGTATTGGTATTATTCTGCCAAGTCAAAGCTTGGGTAGAAAACTATCGATTCGCCTGAGATTGGGGTGCATAGATTGGCATCGGGTTCATTGTTGAGGCACCTATAGGTAGAGGCGAGGGTATGCCAAGGAGTTGGTTGTAGTTCCCTTGATTCACCCCTATAGGTAATTATATCTGATTCCTCCTGGGGTTTGATTCAACTCATGGTTCATACTAATTTCTAGCACGAAGACTTTTGCCAAAGTGTCCCTTTGATCTTTGGGAACACTCTTCTTAATAAACATAGCAGTCCAAGAGTTGATCACTCTTTGATACAATTCGATTGCTACATGGGGTGCTACCTAGTAAGGAGCTTGTAGCCTCTTTAATGCCCTTTGGAAGCTAGTATTAAAAGTTGTTAACGACTCATTTGGTGACTTCTTAAAAGAAGCGAACTAATGGTATAGTATTCCGGGATCTACGTACACTCGGAATTGATCAATGAAAGCCTTCTCCAAGACTTCCCAACCTATGATAGAATTTGTAGGTAAGGTTAAATACCAATTGTATTCATTCTCCCCAAGTGAATATGGGAAGAGTCTACATACTACATCTTGATGTTCAATATGGTTACAAACGACTGCATCTTTGAATGCTTCAATATGTTCATCAGCCATTCGTCCCCCCAAATAATAAAATTTTGTGCAAAATTTATTCGGGTTTCTAGATAGGTCATGTATACCCCTTGGTATGGTTCCTAGTGGTGTGGTGTTGGTTAAAGTAGGCCATTGAAGGTGGTGATGGTGGACGTTGAGTCACAAAAGGTGCAGCGATATGCTGAGGACTAGGAATCAGTTGATCTTCTACATTGAGTATGGATGATTGTACTATTGAGGCTATTGAGGGTTGTTTCTTAGCTTTGTTCCTCTTTCTCCTAGAGGCAGGTCCTAACTCTACTAAGTCAGATGGTGAAGAATTACTCCTAAGGACTTGGTAGAATCTCTCGAGATAGAAAGATGATATACAATCCACCTTAGTACCTCATTCTTTGGTTGTGGATTTTCTTGTGGATTCTCTTAAGGATTAAGTTGTCTTTGTGCCTCTGCTTCTATATGTATAGCCTTTTGTCTTTCATTGTCCAAGACTTGTCGTGCTCGTAATGAATCATTATAATCTCTTGTACTATCCCAACCAAAATCATATAGTTGGGTAAGAATGTCATCTTGCTTGTAGTTGAGGTTAGGTTGGATAAAGGGAAGCAATCTATCTCGTGGAAGTATCATATTTGGTTAACCAGCAAGGGGACTAGTCTATAAGGAAAGAAAGTGCAGAAATTCGCTTCCCTAATGTCAATTTGTAGGGGAAAACAAACTAGTGTTTCCAAATTTTCAACTTTTACATAATACGGCACAAGCATGACCATACACAATTAAACAACAAAGAGATAGA
Source organism: Cryptomeria japonica (assembly GCF_030272615.1). Lineage (NCBI taxonomy): Eukaryota > Viridiplantae > Streptophyta > Pinopsida > Cupressales > Cupressaceae > Cryptomeria > Cryptomeria japonica. Next base: position 707,484,915 of record NC_081412.1, read on the forward strand.
CCACACAGAGTTAACGTGGGAAAACCCTTTTGGGAGAAAAACCCACCACCAATAGAAAAAGACTTTGTTATAAGTATGTCAAATACAATAAAGTTTAGTTTGAAGATTTCCTTTCACTCTTTCAAACAATAGTTCCAAATGTAACATACAACACTCAGATAACAATTACAAGATGCTTAATGGCTATCATAACTCATTACTCCACATTTGGTTCACATTTTGCTTCTAATACCAAACTGGTCGACCGTTCACCTGAGAAACTCTAGGAACAACTTGAAGTCTAATCGTCTGCCTATGTCGGTCTATATTTAATAAAAAATAATTATCCCACATGCAGTAGGGAATCGGGTTGATTCATATTCATATACACTGGCAGTCACATCCTTAGTGTCTGAGTGGTCACCTTTTTGGATCTCGGTTCAATCTCACACTGACATCGATCTTTGCTCCATCAGCCATCAGTATAGTCTTCAAACAGTAGAGTCAATCACCTGATGATTCCTAATCGCCTAAGGCGACTTCATCGAGTCATCGGCTAGATAGATGATCTGTTACCCCGATCTCTGATAACTGAGAGCGGTCTCATCGGCTCATCAGAACAAACACTACAAGGTTACTCTAATCTGCATTGTTACCTTGATAACCTAAGGTGGCCTCATTGGGTCATCGACTCACTCCCAAAACTACTATCCCGGTGAGTGAAGCACTCCGAGACAGAACAGGGTGGACTCATTGGGACTTCGGTGTGCCTTCAACACATTAACCCGATAGCCCGTATCAACCTGATCGTTGAAGGTGACTTCATCGAGTATCGGCTTAACTCCAGACCGGAACCCACGATAGCCGATGACAACCCGGACTGCCTAAGATAGCTTCATCGGGTCATTGGCACAACTTTCATGTAGTCATCCTGAAAGTAGAAGTTATCCTAAAAGAGAGAAACACATCAGTGTAAGTCATACTGATCAAAAGGTGTTCTACTACCAAGAAGGCAACACTTCTATTGTTCCATCGGTGTAGGCTAGCCTGATCAACACAAACATGTCAAGTGAATTAGAGGCACATTTCCAACAAACTCCCACTTGACAAGGAATTCACTGGACCGATTACCATTTCAGACATTACTGAGAAGCATGGGTATGAAGACCCATTGAATTTGAAGACCACCTGAACTTGTGTATGCTCACCAGTTTCATCAAGGCATCTGCAACATTTTCCAAAGTGTCTACCTTGTTAAGATAAACTTTTCCATCTTCCACCATGTCACGAACAATGTGATACTGAACAACAACATGCTTCGATCTGGCATGGAAAGTAGGATTATTTACCAAACATATGGCACTCTGACTGTCACTCCAGATTTCAACCTGCCCTTCATCAAAACCAATATTTGAACTCAAATGCCTAAGCCAGACTGCTTCTTTACAAGCATGTGTGGCCACCATGTATTTTGCCTCTATAGTGAACAAAGTGACTACAACTTGCCGCTTACTCATCCAACTAATTGCTCCACCATTTAGGATAAAAACATATCCACTAGTGGAAAACCTGCTGTCAATATCCCCTGCCCAATTAGAATCTGTATAACCACAAATGCTGAGAGTTATCTTTGAATCCTTTAGATTACCATGATAAAAAAATGCAAAATTTGAAGTACCCTTCAGGTATCTAAACACTCTCTTTACAGCATCCCAGTTCGGTTTCCCTAGATTCGACATAAACCTGCTAAGTACTCCCACTAGTTGGGCAATGTCTGGTCTTGTACAAACCATAGCATACATCAGACTGTTGGCATATGCACACTCCAATGAGACATTGAAGGTGATTGAAGGTTTTGTCATTGATGGAAACCTTACAATCCTATGGCACCAGCAAGGCACTACATCAGCATTAGCAGAACACACTCTACACCTGCACTCAAAACACCGGCACCGACACAGAGAAAGGAAGCATACCAACATAGAGGCCGACAGGATTTTTGATATATTATATTTTTGTTTATTATTGAAAAAATTTGTAAGCCGACCTGATATCATTGTAAAATGACATATATATAAGAAGTCATTGTAGGACATTTTGTAATAAGGAATATGGATAAGAAAAATTATTAAGTAGACCTATTATGCGAAATATAGGTTAAGGGGTATATGCAAAGAACAGAGCTGAAACTGATACTGAATTTGGCATTGAAGATGCTATTGTAAAGTAGTACAAGTTATTGGATTTGTATAATCCATCATTGTAAGTCAGTGAGACTTCCCAATGAGTAGTGAGCTCTAGGCACTTGGCCTTCCTGCATGTGCAAGCCCCTCTTGTAAGTAATATTCTCTTATTGGTCAGTAAGTGAATATTGTGGGTCACAAATCCCACCGAGGTTTTTCCCACATCGAGTTCTCTCATTAAATCATTGTGTTATGGTGTGATTTTCATGTGGTTTCTTTCATTTCTATTTATTGCACTATTTGTTGCTTACTGGTACACTGTTATAATATGTTTTACATGTTTTAAGTTAAGAAATTCTATTCACCGGTTAGATACTGATTCACCCCCCACCTCTCAGTATCTGTGGGAATCCTAACAATTGGTATTAGAGCTTGGTCCTCTATTTTCAAAAGCCTAATAGCTTGAGGAAGATATTGACACTGGTAGAGATGGAAAATCTGATGAAGCAACTACAAGCAGCTCTCTCAGACTATGATTCAGAGAAATTGAAAAACATCAAACTTGAAGATGATCTAAAGGCAGCTCAGGGTATTATTCAAGCACTTCAAGAAAATATCACCATTGCAAGAAACAAGAGAGGAGAACTTTGTGAAAAGATGCAATTTGAGAATGATGAAAAGGAAACTCTTAATGATATGATAGGCAAGCTGAAGCAAGAGAACATGACAACAAAGAATGAAATGCAGGATATGACTATGAGATTTTGTAAGGAAATTGAAGATAGAAAGAAGAATGAAGAATAATTGACTAGAAGACTGAATGATGCTGAAAATACAAATACAAGACTTAGCTATGAGAATGACTTATTGAAGATAGATCTGATGCACACACAGAATGACTCAAATGAACTCATGAGACATAAAGAAATCTTGGAAGGAGAATTGGTTGTTGCAAATCAACACAAAGATAAATTCAAGAAAAGCTCAAAAGAACTTGGTGACTTATTGAAAAATCAGAAACCTAATGGTGACACTAATGGACTTGGCTTTGAAATTGGTGAAAGCTTCGGTACTGCAAACACTCAGGATTTCAGCAAACCGGTAAGACAACCTAATGCTTATAAATTCAATGGAAAATGCTTTAATTGTAATAAGTATGGTCATAGAGCAAATCAATGTAGATCTAGAAATTATTAGAACATCAACACACCCACCGGTCAATGTTCAAAATGCAACAAAGTTGGTCATAACTCTAAAAATTGCAAAATGAATGTAAGATGTTATGTTTGTGGAAGATATGGACACTTATCTAATCAATGCAGAACTCAAACCTGCATAGGTTATGGGAAAGCTATTCAGAAGAATAATGTGACTTGTTATGCATGTAACAAGATTGGGCATATTGCAAAATTCTGTAAAAGCAAAGGATCACTGACAGACAACAAAAGTGCTAGCTTGAAAGGGAAAGAAAAAGTTGAAAAGGTAAAGCAAGAATTCTCAAAACAATGGATTAGAAAAGCAGATCTAAATGTTGGGAATACTCCTCCACCGGTAGAACCAATCAACACCCCACCGGCAGAATAGAGTATTACTCCACTAGCAGGACAGAGTAGTGCTCCACCAGTAGGAAGTTCTTCATAGAATTGAAGAAAGTTTCTTAGAGGGTTTGGCAATATAATGACACATATGCTATAATTCCCTTGGTTAAAGTGAGAAGTTGTAAATTACTTCTATACCGGTAGACAATGTTAAGTGATTACTTAACCAGCATGCATTAATTATGGTAGTTGGAAAAATAAACATTATAAAGTTGTGGTTTTAGCTCCATTTCACTTCACTGCAAATTCAAATACCCGAAGAGCATGAAATCTCCAGAGCAAAGGCATTTCAAGCAAAGAAGCAAAGGATTTCAACATTCATCCATCCTAAGGCAGAAAAAGGTATTTATCATCATGGCATCCACCTCTACACTTGAATATATAGCAAACCCTATTGTAGGCGAGGTTATAATACACCCTAGGCCTGTATTTCAACTAGTTCCTGAGATAGCAAAGAAAGATGACAATACAGGTGCTTTTTCCCAAATTCCAAAAGGAGTTGTTTTTGTTGAAGACCCCAGAATATACATCCATTGCAACATAGAGGAATTAGGAGATGAAGAAATCAAAACCATGTATAAATCTGTCATATGTGATGAACCCGATAATGTAAAAGATGAACATAAAATTATTGAAACCCTAGGATTTATAGAGATCCTTAGCATTCCTGAATTTCCCAAGGATGTGATTAGAATAGTCTTAAGCAGGGTACATAGAGAATTTTTCTGGTTAGATGCAATTCATAAAATTACCAAGGAATCTGCCAAAGCAGTGACAGGGTTACCCTCAACCGGTAAAAGGCCAGACAAAACCAAGAAGGTCTCAGATGACCTAGTTACTAAGATAACTGGTGCTACATCTGATAAAAGGTCCTTAAGAGTCAATGATGTAACCAACACCAATGTAAGGTTTATTAGCATGATATTAGGGTGTAAGGCAACTCATGCAAACGGACTCAATTTAGTTTCAATTTTATGCATTAAGAGTGCTTATGACATGATCATAGATAATGTAAAGATTGATGTATGTGAGTGGTTGACGGATGAGTTAATTGACAACCTAAGCAAGATTAAGAAGGATAAGAAAGGAACTTTTAGGTTTGGAAATCTGCTAGTATGCTTGATGCTACATATAACCAAACAGGTTCCTGGTATAGGCTACAAAGAACTTGGATTTGATATACCGATAGGTAAACAGCTAACAAAACTATTCAACAATATGGGAGAAGATAAGGAATAGAATATCCAAGACTATTTTCAAGCACTTAAGGCCAAGATGAAGAAGAGAATCAGATTATCACAAAAGATTGTTTTATAAATACAAGGATGAAATATGCTTTGTAATTAAAAAGGATGAGATCTAGATGGAAGCAGTCATCCCTAGGACAGTTTGGGTAATAGAAATGGGTTGTGAGACAGATGACCTTATAATTAAAACTTATGCTAAAGCACTTCTTGAAGCACCCAGAGAACCTAAGGAAGAAGTATTTTGCAGTGCAGAAACCATAGAAAGCCAAATACAATCCCATAAGAGAGTAAAAAGGGTTGAAGTAGTTGTAAGAAGAGGTTCTAGACAAGCAAAAGAAATAAAAAATAAAGTAATGGAACAAACAGGTATCACAGAGGATGAGTTAGCAGCTCCACAACCTGAAACTCACCTATCACGGGTAGGCACATCTTCAGAAAATGACATGCCTACAACTTTCAAGAGAGTTGTAAGGAAAAGAGATCCCTCACTGGCAACCACACCCTCACCTAGGAGGACAAGACAGAAACAACAAGCAGTGAGATTTCCGATTAAGAAAACTACACCTAAGAAAAAGCTGACACCCAAGAAGAAGAAGAGGACTCAACAAAACATGGCCCCTCTTGAAAAATTGCTAAATGAAATCATAGAAGAAGGCAAAATAAAGAATGTAAAGAAATTGTATGATACTTTTACACCAGATGAAAAAGAACAAGTAGAAAACAGTGTTATACTGCATATGGACATGCATAAGAAATTTTTTAATGGAAGTAGTAGATGAATTACCTAAAGAATTGTTTAAGAGATTAGAAGCAAGGAGACAAGCAGTAGTAGAACTTGACAAGAAAATCAAGATAGAAAAGCTACTTGTTGTGTACCCAGTGAACTCACCTAAAGAAATAGATGATTTAATTGCTGAAGCCAACCGGTTAGTATTTTCTACTGCACACCGAAAAATTGCATTAATGGTTTGAAAAGTCAATTAGGTGACTGAAGAAACATAAAATGGATGGGATATTTTCCTTGTAGAAAAAGAAAAACAGGAAGAATACATGAGCCACAAACCTATAAAGGTATATTAGAAGGACAAGGACAAGGGTAAAGGTAAAGTTGGTGGACCACCTAGTAACAAAGTTAAAGACAACTTACCCCCACCTCCTTTGATTACTCCACTGGTAACAACAACTACAGAAGATCAACTAGCAGTTCAAAGTATGGATGTAGAGGATGTCAATCCTAATCCTTAAGTCTTATATACAGTGGATTTTGATACACAAAAGATCAAAATTGTGGTAGACAAAGATACAGCTAGTAAGACTGAAATGGCTAGTGAGCCACTGATAGCTGAGCAAACTGATAACACACAAAAGAAACTGGTAGATGATAACACAAGAGAATAGGTAGAGACATAGACTCAAACTAAGACAGGGCAAAAATCAGAGAAACAGATAGAGCAACAGGCTCTAGAATAGGAACAAGAACAAATTCATGTGGAAACAATGAAACCGGCAACTGGAGGAGTAGATAAACCATTGTTTAAGGAAATGCAAACACAAACAAACCTACCAGATGTCAATACAAGCTTGGTTACTTCCACCACCAATGGTATTCAGAATGTAGGTTCCTCATCAGCAGGCTATAAATCAACTAATGTGACTGAAGTACTCTTAGATTCAATTAAGAGGATAACAGATTGCAACTCACAAGCTTATAAGGCTATAGATGAAACCATACCAATTTTGAAGAGGCTAGCTCCTAACTGTAACATAGACAATAAGGATTCATTGAGTCAAATTGAAATTTTGTCCAAATACATCAATGAAAACATAGTGACAATTGAGCAAGTAAAGGAAGAGGCATTGAAGGATAAGATGGAAATTGAAAAACAAAAATTCTTTGAGGATCAAATAAAGAAGTGTACCAGAGAATTTGACACACTTCTACCAGAACTATGTAATTTACTAAAAGAGTTCAAGACTTTGTATAGAGACATATGCAAGACAAACCTACTAACAACTGATATAGATAAACAAATGAGCAAGGTACAGGATCAAATAAATAAACTTGCAAACAATTTTGTTAACTCACCAGATACACTATCAGTTTTTGAACAACAAATAACAAATTTTGAGGATGAATTACTTAAGCTAGGAAGAGAAAAGGACAATGATGTCATGGAAATGGGGACAAGGCAACAACAAAGTTCAATGTTAATAAGTTAGTTTCAACCATAAAAACAAAACAAAGAACTAAAAACCATTCCAAACATATCAAGAGAGATTTCAAAAAGCATGAAAGAAGTTTAACAAAATAAAAGAAAGGAGAAGAGCCTCCCTAAGATGCTTCCATGATGCCTTTTGATGCTTCTCCCTTGTTCCTCTCCTCTCCAAGTCCCAAATGAGTGTAGCTCTCAGCTTTTAGCACTAGCCATGGATGCCATATGGAGATTCAAGATGGTTGAATATGATAAGCAAATGCTATGCAAGTGTAGATAGTGATGCTATGAGAAAGCTCTATGCTAATGCCAGTATAACAACAATACTCTAAAATGCTTCCTTTTGCTTGAGGAGAAGGGTTCTATTTATAGAAGAAATGGGGAAATGAAGGGTTAAGATTGAATGGTTTAATCAAGGGCCAAGTTTGAAAGTTGGGGATCCATGTGCACAATTGGCACCAATAAAATGGTGACAAGTGTCAACATAGGATTGGGTTGAGAGAAGAGGTTGGAGGCATTAAAAGCCTGAGAAGACCTCATGGTTATCTAGAAGGTAAGGGTCAAGTTTAAATTAAGATTACCCATTGGATTAAGAGTTAATCCAAGGATAAACCTTTGTGCAAATGTTTAAGAGATAATCATGGTCAAAGCATTAATGGCCTGATGAGACCTTTGGGTTGGGTAGAGGTTGAGTCAAAACAAATGTTTTAACCATGTGGGAGGGTTGAATTAACCATTAATGGTTATTGGAGACTTTGGGGATTAAGTGGTTGAAGGTTGAAAGCTTTCAAAGGTTATCCAAGACTTTGAGCCATTTAGTGGTTGAAGGTTGGAAGCTTTCAAAGGTTATCCAAGACTTTTAGGCTTTGAGAAGTGACTCCATTTTGCTTAGGAATGTGACAATAATTAGGGGATGGATTAAGCTAATTAGGAAGGGGTTAGAAGAATCTAGATTGGGATTAGATTTTGCAAGTGGATTTGGTGGGTGAGGGAAAATAGGATTTTATTAAAATAAAAATTCATTTATTTCAATAAATGTGTGCAAGTTGTATTTGGATAAATATTCAAATAAATATTAATTTATTTAAATGAGAAAAATGAAGATAAAGCATTAAAATGCTTGAAGACTTTGAGGGGAACCATTAAAGGCTTGAAGACTTTAAGGAAAACCATTAAAGTCTTAAGAAGACTATAGAAGGAAGCCATCAAGTTTGAAGACTTTAAAGCCATCAAGTTTGAATACTTTAAGGGAAACCATTAAAGGTTTCAAGTGGGTGAGGATAAATAGGATTTTAAATAAATAATTTATTTAAAATAGTTGTGCAACTTGCTTTTGTAGGAAAATACAAGTGGGTGTAGGATAAAGGTGTTTTAAATAAATTATTTATTTAAAATAATTGTGCAACTTGCTTTTGTAGGAAAATACAAGTGGGTGGAGGATAAAGGTGATTTAAATAAATGATTTATTTATTTAAATGTGAGAGGTGGGATTTTGGGGGTTTTAAATAAATATTAATTTATTTAAATGTGAGAGGTGGGATTTTGGGGGATTTAAATAAATATTAATTTATTTAAATGTGAGAGAAGATTTAATTAAACAAATATGATTTATTTATTTAATTAATGGTATGAATTTGGTTAAGTGAATTAAATCAAATAAATTGAATAATTTATTTAATTAATAGGAGAAGAGGGTTAAGATGAATTAATTAAATATTAATTTAATTAATTATTAATTGATCGTTAAATAATCAAATAAATACTAAGTATTCATTTAATTAAGTGGACAGATTTATGTGACTACATTTGCCCCTCTTTGAGACGGTGCGGTTTATCGCGTCGTTTCAAAGAAAGAAAAATAGGTGTGAAGAAATGCCCCATAAAATGTAAATTTAATGGGTGGTATGCCCCCTCGAGAGATGGGCCGAATTTTTTTTGAAAAATCGGGCGATCTCTCGAAAAAGAATGAAAAGTGGAGGGGAGGTAGAATAGAAGAAATTTAGAACTAATGATGAAAGAATGGGAGAAAATGGAGTGAATATGAAGAAACAACAAGCCAGCGAGTACCCTGAGGTCATGCAAGAGATACATAGCAGATGTAGTGTGGGGTTTTGATTGATGCTATACAATTGATCAAAATTGTTTGGACAATCTGGTGCAATCGGTTTAATTGCCCCGGTCAAGTCAAAGCGTGACAGTTGATGTCAGTTGGTCGCTTGGACATGATAAAGTCTGAGTAAGTGAATCAAAGTGACCTGATGGTGACTTAGACAATTGATGTAATTGCCCGATGAAGTCAAGGTATATGAAGCAAAATACTCGTTGAGACGTAGACAATTGATGTAATTGTCCGTTGGATTGTGTTTGATTGGTTGATCAATTGATAGTGTGTGCGTGTGATGGATGGTTGTGGGGAATCATGGCAGCCCCGTTGAGACTAGGTCATTATGATAAATGCCTGTTGTAGTCTAGGTTTGCCATAATCGATTACTTGTTGAGACCCGAAGATACTTGATCAGAGTATCTGTTGATAGTCTAGGTGTGCGTGAGTCGATGTATCTGTGTAGACAGAGTAACTGGCTTAATTTTGTGGATGAGTGAGGATGGGAAGCGATGAAGGGATTAGGATGATGTTGATGATCAAGATAGGGAGGGTGAGGGGGGATTTGATGTTAGATAGAAGATATGGAGGACTAGGACCGAGTCCTATGGAAGAAGATGAGTAAAATAGAGTATGCATTATTATGACTATGTATGCATGATATGCAGCTATTATGAATGTAGGGATGGGTGGAATGCAACGAAATGCAATATATACAGATGAGATGGAATGACGATCCGTGGTGCTTTATTTTTCATCATTGAGCTTTAAATGTTGTAAGAAAATACAAGCAACTTGACATAAAGATTCAAGATGACCAGAGTATTTCTTACATGGATTTTGATATAGCAAGTTAATACAAGCAACTTGATATAATGGATCAAGTTGACCTGAGTATTGCTTGCGGGACAGACAAGGATTATCTCTATTCATGCATGACTTGGATCGTCCTCCTTGATCTTAGGCTGATCATATCCTGAGACAAGTTCATACCGTACTAAGAGATAAAAAACCTTTATCCAGTTTGGATGAGGTAGGAGGAACCAAAGGAAGAGCATTGCACCTGCAAACAAACAATATATACATAAAGAATAAAGAATAAGGATCCTTGGTAATGGTTCATGCTCATATGGTCGAGGTATACGCTGTAGTCAGCAAGCCATAGTGATCTATGATTGCATTTGGCATAAGATCACGTAGCCTAGTGAACTTCCCACGTAGACACCATTAGTACATGCCCCAGTACTTCATTGGAAGTAATGCGCAAATGATACAAAACAATGCTGAAAGATCCTAATACAGATAAACAAACGATTGTACTCACAAATCAACCAAGTATTTGATAGCTTAACATAATTTTCTTGTCAAAGAAAATGTCATCTTGTCTTTGTTTTGATAAGGAAGGATGCATCCTTGTTTAAGACAGTTTGGATTGTAGATGTTGATTGTGTTGGTCGAGTGATAAGTGGTCATTTGTGTGAGTATTTTGTCAATGTTTGTTTTGTATCTGATCGGATGAATATGTACAAGGTGTTGTCATGTTCTTGGGTGATTTTTGATGGTTTTTCCGATGTTTTTGGATTTTGTGAATCATTTTTGAATGTTTTTGGATTTTGTATTGTTTTTGAATGTTTTTGATATTTTCTGGGACATTTTTGAATGTTTTTGATATTTTTGATGATTGCCTGAATGAAGAGCGTAATGACACATAAGACAATGTAGAATCCACTTCCATCAATAGGTTAAGGGTATTGCCCCCAGTTTTTAGACCTGACTATGAAAAGGTGGGATGCTAGACGCATGGAGTACTTTCTTAATGACAGATGAATAACAAGCCATGGCTTTGGATGGATGGATGTATGTATGAAGTAAATGTGATCGCAACAAGTCTGAAAAGATAATGGAGCCATAGCCCTTACGAGTGGCGTCTGTTTGCCAGGTTTTCACCATCGCACTTACCCAAGGTGCCACCGGAGTGGTTGTTCACCGTTTGGATGCATGATTTTTCTTTACTTTTTTTTGTTTTGAATGGTTTTGTATTTTCTTTAGGACATTTTCTAAATTTTTTTGATATTTTCTGATATGTAGGGGAGCCTGATGCTCTGTATACCTTAGGTATAAAACCGTTTGAGGTGCATGCTATTGATTGGATCTGCGAGCGGTTCTCCATCTGATGTAGCCAACTGATATGCCCCGGACCCGAATACAGTAGTGACAACATATGGGCCCAACCAGTTTGATTCAAACTTGCCTTGATGTTCTCTGTTTGGTTGGTTGCGAGGATTTTCTTGAAGAACAAGATCACCTACCTCAAATGTACGAGATCTAACTCGGTGATTGTAGCTTCTACTCATGCGCTGCTGATAGGCTTTGAGGTGATTGTATGCAGCTTGTCGCTTCTCATCTAGTAACTCTAAGTCCTGAAGACGAGATACTCTGTATGCTTCATCATCGATGAGATTGTGCAATGAAACTCGTAAGGATGGTATCTCGACCTCAATAGGTAAGATAGCTTCAGCACCATAGACCAATGAATAAGGAGTTGCACCTGTAGGGGTCCGAATGCTAGTTTGATATGCCCATAGCGCTGGATTCAATTGAACATGCCAATCACGGCCGGCATCATTGACTGTCTTCTTTAGGATCCTCAATATGTTTTTATTGGATGCTTCGGCCTGACCATTGCCTTGTGGGTAATAGGGAGTGGAAAAGCGGTGTTGGATATGAAATTTCTCACAAAGCTCACGAACATCCTGATTTTTGAAAGGAAGACCGTTATCTGTGACAATGGACATGGGCACACCATACCGGCAGATGATGTAATTGAGGATGAATGAGGCGATCTGCTTGTCGGTGACTTGGGTAAGTGGAATAGCTTCGATCCACTTGGTGAAATATTCGGTGGCGGTAATAATAAATTTATGGCCATTGGATGAAGATGGCTGAATCTTACCCACAAGGTCAAGGCCCCATTGACAGAAAGGCCATGGTGTCGTGATTGGTTGCAGTTCTTGTGCTGGTGCATGTATCAGGTCGCCATGAACTTGACATTTTTTGCACTTCCTGACAAAGTAGTAGGAATCCTTTTCCATAGATGGCCAATAGTATCCAGCTCGCATGATCTTCTTGGCTAGTGATGGACCACTTGAGTGAGTCCCGCAAATTCCTTCATGTACCTCTTCCAAAGCCTTTGTTATCTCACCTTGTTCTAGACATTGAAGGAGAGTACCATCAAGACCGCGTCGGTATAGGGTTTCGGCAATAATGGTATATCGAGCAGTTTGGCGAATGAAGGTTTTACGTTGGTTATTTGATTGGTTGGGAGGAAGGGTGTGATCACGGAGATAGGTGTAGAACTCACCGTACCATGGGGATTCAGAACCAACAAGGCAACATATCATTTCAGATTCAGGGATATCATAAGCGGGGATCCAAAGCTGTTCTACCAAGAACTCGTAGCGTGTTGAATTCTGTGGAAGATCTAGTAGAGATGAAGGGTTAAGATTGAATGGTTTAATCAAGGGCCAAGTTTGAAAGTTGGGGATCCATGTGCACAATTGGCACCAATAAAATGGTGACAAGTGTCAACATAGGATTGGGTTGAGAGAAGAGGTTGGAGGCATTAAAGGCCTGAGAAGACCTCATGGTTATCTAGAGGCTAAGGGTCAAGTCCAAATTAAGATTACCCACTGGATTAAGAGTTAATCCAAGGATAAACCTTTGTGCAAATGTTTAAGAGATAATCATGGTCAAAGCATTAATGGCCTGATGAGACCCTTGGGTTGGGTAGAGGTTGAGTCAAAACAAATGTTTTAACCATGTGGGAGGGTTTGAGGTAACCATTAATGGTTATTGGAGACTTTGGGGATTAAGTGGTTGAAGGTTGAAAGCCTTCAATGGTTATCAAAGACTTTGACCCATTTAGTGGTTGAAGGTTGGAAGCTTTCAAAGGTTATCCAAGACTTTGAGACATTTAGTGGTTGAAGGTTGAAAGCCTTTAATGGTTATCAAAGACTTTTAGGCTTTGAGAAGTGACTCCATTTTGCTTAGGAATGTGACAATAATTAGGGGATGGATTAAGTTAATTAGGAAGGGGTTAGAAGAATCTAGAAGGGGATTAGATTTTGCAAGTGGATTTGGTGGGTGAGGGAAAATAGGATTTTATTTAAAATAAAAATTTATTTATTTCAATAAATGTGTGCAAGTTGTATTTGGATAAATATTCAAATAAATATTAATTTATTTAAATGAGAAAAAGGAAGATAAAGCATTAAAATGCTTGAAGACTTTGAGGGAAACCATTAAAGGCTTGAAGACTTTAAGGAAAACCATTAAAGTCTTAAGAAGACTATAGAAGGAAGCCATCAAGTTTGAAGACTTTAAAGCCATCAAGTTTGAATACTTTAAGGGAAACCATTAAAGGTTTTAAGTGGGTGAGGATAAATAGGATTTTAAATAAATAATTTATTTAAAATAGTTGTGCAACTTGCTTTTGTAGGAAAATACAAGTGGGTGGAGGATAAAGGTGATTTAAATAAATTATTTATTTAAAATAATTGTGCAACTTGTATTTGTAGGAAAATGCAAGTGGGTGGAGGATAAAGGTGATTTTAAATAAATGATTTATTTATTTAAATGTGAGAGGTGGGATTTTGGGGGTTTTAAATAAATATTAATTTATTTAAATGTGAGAGAAGATTTAATTAAATAAATATGATTTATTTATTTAATTAATGGTCTGAATTTGGTTAAGTGAATTAAATCAAATAAATTGAATAATTTATTTAATTAATAGGAGAATAGGGTTAAGATGAATTAATTAAATATTAATTTAATTAATTATTAATTGATGGTTAAATAATCAAATAAATACTAAGTATTCATTTAATTAAGTGGACAGATTTATGTGACTACATTTGCCCCTCTTTGAGACGGTGCGGTTTATCGCGTCGTTTCAAAGAAAGAAAAATAGGTGTGAAGAAATGCCCAATGTAAATTTAATGGGTGGTATGCCCCCTCGAGGGATGGGCCGAATTTTTTTGAAAAATCGGGCGATCTCTCGAAAAAGAATGAAAAGCGGAGGGGAGGTAGAATAGAAGAAATTAGAACTAATGATGAAAGAATGGGAGAAAATGGAGTGAATATGAAGAAACAACAAGCCAACGAGTACCCTGAGGTCATGCAAGAGATACATAGCAGATGTAGTGTGGGGTTTTGATTGATGCTATACAATTGATCAAAATTGGTTGGACAATCTAGTGCAATCGGTTGAATTGCCCCGGTCAAGTCAAAGCGTGACAGTTGATGTCAGTTGGTCGCTTGGACATGATAAAGTCTGAGTAAGTGAATCAAAGTGACCTGATGGTGACTTAGACAATTGATGTAATTGCCCGATGAAGTCAAGGTATATGAAGCAAAATACTCGTTGAGACGTAGACAATTGATGTAATTGTCCGTTGGATTGTGTTTGATTGGTTGATCAATTGATAGTGTGTGCGTGGGATGGATGATTGTGGTGAATCATAGCAGCCCCGTTGAGACTAGGTCATTATGATAAATGCCTGTTGTAGTCTAGGTTTGCCATAATCGATTACCTGTTGAGACCCGAAGATACTTGATCAGAGTATCTGTTGATAGTCTAGGTGTGCGTGAGTTGATGTACCTATGCAGATAGAGTAACTTTCTTGACTTATTGGATGACTTAGGATAGGAAACACAATCCCTCCTATTTAGAGATGGATGGTGATGAACGTGGCTTGATTAGGTTGATTGGGACACGATGTAGGGTATGTGATGCTGATTGTTGAGATGGGGAGGGTTGGGGGGGTTCGATGTTAGAAGAAATGGAGGACCTATGACTCATTCCTATGGAAGAAGAGGAAAATAGAGTATGCATTATTATGACTATGTATGCATGATATGCAACTATTATGAATGTATGGATGGTTGGAATGCAACCGAATGCAGTATATATAGATGAGATGGAATGACGATCCATAGTGCTCTATTTTCATCATTGAGCTTTAAAATGTTGGAAGAGAATACAAGCATCTTGACATAATGATTCAAGATGACCTGAGTATTCCTTACATGGATTTTATATAGCAAGTTAATACAAACGACTTGATATAAGGGATCAAGTCGACCAGAGTATTGCTTGCGGAACAGACAAGGATTATCTCTATTCATGCATGACTTGGATCGTCCTCCTTGATCTTAGGCTGATCATATCCTGAGACAAGTTCATACCGTACTAAGAGATAAAAAACCTTTATCCAGTTTGGATGAGGTAGGAGGAACCAAAGGAAGAGCATTGCACCTGTAAACAAACAATATATACATAAAGAATAAAGAATAAGGATCCTTGGTAATGGTTCATGCTCATATGGTCGAGGTATACGCTGTAGTCAGCAAGCCGTAGTGATCTATGATTGCATTTGGCATAAGATCACGTAGCCTGGTGAACTTCCCACGTAGACACCATTAGTACATGCCCCAGAACTTCATCGGAAGTAATGCGCAAACGATACAAAACAATGTTGAAAGATCCCGATATAGATAAACAAATGATTGTACTCATAAATCAACGAAGTATTTTATAGCTTAACATAATTTTTTTTGTCAAAGAAAATGTCATCTTGTCTTTGTTTTGATAAGGAAGGATGCATCCTTGTTTTTAAAGACAGTTTCTGATTTGTTGGATGTGGATTGTGTGGTCGATTGATAAGTGGTCATTTGTGTGAGTATTTTGTCAATGTTTGTTTTGTATCTGCTTGAATGAATATGTACAAGGTGTTGCCATGTTTTTGTGTGATTTTCGATGGGTTTTTCGATGTTTTTGGATTTTGTGTAATAGTTTTTGAATGTTTTTTTGGATTTTGTGAGTCATTTTTGAATGTTTTTGGATTTTACGAGACATTTTTGAATGTTTTTGTATTTTGCGAGACATTTTTGAATGTTTTTGTATTTTTCGAGACATTTTTGAATGTTTTTGCCAATGAATCACCAGTAATGTAGAATCCACTTCCATCATCTAGATTGTAAGGGCATTGCCCCCAAGTTGGACATGATTTATGAAAAAGCGGGATGCAGGATGCATGTAGTACTTTCTTGGATGACAGATCAAATAACAAGCCATGGATAGATGGATGGATGTGTGTATGTATGAATGTGATCGCAATGAGCCTGAAAGATACTGGAGCCATTGCCTTTACGAGTGGCGCCTGTTTGCTAGGTTTTCGCCATCGTACTTACCCAAGGTGCCACTGGAGTGGTTGTTCACCGTTTGGATGCATGATTTTTCTTTACTTTTTTGAATGTTTTTGTATTTTCTTTAGGACATTTTTCTGAATGTTTTTGGTATTTTCTGATATGCAGGGGAGCCTGATGCCTTGTACACCTTAGGTATAAAACCGTTTGAGGTGCATGCTATTGATTGGATCTGCGAGTGGTTCTCCGTCTGATGTAGCCAACTGATATGCCCCGGACCCGAATACAGTAGTGACAACATATGGGCCCAACCAGTTTGATTCAAACTCACCTTGATGTTCTCTGTTTGGTTGGTTGCGAGGATTCTCTCGAAGAACAAGATCACCTACCTCAAATGTACGAGATCTAACTCGGTGATTGTAACTTCTGCTCATGTGCTGCTGATAGGCTTTGAGGTGATTGTATGCAGCTTGTCGCTTCTCATCAAGTAACTCTAAGTCCTGAAGACGTGAGACTCTGTATGATTCATCATCGATGAGATTGTGCAAGGAAACCTGTAAGGATGGTATCTCAACCTCAATAGGTAAGATAGCTTCTGCACCATAGACCAATGAATAAGGAGTTGCACCTGTAGGGGTTCGAATGCTAGTTCGATATGCCCATAATGCTGGATTCAATTGAACATGCCAATCACGACCGGCATCATTGACTGTCTTCTTTAGGATTCTCAATATGTTTTTATTGGATGCTTCGGCCTGACCATTGCCTTGTGGGTAATAGGGAGTGGAAAAGCGGTGTTGGATATGAAATTTCTCACAAAGCTCACGAACATCCTGATTTTTGAAAGGAAGACCGTTATTTGTGACAATGGACATGGGCACACCATACCGGCAGATGATGTAATTGAGGATGAATGAGGCGATCTGCTTGCCGGTGACTTGGGTAAGTGGAACAGCTTCGATCCACTTGGTGAAATATTCGGTGGCGGTAATAATGAATTTATGGCCATTGGATGAAGATGGATGGATTTTACCCACAAGATCAAGACCCCATTGACAAAAAGGCCATGGTGTTGTGATTGGTTGCAATTCTTGAGTTGGTGCATGTATTAGGTCGCCATGAACTTGACATTTTTTGCACTTCCTGACAAAGTAGTAGGAATCCTTTTCCATAGATGGCCAATAGTATCTAGCTCGCATGATCTTCTTGGCTAGTGATGGACCACTTGAGTGAGTCCCGCAAATTCCTTCATGTACCTCTTCCAAAGCCTTTGTTATCTCACCATGTTCCAGACATCGAAGGAGAGTACCATCAAGACCGCGTCGGTATAGGGTTTCGGCAATAATGGTATATCGAGCAGTTTGGCGAATGAAGGTTTTACGTTGGTTATTTGATTGGTTGGGAGGAAGGGTGTGATCGTGGAGATAGGTGTAGAACTCACCGTACCATGGGGATTCAGAACCAACAAGGTGACATATCATTTCAGATTCGGGGATATCATAAGCAGGGATCCAAAGTTGTTCTACCAAGAACTCGTAGCGTGTTGAATTCTGTGGAAGATCTAGTAGAGATGCGATGGTAGCCATAGCGTTAGCAGCTCGATTCTGATCTCTTGGTATCTTCTCAAAAGTGATAGTAGTAAATGATGTCTTTAGATTGTCCACCATTTGCTTGTATGGCATGATTTTATCATCTTTGGTCTGATACTCATCTGTTGCTTGTCGAATGACTAGTTGGGAATCGCCATATACTTGCAATTCTTTTAATTTCCATTGTATGGCTAATCCGAGTCCTGTGATCAAGGCCTCATACTCTGCTATGTTGTTTGTGCATGGAAATGTGAGCCTGTAAGACTTCGGGATGCTATCACCTTGAGGTGTGATAAACAGAATGCCTGCCCTCGAGCCGTGCCTAGTGTATGAACCATCAAAGTATAATTTCCATGATTGTGCTTCTGTAATCATGAATATCTCTTCATCTGGAAAATTGGAAATGAGAGGATGATCACCTAGGAGAGGTGCATCAGCCAACTGATTTGCAATAACCTGACCTTTGATAGCTTTACGATCCACGTACTCGATGTCAAATTCACTTAAAATCATCACCCATTTGGCCAAGCGGCCTGTCAATGCTGCTTTGCTAAGTAAGTACTTGAGTGGATCAATCTTTGCGATGAGTTGCACCTTGTGTGTTAACAGATAGTGCCTCAGTTTAGTGGCTGCCAAGATTACTTCTAGGCAAGCTCGCTCAATAGGTGTGTAATTGAGTTCATAGCCCACCAGTGTGCGAGAGATGTAGTAAATAGCACACTCTTTTCCTTCTGCATTATGTTGTGCCAGTAGTACACCCAATGCTGTACTTGTCGCTGAGATATAAAGTAACAATGGTCTACTTGGATATAGTGGCATCAGCAATGGTGGATTTATGAGATAGTCTTTAAGCGCCTGAAATGCTTGCTGGCATCTATCATCCCACTAAAAGCGGATGTTCTTGTGTAGCAGGTGTGTGAATGGGTGACACTTATCAGCCAATTGTGCAATGAATCTGCGGATGGATTGAAGCCGTCCTTGTAGTGTCCTTAGCTGACTGATATTCTTTGGTGGTGGCATGTCCATGATTGCTTTTACCTTTGCTGGGTCGACCTCAATACCTTTGCTTGAGACAATGTATCCTAGAAGCTTCCCGGAGGTCACTCCGAAGACACATTTCTTTGGGTTGAGTCGAACATGGTATTGTTCCAGTCTATCAAAGATTTTATCTAAGATGTGAAGATGTCCTTCTCTAGTAAGTGATTTTGCTAGTAAATCATCCACATAATCTTCCATTATAGTATGCTTCATGTCATGGAAGATGGTGGTCATTGCTCTTTGATAGGTCGCTCCTGCATTCTTTAGACCAAAAGGCATTACATTCCAACAGTATGTGCCTCATGGACATGTGAAGGCTGTCTTATGTTGGTCCTCTGGTGCGATCTTTATTTGATTGTATCCTGAAAAGCCATCCATGAGTGAAAGCATGGCATGTCCTGCTGTTAGATCCACTATGATGTCAATATTTGGTAGAGGGAAGTCATCCTTAGGACATGCTTTATTTAGATCTCTGAAGTCTGTACAAACGCGGATGCCCCCTTTTGGTTTGCCAACTGGCACAATATTGGAGATCCATTCTGCATAATCAATTGGTCTAATGAAACCAACATCCAGGAGTTTCTTGAGTTCTATTTTGACTAGCACGGCAATCTGAGGATGCATCTTACGAAGCTTCTGCTTGACAGGTTTGGCTCCTTTTGCTACTGTGAGATGATGCATGACTAAATCAGGATCAAGCCCAGGCATGTCTGCATATGACCATGCAAAGTTGATCTGACGTTGTTGGAAGAACTTTATAAATTGAGGTTGTTCCTCTGGAGTGAGAAGAGATGCCAGATGTATGATATGAGGGTTTTCAGGAGTCCCCACATTGTATTCTTTAGTCTCCTCAATGAGAATCGTCGATCGTTCCTGTTGTGTACTAGCAGGGAGAATGTCAAACCCTTCATCCTCAAGTGCCTCAGAGAGGTTTTCACCGTTGGATACGCTCTTTCTTTTTACTTTTGTTGGATCAAATAGTGCCACAGTGTGGTTTTCACTGGAAGATCCATGTTTTAATGTTATATTTTTGCAGCTGAAGGGTTTGGCATCCGCCCCGAAGTATGCTGCGCTATTAAGTTCAATGGTGAATCCAGCTTTGTGATCCCCGCTTGGTAGATTATCCCTTAATTCCAAAAAGTCAATGATAGCCTCATCGTTTTGGAAGAGGTCAAGACATGGGGGATTTGGTTGGTTCCATTCGATGAGTTCAGGGTGGATAATGGGCATTACTTCATCGATTAAGTTAAGTGCGGGAGATGTATCAGTGAGGGTTAAGACAGTGTGCTGAAGGTCGTTGATGGTACTCTCCCTATCAGAATCCGGCGTAGGATGAGACGTAGGGTCTGTGGAAGATGTTTCCAGCTCAGGTACCCAAGTGGTCTTTATCTGTGCTTCTCCGTAAACAGGAATGTCTTTGCGTGGCGGAGGTGGTGACGTGTCTTCCTCATCTGAAGTGGTAAGCTGTACAGAATCAAATTCCCACTCATGTGAGTCGGTCTCTGAATCACTTTCCAGCATCCGATTGCTATACGATACTGGGATGTCGCTGGAGTTGAATACTGTAGGTGTGATTGGTTTATGTACCTTTGAGGTGATCGGTGCTGCAGGAACTGTGATGGGGTTTAAAGGTTTTGTCACTTGAAGTATCGACAGTGTTGATTTAGTGGCTTCTATTGGAACGGCTGGTGCCATAGATGCTGCTACGGGTTCCAATATAGTTGCTGCTATGAATGGTTTTATTGATGTGATGACTGCTGTGGATGGGATTACTAGTTCGATTGGTGGGATTTTTGGCACCGATGACGGTTGCGGTGGGTTTGTGAGCCTCGATGGGGCAGTGACAATATTGCTTGATGGTGCTTTGATTATGAAAGGTGTCCTCTTTACAGTAGGTGGGCAAAATGGTTTGCTAGGTTTTCCTTTAAATCTGAGTTTAGGAAGGATCTCTTTTTCAAAGCCTAGGCCTGTATTACCTTTGGGCTTGAACTCTGGCAGCAGTGGTTCATGTTGTCCTTGTTTGCAGTATCCCAAAGCACTCTGACCATCATATCCCATTCTTTGCATAATGAGGAGGCCTTTGCCATATTGTTCCGTAGGAAGTGTAACTTGCGGTTTGTCAGTGGTGATGGGATCTTTATAGATCCAATCCACCAGGTCCTCATCTTGTGTCTCTTCCTCTTGACTCTTTCCAAGAATGAAATGCATTAAGGCACATGGAGGCGTGATTAGTGGTTGCTGGAGCAACTGCTGTGGTTTACCATGTGTTCTAGGAGAAGTGGGCATTTGTCCCACACAAAAGAGCTGACTCAAGTTGTATTCTCCAGGACCTTCCTCTGCGATTTTCATCTTAAGCTTTTCTTGGGTATAGGGGTGTTTGAACTGGCAAGAGAGGCGGGATTTACATATGACGTGGAGGAAATGGCTTCCCTATTATTAGGAACAGTAATTTCTGGTTGATGGTTGATATTATGGCAAAATGCAAAGGGATTTGCATCACCCAGGATTGTGATCTCTGCACCATTATGTGGGAACTTGATACATTGATGGTAGGTAGATGGAACGGCTTGCATGGCATGTATCCAAGGTCTTCCTAATAATAGATTATATGGCAGAGGAAGGTCCAGAACCTGACAAATTATGTGTTTTACCACAGGGCCCACTCGGATTGGTAGCACCACCGCTCCTTTGGATGAACGCTCTGCATCATCATAGGCCTTGATGGTGATCTTCTTGCGAGGATCCACTGATTCTATTGCATATCCCAATGCTGTGACCAATTGCAGTGTACAAATGTTTAGGCCTGCTCCATTATCTATCAAGACTCGCTTGATCCTGTGTTGGTTGACAAAGCCTTCAATGTGTAGCGAAGCATTATGAGGTTGTTGGAAAGAAGAGTTGTCACTTTCAGAAAAAGTGAGACAAGGTGATGACTTTAGATTTCCAACCATAGCTTGAAATTGGTCCGTATTTAGATTTGCGGGGACTGACGCCTCTTGGAGTGCTTGATCCAAGATAGTTTTATGAGAGGGTGACAGACGCAATAGTTCTAAAATGGATATGAGCGCAGGCGTTTTATCTAATTGTTCCACAAGATTATATTTCTTTGGGACGGAGGTGGTGCCCTGTGGAGCTGCCTTGATGGTGACCTTGCCACGATGTGTAACAACATTGCAATTTGAGGTGGGATTTTTGAAGGTTATAGTTGCAATTTGTTCACTGGCATCATACAGGTGATTTACAGTGTAGTTATACGCAGCCTGCGTATAATCAGTGGTATTAGTACCTCGCTTGGAAGTGGAAGGACCCCTTTGATCTTGTGATGGAAGTGGATTTTTGAACATCAGATGATCATTATTGGTTGTTTTTGGGTCATGTCCTTCAATCTCAATTTCTCCTTGATCAATGAGATCCTGAATGAGATCTTTCAATCGGTGACAATTACTTGTCTTGTGTCCTCTTCCTTGATGGAACTCACAGTATTCAGTATCTCTCCACCATGTCGGTTTGACCTGAGGTTCATAGTTGGATAGCTTAGGTAGAGTGATCAAATTATGAGAAATGAGTTGTCGCATCACTGTTTCAATGGGTTCCCCTAAGGGAGTATATGTGCATTTTTGTTTCTGCTGACGAGGTCTTGGTTCATCTTGAGATGTGATGCGACCTTGATTAGGAGGAACATTTGTGTTATTTTGAGGTGGAGGATTTTTTCCTGCAAATCGAACCACAGGTTGTGCATTTTGGATAGTTCGAGCATCCACAACCCCATCGTTGACGATATTTTTATTCTTGTTCCAGAAGTTTGGTTTATCGCTATTGAAGCGCGGGCGAGGACCATCTTTTGGTTCATTAAAGATTTTGATGAGTCCTTTCTTGATGAGTGCCCTTTCACATTTTAAACCCTTGGCGATCATATCGTTAAAAGAGTCTGTGTCTTTGACATCCAGGTGAAATACCATTTCTTCGTTTAAGTTGGAAATGAAAATTTCCACTAGTTCTCATTCAGGTAACTGAAGAGAATGTCTGCTAGACATTTGGCACCATCATTGCAGGAATACTGAGAATAGTTCACCTGGTTTTTGTTTGGTATTGCACAGATTAGCCATGGTGATGTCGCGTTCAATGTTATAAGAGTAATGAGATAGGAACTTCTGGATGAGTTCCTCAAATGTTCTAATGCCACCTGGAAGTCGGGAAAACCATGATGTGGTTGTTCCTCCCAAGCTTTGGGGAAAAAGGCGCATTAGGTATGTGTCCTCATAAGCCACTTCAAGACAAGCAGAATGAAATTCTCGGACATGATCACGGGGATCTCCCTTTCCTCTATATTTTTTGAATTTTGGTGTTTCGAACCCACGTGGAAAGGGTGGCATATAAAGATTCCTATCAAACGGATAGGGACAGATGTCGTTAAGTGAGAATTGATTGGTCTTAACACCACTATGAAGTTGTTGGGCGAGATTCTCGACTTGTTGCCGCAACATCTCCATTTCATTTGGAGGAGGAGGTGGTGGGTTACCTCGAGGGATGTTATATCTGATGTGATTTCTACCTTTTTCCTCCTCATGGCGACTTTGTCTTTCTGATGCTTGTCTTAATTGGGCAAGATCAAAGTCTGAGGGGAGTTTGGCTCCTTCTTGAGCGAGTCTTAAAAAGTGAGCATCTGCATTGCTCCTTAATATTTCATCAAATAATCTGTTAAAATGAGGGTTATGCTGAACCCTTTCGATTGTTGAAGGAGTGGGAGTACTTGGGTTTTCGTCATTCACATTTCCTCCAAGTACTTCTTGAAATTCATTGAGGTTGTCCTCTTCTTCCTCAATTTCTATTTCTCGTTGCCTTGATCGTGATCGGGTTTGAGCCATTTTGTTTGCAAGTTTGTTTTGAAGTTGATTGAAGATGATGATGAGTTGGTGATGAAATGAAAGATTGATGGTTGGTGGATTGTAGATCTCTAGCACTCTAAAGGTAAATGTAACCAAAATTCTTTCTTTGAATTGCTTGTTTGTTTTGATGATTTTGGATGTGATAAGGTGTAGAGAAATCTGAGATGTGTTACAGATTTTGACTACCTAGTAATGAGAGGATTCACTCATGAACTAGTTTTAACCTGCGTAGATGTGTCTCTTAGGATGAGCTTATCCTAGATGTAGAAACAATCTAAAAAGTGATGTGATGTGTTTGATTCAAGCAATATCTAAAAGAGAACTTGGGACAAGAACCTTTTAATGTTTTGAGAGTTTTGGGATGAATTGATGATGGAATAATGATGTATGAATGAGATGATGGATGTTTTGTTTTCAACTTCAATAAAAACTTTGTGTTACAAATGGAACAAACTCTACTTCTTCCCTTTCAGACGTTGGTGGCATTTCTCGAGCTGTGTTGTAGGTGATACAGATGTTTGGGAAGAAGTTGGGATTAATCTTTCCTCCTTGATTTTTGTGATAACTCAGAGCTCTATATTGCATAAAAGCTCTGTTATTCAATGATTCTGAATCAAACTCGTTTGTTTTACCTTGAAGGTATAGACGCATGCGATGTAGAAAGACTCTATGTGAGACAAAGATTTGTCTATTGAGATAGAAGAATTTCCTCCTTTTGATTAAAGCCTTTGAGCTCAATGGTCTCCTTTTCAAGTTGATATTCTGATGACACTTCTTCTTTCGCAAGATGTGAAGAATGGTCATAAAAGTTGTGACTCTGTGTTGTTTGCACTTTGTTTTTGGTTTTTGTGGTTGTGTTGACAGATGTTGGATGAATACTTTGTTTTTGGGATTGATTTTCTGATTTTTCTTTGACAAGAAAACAAAGCAAGCACACAAACACAAAATTGTAGCCTCAAAGGCACAAATGAGTATGGGTCTAGATTAACCCAATCCTTGGACTTGTTTCTGACCCTTCTTTTAGATGTATTTTAAGATGTATTTCCAAAGCCTGAAGTCGGCTCAATTTGCACTAGGTCTGTAAAATGAACACACTTCAAACACTCTTTATCCCTAAGGTCAAATGGCCAGTTGTGATAAATTTAGCCCACATCTTGATATTTCTTCGACTTTGGTACTACATACCTTATGAATCCCGACGCGGCAGGTAAGGATGTGATATACTAAGTCTTGCACGAGCATAACAAATAGATGATCCCTATGATGGGGGAGTCACCACTTTTATCAAGCCACAAGTGACCTTTCAAAAAGCTATGTTTCTACTCAAGGAAATATGTATGGTGAGTATCTTGGGAGCAAAACCATCTATGCTCTTGCACTAAATTATACCTCAAATATCCTCAATCAATAGAACAGGTGGGCTACTACTTAAAGGTGTTTAGTTATGTTTGATGTTTTTGGACATAAGTTCATTCTGCAGTGACTCACTTAAGAGCCTTGTAACTAGTGGTGGGGCCCATTTGTCCTTTCGGCCAGTTACACTGTAGGAACAGCTATACCCAAGGCTACAGCTTTCGCTCTCACCTGATTTCTATAGCGGCTCGAAGGATTTACCGCTCGAGGTCGTTCCCAAGAGTATCGATCCCTTGGCAGGCCTCTCTTAAAAAGATAAAATGTGAGCGTTACTAACACTTTTCTCTTGCACCTAGGACCACGAGAGCCAAGGGAGAGGATAGTGTGTGTTAGAGGTAGGACCACTCGACCAACTCTTTTGCACAAGTGTGCCAAACACAAAATTCACTTGTTCCTTTTAATTTGTCATCGCAATGATTTTCTATCTATTTGGAGATGTTGCTCCAACAATCATGGTGTTCTTTTTAATTTTCAAAGGCAATTGTTGGAGTAAACTAGAATTTGAAAATCCTGGTCAACTTAATGAAAAACACGTTTGCATGAAGTAAAATTGCTTTAAAAATGAGACAAGTTGATTGTGAATTTTATTTGCACCAAAAATGGAAGTGTGGATTGTAAGTTTTATCTTGATGCAAGAAATAAAATTTGCCTTGTTGATTTTAAGCACCAAAAGAATTTGTTCCTAACTTTGCAAAAAAAAATTTGCGTGTTTGTTTTTGTGATTCTTTTTAACTTTGAACAAGTGTGATTCTTTTTTAGAGCTCCAAACGAAAGATATGGTTCTTTTTAAAACTCCAAATGAAAGTGTAGTTGATTTTAACCCAAAAGGAAAATGAATTTATTTTATCCTAACTTGAAAGACAAAGTTAGCAATATGAACAAATTTATTTCCTAAGCTAAAATTGCTAAAAATAATGCTATTGTAGGGGTTAGTTAAAACCTGCACAAAAGATAATTAGTTAGAAAAATCTGCATGTTTTGGTGGGCTTATACAAGCCTAAAATTTTTGGTTTTCGGTTACAAGGAATTTTCTTACAACTCTTTGTTACAATAGCTCTACTCTGTGTGAAAACAGAAGTGCTATTTAACATGAAAGAGCAACATTATAGACAATAGCGTTAAAGTATCAATTTGCGAAGGTGCTAAATTGAGAAGAAAAATGCAAGAGAATGACCTGTGTGTCAATTAAAACATTCAAAAGTTAGTAGTCTTCAAAATGATTGCTCTTTGATTCACGTCGGGTTCACCAAATGATGTCATGAAAATGGGGACAAGGCAACAACAAAGTTCAATGTTAATAAGTTAGTTTCAACCATAAAAACAAAACAAAGAACTAAAAACCATTCCAAACATATCAAGAGAGATTTCAAAAAGCATGAAAGAAGTTTAACAAAATAAAAGAAAGGAGAAGAGCCTCCCTAAGATGCTTCCATGATGCCTTTTGATGCTTCTCCCTTGTTTCTCTCCTCTCCAAGTCCCAAATGAGTGTAGCTCTCAGCTTTTAGCACTAGCCATGGATGCCATATGGAGATTCAAGATGGTTGAATATGATAAGCAAATACTATGCAAGAGTAGATAGTGATGCTATGAAAAAGCTCTATGCTAATGCCAGTATAACAACAATACTCTAAAATGCTTCCTTTTGCTTGAGGAGAAGGGTTCTATTTATAGAAGAAATGGAGAAATGAAGGGTTAAGATTGAATGGTTTAATCAAGGGCCAAGTTTGAAAGTTGGGGATCCATGTGCACAATTGGCACCAATAAAATGGTGACAAGTGTCAACATAGGATTGGGTTGAGAGAAGAGGTTGGAGGCATTAAAGGCCTGAGAAGACCTCATGGTTATCTAGAAGGTAAGGGTCAAGTCTAAATTAAGATTACCCACTGGATTAAGAGTTAATCCAAGGATAAACCTTTGTGCAAATGTTTAAGAGATAATCATGGTCAAAACATTAATGGCTTGATGAGAACTTTGGGTTGGGTAGAGGTTGAGTCAAAACAAATGTTTTAACCATGTGGGAGGGTTTGAGGTAACCATTAATGGTTATTGGAGACTTTGGGGATTAAGTGGTTGAAGGTTGAAAGCCTTCAATGGTTATCAAAGACTTTGAGCCATTTAGTGGTTGAAGGTTGAAAGTTTTTAATGGTTATCAAAGACTTTGAGGGTTTGAGAATTGACTTCCCTTTTGCTTAGGAATGTGACAAAGTTTAGAGAAGGGGTTAGGTTATTTAGAAGTGATTAGAAAATTCTAGAAGGGGTTTAGGCATGCAAGTGGATTTTGTAGGAAAATGCAAGTGGGAGAAATTTTGGTATTTTCAATTAAAATAAAATCATTTATTTCAATTAAATGGTGTAATTTGCATTTGGATAAATATTCAAATAAATATTAATTTATTTAAATGAGAAAAATGAAGATAAAACATTAAAATGCTTGAAGACTTTGAGGGAAACCATTAAAGGCTTGAAGACTTTAAGGAAAACCATTAAAGTCTTAAGAAGACTATAGAAGGAAGCCATCAAGTTTGAGGACTTTAAAGCCATCAAGTTTGAATACTTTAAGGGAAACCATTAAAGGTTTCAAGTGGGTGAGGATAAATAAGATTTTAAATAAATAATTTATTTAAAATAGTTGTGCAACTTGCTTTTGTAGGAAAATGCAAGTGGGTAGAGGATAAAGGTGATTTAAATAAATGTTAATTTATTTAAATGTGAGAGGTGGGATTTAAATAAATATTAATTTATTTAAATGTGAGAGAATATTTAATTAAATAAATATGATTTATTTATTTAATTAATGGTCTGAATTTGGTTAAGTGAATTAAATCAAATAAATTGAATAATTTATTTAATTAATAGGAGGGTTAAGATGAATTAATTAAATATTAATTTAATTAATTATTAATTGATGGTTAAATAATCAAATAAATACTAAGTATTCATTTAATTAAGTGGACAGATTTATGTGACTACATTTTAATACACCTAATGCTGTACTTGTTGCTGAGATATAAAGTAACAACGGTCTACTTGGATCTGGTGGCATCAACAATGGTGGATTCATGAGATAGTCTTTAAGCACCTGAAATGCTTGCTGGCATTTGGCATCCCACTGAAAGCGGATGTTCTTGTGTAGCAGGTGTGTAAATGGGTGACACTTATCAGCCAATTGTGCAATGAATCTTCGGATGGATTGAAGCCGTCCTTGTAGTGTCCTTAGCTGACTGATATTCCTTGGAGGTGGCATGTCCATGATTGCCTTAACCTTTGCTGGATCGACCTCAATACCTTTGCTTGAGACAATGTATCCTAGAAGCTTCCCGGAGGTCAGTTCTTAGTTCTTTGTTTTGGTGAACCTGACGTGTCCCCATTTCCTTTTGGGTTAAAATCAACTACACTTTCATTTGGAGTTTTAAAAAGAACCATATCTTTCATTTGGAGCTCTAAAAAAGAATCACACTTGTTCAACGTTAAAAAGAATCACAAAAACAAACACGCAAATTTTTTTTTGCAAAGTTAGGAACAAATTCTTTTGGTGCTTAAAATCAACAAGGCAAATTTTATTTCTTGCATCAAGATAAAACTTACAATCCACACTTCCATTTTTGGTGCAAATAAAATTCACAATCAACTTGTCTCATTTTTAAAGCAATTTTACTTCATGCAAACGTGTTTTTCATTAAGTTGACCAGGATTTTCAAATTCTAGTTTACTCCAACAATTGCCTTTGAAAATTAAAAAGAACACCATGATTGTTGGAGCAACATCTCCAAATAGATAGAAAATCATTGCGATGACAAATTAAAAGGAACAAGTGAATTTTGTGTTTGGCACACTTGTGCAAAAGAGTTGGTCAAGTGGTCCTACCTCTAACACACACTATCCTCTCCCTTGGCTCTCGTGGTCCTAGGTGCAAGAGAAAAGTGTTAGTAACGCTCACATTTTATAATTTTAAGAGAGGTCTGCCAAGGGATCGATACTCTTGGGAACGACCTCGAGCGGTAAATCCTTCGAGCCGCTATAGAAATCAGGTGAGAGCGAAAGCTGTAGCCTTGGGTATAGCTGTTCCTACAGTGTAACTGGCCGAAAGGACAAATGGGCCCCACCACCAGTTACAAGGCTCTTAAGTGAGTCACTGCAGAATGAACTTATGTCCAAAAATATCGAACATGACTAAACACCTTTAAGTAGTAGCCCACCCGTTCTATTGATTGAGGATATTTGAGATATAATTTAGTGCAAGAGCATAGATGGTTTTGCTCCCAAGATACTCACCATACATATTTCCTTGAGTAGAAACATAGCTTTTTGAAAAGTCACTTGTGGCTTGATAAAAGTGGTGACTCCCCCATCATAGGGATCATCTATTTGTTATGCTCGTGCAAGACTTAGTATATCACATCCTTACCTGCCACGGCGGGATTCAAAAGGTATGTAGTACCAAAGTCGAAGAAATATCAAGATGTGGGCTAAATTTATCACAACTGGCCATTTGACCTTAGGGATAAAAAGTGTTTGAAGTGTGTTCATTTTAAAGACCAAGTACAAATTGAGCCGACTTCAGGCTTTGGAAATACACCTTAAAATACATCTAAAGGAAGGGTCAAAAACAAGTCCAAGGATTGGGTTGATCTAGACCCATACTCATTTGTGCCTTTGAGGCAACATTCTTGTGTTTGTGTGCTTGCTTTGTTTCCTTGTCAAAGAAAAATCAGAAAATCAATCCCAAAAACACAGTATTCATCCAACATTTCTCAAAAACAAACAAAAATACCAAAAACAAAGTACAAACAACAAAGAGACAAAATTTATGACCATTCTTCACATCTTGCGAAAGAAGAAGTGTCATCAGAATATTACCTTGAAAAGAAGACCATTAAGCTCAAAGGCTTTGATCAAAAGGAGGAAATTCTTCTATCTCAATAGACAAATCTTTGTCTCACATAGAGTCTTTCTACATCGCATGCGTCTCTATCTTCAAGGTAAAACAAACGAGTTTGATTCCGAATCATTGAACCGCAGAGCTTTTATGGAATATAGAGCTCTGAGTTATCACAAAAATCAAGGAGGAAAGATTAATCCCAACTTCTTCCCAAACATCTGTATCACCTACAACACAGCTCGAGAAATGCCACCAACGTCTGAAAGGGAAGAAGTAGAGTTTGTTCCATTTGTAACACAAAGTTTTTATTGAAGTTGAAAACAAAACATCCATCATCTCATTCATACATCATTATTCCATCATCAATTCATCCCAAAACTCTCAAAACATTAAGAGGTTCTTGTCCCAAGTTCTCTTTTAGATATTGCTTGAATCAAACACATCACATCACTTTTTAGATTGTTTCTACATCTAGGATAAGCTCATCCTAAGAGACACATCTACGCAGGTTAAAACTAGTTCATGAGTGAATCCTCTCATTGCTAGGTAGTCTAAATCTGTAACACATCTCAGATTTCTCTACACCTTATCACATCCAAAATCTATCAAAACAAGCAAGCAATTCAAAGAAGGAATTTCGGTTACATCTATCTCAAAGTGCTAGAGATCTACATACAAACACAAATCACCAACCATCAATCTTTCATTTCATCAACAACTCATCATCATCTTCAATCAACTTCAAAACCAAACTTGTAAACAAAATGGCTCAAACCCGATCCCGATCAAGGCAACGAGAAATAGAAATTGAGGAAGAAGAGGACAACCTCAATGAATTTCAAGAAGCACTTGGAGGAAATATGAATGACGAAAACCCAAGTACTCCCACTCCTGCAACAATAGAGAGGGCCCAGCATAACCCTCTCTTTAACAGACTGTTTGACGAAATACTCAGGAGTAATGCGGATGCTCACTTCTTAAAACTCGCTCAAGAAGGAGCCAAACTCCCCTCTGACTTTGATCTTTCCCAATTAAGACATGCATCAGAAATACAAAGTCGCCATGAGGAGGAAAGAGGTAGAGATCACATCAGATATAACATTCCTCGAGGTAACCCACCACCTCCTCCTCCAAATGAAATGGAGATGTTGCGGCAACAAGTCGAGAATCTCGCCCAACAACTTCATAGTGGTGTTAAGACCAATCAATTCTCACTTAACGACATCTGTCCCTATCCGTTTGATAGGAATCTTTATATGCCACCCTTTCCACGCGGGTTTGAAACACCCAAATTTGAAAAATATAGAGGAAAGGGGGATCCCCGTGATCATGTCCGAGAATTTCATTCTGCTTGTCTTGAAGTGGCTTATGAGGACACATACCTAATGCGCCTTTTTCCCCAAAGCTTGGGAGGAACAACCACATCATGGTTTTCCCAACTTCCAGGTGGCATTAGAACATTTGAGGAACTCATCCAGAAGTTCCTATCTCATTACTCTTATAACATTGAACGCGACATCACCATGGCTGATCTGTGCAATACCAAACAAAAACCAGGTGAACTATTCTCAGTATTCCTACAACGATGGCGCCAAATGTCTAGCAGACATTCTCTTCAGTTACCTGAAATAGAACTAGTGGAAATTTTCATTTCCAACTTAAACGAAGAAATGGAATTTCACCTGGATGTCAAAGACACAGACTCTTTTAACGATATGATCACCAAGGGTTTAAAATGTGAAAGGGCACTCATCAAGAAAGGACTCATCAAAATCTTTAATGAACCAAAAGATGGTCCTCGCCCGCGCTTCAATAGCGATAAACCAAACTTCTGGAACAAGAATAAAAATATCGTCAACGATGGGATTGTGGATGCTCGAACTATCCAAAATGCACAACCTGTGGTTCGATTTGCAGGACAAAATCCTCCACCTCAAAATAACACAAATGTTCTTCCTAATCAAGGTCGCATCACATCTCATGATGAACCAAGACCCTGTCCACAAAAACAAAAACGCACATACACTCCCTTAGGGGAACCCATTGAAATGGTGATGCGACAACTTATTTCTCAGAATTTGATCACTCTACCTAAGTTATCAAATTATGAGCCCCAAGTCAAACCAGCATGGTGGAAGGATGCTGAACATTGTGAGTTCCATCAAGGAAGAGGACACAAGACAAGTAATTGTCACCGATTGAAAGATCTCATTCAGGATCTTATTGACCAAGGAGAAATTGAAATTGAAGGGCATGACCCAAAAACAACCAATAATGATCATCAGATGTTCAAGAATCCACTTCCATCGCAAGATCAAAGGGGTCCTTCCACTTCCCGGCGAGGCACTGATACCACTGATTATACGCAGGCTGCGTATAACTACACTGTAAATCACCTGTATGATGCCAGTGAACAAATTGCAACTATAACCTTCAAAAATCCCACCTCAAATTGCAATGTTGTTACACGTCGTGGCAAGGTCACCATCAAGGCAGCTCCACAGGGCACCACCTCCATTCCAAAGCAATATAATCTTGTGGAACAATTAGATAAAACGCCTGCGCTCATATCCATTTTAGAACTATTGCGCCTATCGCCATCTCATAAAACAATCTTGGATCAAGCACTCCAAGAGGCGTCAGTCCCTGTAAACCTGAACACAAACCAATTTCAAGCCATGGTTGGAAATCTAAAGTCATCACCTTGTCTCACTTTTTCTGAAAGTGACAACTCTTCCTTCCAACAACCTCATAACGCTTCACTACACATTGAAGGCTTTATCAACCAACACAGGATCAAGCGAGTCTTGATAGATAATGGAGCAGGCCTAAACATTTGTACACTACAGTTGGTCACAGCATTGGGATATGCAATAGAATCAGTGGATCCTCGCAAGAAGATCACCATCAAGGCCTATGATGATGCAGAGCGTTCATCCAAAGGAGCGGTGGTGCTACCAATCCGAGTGGGCCCTGTGGTAAAACATATAATTTGTCAGGTTCTGGACCTTCCTCTGCCATATAATCTATTATTAGGAAGACCTTGGATACATGCCATGCAAGCCGTTCCATCTACCTACCATCAATGTATCAAGTTCCCACATAATGGTGCAGAGATCACAATCCTGGGTGATGCAAATCCCTTTGCATTTTGCCATAATATCAGCCATCAACCAGAAATTACTGTTCCTAATAATAGGGAAGCCATTTCCTCTACATCATATGTAAGTCCCACCTCTCTTGCCAGTTTGAACACCCCTATACCCAAGCAAGAAAAGCTTAAAATGAAAGTCGCAGAGGAAGGTCCCGGGGAATATAACTTAAGTCAACTCTTTTGTGTGGGACAAATGCCCACTTCTCCTAAAACACATGGTAAACCACAGCAGTTACTCCAGCAATGACTAATCACGCCAGCATGTGCTTGGACACCTTTTGTCCTTGGAAGGAGTCAAGAGGAAGAAACACAAGATGAGGACCTAGCGGACTGGATCTATAAAGATCCCATCACCACTGACATACCGCGAGTTACACTTCCTACAGAACAGTATGGCAAAGGCCTCCTCATTATGCAAAGAATGGGATATGATGGTCAGAGTGCTTTGGGATACTACAAACAAGGACGACATGAACCTCTGCTGCCGGAATTCAAGCCCAAAGGTAATACAGGCCTAGGCTTTGAACAAGAGATCCTTCCTAAACTCAGATTTAAAGGAAAACCCAGCAAACCATTTTGCCCACCTACTGCAAAGAGGACACCTTTCATAATCAAAGCACCATCAAGCAATATTGCCACTACCCCATCAAGGCTCACAACTCCACCGCAACCATCTACAATACCAAACATCCCACCAATCAAACCAGTAATCCCATCCACAGCAGTCATCACATCAATAAAACCATTCATAGCAGCAACTATATTGGAACCTGCAGTAGCATCTATGGCACCAGCCGTTCCAACAGAAGCCACTAAATCAATACTACCAATACTTCCAGTGACAAATTCTTTTATCCCCATCACGGTTCCTGCAGCACCGATCACCTCAAAGGTACATAAACCAGTTACGCCTGCAGTATTCAACTCCAGCGACATCCCAGTATGGTATAGCAATCGGATGCTGGAAAGTGATTCAGAGACCGACTCACATGAGTGGGAATTCGATTCAGTGCAACTTAATACTTCAGATGAGGAAGACACATCACCACCTCCACCCCGCAAAGACATACCTGTTTACGGAGAAGCACAGATAAAGACCACTTGGGTACCTGAGCTGGAAACATCTTCCACAGACCCTACGTCTCATCCTACGCCTGATTCTGACAGGGAGAGTACCATCAATGACCTTCACCACATTGTCTTAACCCTCACTGATACCTCTAATGAACTTAATCTAATCGATGAAGTAATGCCCATTATCCACCCTGAACTCATCGAATGGAACCAATCAAATCCCCCATGTCTTGACCTCTTCCAGAACGATGAGGCTATCATTGACTTTTTAGAATTAAGGGATAATCTACCAAGCGGGGATCACAAAGCTGGATTCACCATTGAACTTAATAGCGCAGCATACTTCAGGGCGGATGCCAAACACTTCAGCTGCAAAAATATAACATTAAAACATGGATCTTCCAGTGAAAACCACACTGTGGCACTGTTTGATCCAACAAAAGTAAAAAGAAAGAGCGTATCCAACGGTGAAAACCTCTCTGAGGCACTTGAGGATGAAGGGTTTGACATTCTCCCTGCTAGTACACAACAGGAACGATCAACGATTCTCATTGAGGAGACTAAAGAATACAATGTGGGGACTCCTGAAAACCCTCATATCATACATCTGGCATCTCTTCTCACTCCAGAGGAACAGCCTCAATTTATAGAGTTCTTCCAACAGCGCCAGATCAACTTTGCATGGTCATATGCAGACATGCCTAGGCTTGATCCTGATTTAGTCATGCATCATCTCACAGTAGCAAAAGGAGCCAAACCTGTCAAGTAGAAGCTTCGTAAGATGCATCCTCAGATTGCCGTGCTAGTCAAAACAGAACTCAAGAAACTCCTGGATGTTGGTTTCATTAGACCAATTGATTATGCAGAATGGATCTCCAACATTGTACCAGTTGGCAAACCAAAAGGGGGCATCCGCATTTGTACAGACTTCAGAGATCTGAATAAGGCATGTCCTAAGGATGACTTCCCTCTACCAAATATCGACATCATAGTAGATTTGACAGCAGGACATGCCATGCTTTCACTCATGGATGGCTTTTCCGGATACAATCAAATAAAGATCGCACCCAAGGACCAACATAAGACAGCCTTCACATGTCCATGGGGCACATACTGCTGGAATGTAATGCCTTTTGGTCTAAAGAATGCAGGAGCGACCTATCAAAGAGAAATGACCACCATCTTCCATGACATGATGCATACTATAATGGAAGATTATGTGGATGATTTACTAGCAAAATCACTTACTAGAGAAGGACATCTTCACATCTTAGATAAAATCTTTGATAGACTGGAACAATACCATGTTCGACTCAACCCAAAGAAATGTGTCTTCGGAGTGACCTCCGGGAAGCTTCTAGGATACATTGTCTCAAGCAAAGGTATTGAGGTCGATCCAGCAAAGGTTAAGGCAATCATGGACATGCCACCACCAAAGAATATCAGTCAGCTAAGGACACTACAAGGACAGCTTCAATCCATCCGCAGATTCATTGCACAATTGGCTGATAAGTGTCACCCATTCACACACCTGCTACACAAGAAC
The DNA here is from genome assembly GCF_030272615.1 of Cryptomeria japonica. Classification (NCBI taxonomy): domain Eukaryota; kingdom Viridiplantae; phylum Streptophyta; class Pinopsida; order Cupressales; family Cupressaceae; genus Cryptomeria; species Cryptomeria japonica. The sequence goes on from NC_081412.1 coordinate 707,521,024, forward strand.
ATCCGCTTTCAGTGGGATGACAGATGCTAGCAAGCATTTCAAGCGCTTAAAGACTATCTCATAAATCCACCATTGCTGATGCCACTAGATCCAAGTAGACCATTGTTACTTTATATCTCAGCGACAAGTACAGCATTGGGTGTACTACTGGCATAACATAATGCAGAAGGAAAAGAGTGTGCTATTTACTACATCTCTCGCACACTGGTGGGCTATGAACTCAATTACACACCTATTGAGCGAGCTTGCCTAGCAGTAATCTTGGCAGCCACTAAACTGAGGCACTATCTGTTAACACACAAGGTGCAACTCATCACAAAGATTGATCCACTCAAGTACTTACTTAGCAAAGCAGCATTGACAGGCCGCTTGGCCAAATGGGTGATGATTTTAAGTGAATTTGACATCGAGTACGTGGACCGTAAAGCTATCAAAGGTCAAGCTATTGCAGATCAGTTGGCCGATGCACCTCTCATAGGTGATCATCCTCTCATTTCCAATTTTCCAGATGAAGAGATATTCATGATTACAGAAGCACAGTCATGGAAATTATACTTTGATGGTTCATACACTAGGCACGGCTCGGGGGTAGGCATTCTGTTTATCACACCTCAGGGTGATAGCATCCCGAAGTCTTACAGGCTCACATTTCCATGCACCAACAACATAGCAGAGTATGAGGCCTTGATCACAGGACTCAGGCTAGCCATACAATGGAAATTACAAGAATTGCAAGTATATGGCGATTCCCAACTAGTCATTCGACAAGCAACCGATGAATATCAGACCAAGGATGATAAACTCATGCCATATAACCAAATGGTGGACACTCTAAAGACATCATTTACTACTATCACTTTTGAGCAGATACCAAGAGATCAGAATCGAGCTGCTGACGCCATGGCTACCATCGCATCTCTACTAGATCTTCCACAGAATTCAACACGCTACGAGTTCTTGGTAGAACAGCTTTGGATCCCCGCTTATGATATCCCCGAATCTGAAATGATATGTTGCCTCGTTGGTTCTGAATCCCCATGGTACGGTGAGTTCTACACCTATCTCCGCAATCACACCCTTCCTCCCAACCAATCAAATAACCAACGTAAAACCTTCATTCGCCAAACTGCTCGATATACCATTATTGCCGAAACCCTTTACCGACGTAGTCTTGATGGTACTCTCCTTCGATGTCTGGAACAAGATGAGATAACAAAGGTTTTGGAAGAGGTACATGAAGGAATTTGCGGGACTCATTCAAGTGGTCCGTCACTAGCCAAGAAGATCATGCGAGCTGGATACTATTGGCCATCTATGGAAAAGGATTCCTACTACTTTGTTAGGAAGTGCAAAAAATGTCAAGTTCATGGCGACCTAATACATGCACCAGCTCAAGAACTGCAACCAATCACAACACCATGGCCTTTTTGTCAATGGGTTCTGGATCTTGTGGGTAAAATCCATCCATCTTCATCCAATGGCCATAAATTCATTATTACCGCCACCGAATATTTCACCAAGTGGATCGAAGTTGTTCCACTTACCCAAGTCACCGGCAAGCAGATCGCCTCATTCATCCTCAATTACATCATCTGCCAGTATGGTGTGCCCATGTCCATTGTCACAGATAACGGTCTTCCTTTCAAAAATCAGGATGTTCGTGAGCTTTGTGAGAAATTTCATATCCAACACCGCTTTTCCACTCCCTATTACCCACAAGGCAATGGTCAGGCCGAAGCATCCAATAAAAACATATTGAGGATCCTAAAGAAGACAGTCAATGATGTCAGCCGTGATTGGCATGTTCAATTGAATCCAGCGCTATGGGCATATCGAACTAGCATTCGAACCCCTACAGGTGCAACTCCTTATTCATTGGTCTATGGTGCAGAAGCTATCTTACCTATTGAGGTCGAGATACCATCCTTACGAGTTTCATTGCACAATCTCATCGATGATGAAGCATACAGAGTATCTCGTCTTCAGGACTTAGAGTTACTAGATGAGAAGCGACAAGCTGCATACAATCACCTCAAAGCCTATCAGCAGCGCATGAGTAGAAGCTACAATCACCGAGTTAGATCTCGTACATTTGAGGTAGGTGATCTTGTTCTTCGAGAAAATCCTCGCAACCAACCAAACAGAGAACATCAAGGCAAGTTTGAATCAAACTGGTTGGGCCCATATGTTGTCACTGCTGTATTCGGGTCCGGGGCATATCAGTTGGCTACATCAGACGGAGAACCGCTCGCAGATCCAATCAATAGCATGCACCTCAAACGGTTTTATACCTAAGGTATACAGAGCATCAGGCTCCCCTACATATCAGAAAATATCAAAAAAATTCAGAAAATGTCCTAAAGAAAATACAAAACCATTCAAAACAAAAAAAAGTAAAGAAAAATCATGCATCCAAACGGTGAACAACCACTCTGGTGGCACCTTGGGTAAGTACGATGGTGAAAACCTAGAAAACAGGTGCCACTCGTAAAGGCTATGGCTCCATTGTCTTTCAGACTTGTTGTGATCACATCTACTTCATACATACATCCATCCATCCGTCAACCATGGCTTTTTATTCCTCTGCAATTATGATAGTACTCCATACATCTTGCATCCCGCTTTTTCATAGTCATGTCTAAAACTGGGGGCAATGCCTTTAACCTATTGATGGAAGTGGATTCTACATTACTGGTGATTCATTGGCAAAAACATTCAAAAATGTCTCGGAAAATACAGAAACATTCAAAAATGTCTCGCAAAATACAAAAACATTCAAAAATGTCTCGCAAAATCCAAAAACATTCAAAAATGACTCACAAAATCCAAAAACATTCAAAAACTATTACACAAAATCCAAAAACATCGAAAAACCCATCGAAAATCACACAAAAACATGGCAACACCTTGTACATATTCATTCAAGCAGATGCAAAACCAACATTAACACAGTACTCACACAATGACCATTTATCAATCGACCACAATCCACATCCAACAAATCAGAAACTGTCTTTAAACAAGGATGCATCCTTCCTTACCAAAACAAAGACAAAAATGACATTTTCTTTGACAAGAAAATTATGTTAAGCTATCAAATGCTTGGTTGATTCGTGAGTAATTCATTTGTTTATCTGTATCGGGATCTTTCAGCATTGTTTTGTATCGTTTGTGCATTATTTCCGATGAAGTTCTGGGGCATGTACTAATGGTGTCTACGTGGGAAGTTCATTAAGCTACGTAATCTTATGCCAAATACAGTCATAGATCATTACGGCTTGCTGACTACAGCGTATACCTTGACCATATGAGCATGAACCATTACCAAGGATCCATATTCTTTTATTCTTTATGTATATACTATTTGTTTACAGGTACAATGCTCATTCTTTCGTTCCTCCTCATCCAATTTGGATAAAGGTTTTTATTTCTTAGTACGGTATGCACTTGTTTCAGGATATGATCAGCCTAAGATCAAGGAGGACGATCCAAGTCATGCATGAATAGAGATAATCCTTGTCTGTTCCGCAAGCAATACTCTGGTCGACTTGATCCCTTATATCAAGTCGTTTGTATTAACTTGCTATATAAAATCCATGTAAGGAATACTCAGGTCATCTTGAATCATTATGTCAAGATGCTTGTATTCTCTTCCAACATTTTAAAGCTCAATGATGAAAATAGAGCACTATGGATTGTCATCTCATCTCATCTGTATATATTGCATTTCATTGCATTCCACCCATCCATACATTCATAAATAGCTGCATATCATGCATACATAGTAATGACAATGGATACTCTATTTTCCTCTTCTTCCATAGGAATGTAATAGGTCCTCCATTTCTTCTATTTAACATTGAACCCCCCCAACCCTCCCCATCTCAACAATCAGCATCACATACCCTACATCGTGTCCCAATCAAACTAATCAAGCCACGTTCATCACCATCCATCTCTAAATAGGAGGGATTGTGTTTCCTATCCTAAGTCATCCAATAAATTAAGCCAGTTACTCTGTCTACACAGATACATCGACTCCCACACACCTAGACTATCAACAGATACTCTGATCACGTATCTTCGGGTCTCAACAGGTAATCGATTATGGCAAACCTAGACTACAACAGACATTTATCATAATGACCTAGTCTCAACGGGGCAGCTATGATTCACCACAATCATCCATCCCACATACACACTATCAATTGATCAACCAATCAAACACAATCCAACGGACAATTACATCAATTGTCTACGTCTCAATGATTATTTTGCTTCATATACCTTGACTTCATTGGGCAATTACATCAATTGTCTAAGTCACCATCAGGTCACTTTGATTCACTTACTCAGACTTTATCATGTCCAAGCGACCAACTAACATCAACTGTCACGCTTTGACTTGACCGGGGCAATTCAACCGATTGCACTAGATTGTCCAACCAATTTTGATCAATTGTATAGTATCAATCAAAACCCCACACTACATCTGTTATGTATCTCTTGCATGACCTCAGGGTACTCGTTGGCTTGTTGTTTCTTCATATTCACTCCATTTTCTCCCATTCTTTCATCATTAGTTCTAATTTCTTCTATTCTACCTCCCCTCCGCTTTTCATTCTTTTTCGAGAGATCGCCCGATTTTTCAAAAAAATTCGGCCCATCCCTCGAGGTGGCATACCACCCATTAAATTTACATTTTATGGGGCATTTCTTCACACCTATTTTTCTTTCTTTGAAACGACGCGATAAACTGCACCGTCTCAAAGAGGGGCAAATGTATTTACATAAATCTGTCCACTTAATTAAATGAATACTTAGTATTTATTTGATTATTTAACCATCAATTAATAATTAATTAAATTAATATTTAATTAATTCATCTTAACCCTATTCTCCTATTAATTAAATAAATTATTCAATTTATTTGATTTAATTCACTTAACCAAATTCAGACCATTAATTAAATAAATAAATCATATTTATTTAATTAAATCTTCTCTCACATTTAAATAAATTAATATTTATTTAAAACCCCCAAAATCCCACCTCTCACATTTAAATAAATAAATCATTTATTTAAATCACCTTTATCCTCCACCCACTTGTATTTTCCTACAAAAGCAAGTTGCACAATTATTTTAAATAAATAATTTATTTAAAACACCTTTATCCTCCACCCACTTGTATTTTCCTACAAAAGCAAGTTGCACAACTATTTTAAATAAATTATTTATTTAAAATCCTATTTATCCTCACCCACTTGAAACCTTTAATGGTTTCCCTTAAAGTATTCAAACTTGATGGCTTTAAAGTCTTCAAACTTGATGGCTTCCTTCTATAGTCTTCTTAAGACTTTAATGGTTTTCCTTAAAGTCTTCAAGCCTTTAATGGTTCCCCTCAAAGTCTTCAAGCATTTTAATGCTTTATCTTCCTTTTTCTCATTTAAATAAATTAATATTTATTTGAATATTTATCCAAATACAACTTGCACACATTTATTGAAATAAATGAATTTTTATTTTAATAAAATCCTATTTTCCCTCACCCACCAAATCCACTTGCAAAATCTAATCCCCTTCTAGATTATTCTAACTCCTTCCTAATTAGCTTAATCCATCTCCTAATTATTGTCACATTCCTAAGCAAAATGGAGTCACTTCTCAAAGCCTAAAAGTCTTGGATAACCTTTGAAAGCTTCCAACCTTCAACCACTAAATGGCTCAAAGTCTTGGATAACCTTTGAAAGCTTTCAACCTTCAACCACTTAATCCCCAAAGTCTCCAATAACCATTAATGGTTAATTCAACCCTCCCACATGGTTAAAACATTTGTTTTGACTCAACCTCTACCCAACCCAAAGGTCTCATCAGGCCATTAATGCTTTGACCATGATTATCTCTTAAACATTTGCACAAAGGTTTATCCTTGGATTAACTCTTAATCCAATGGGTAATCTTAATTTAGACTTGACCCTTACCTTCTAGATAACCATGAGGTCTTCTCAGGCCTTTAATGCCTCCAACCTCTTCTCTCAACCCAATCCTATGTTGACACTTGTCACCATTTTATTGGTGCCAATTGTGCACATGGATCCCCAACTTTCAAACCTGGCCCTTGATTAAACCATTCAATCTTAACCCTTCATTTCCCCATTTCTTCTATAAATAGAACCCTTCTCCTCAAGCAAAAGGAAGCATTTTAGAGTATTGTTGTTATACTGGCATTAGCATAGAGCTTTTTCATAGCATCACTATCTACTCTTGCATAGTATTTGCTTATCATATTCAACCATCTTGAATCTCCATATGGCATCCATGGCTAGTGCTAAAAGCTGAGAGCTACACTCATTTGGGACTTGGAGAGGAGAGAAACAAGGGAGAAGCATCAAAAGGCATCATGGAAGCATCTTAGGGAGGCTCTTCTCCTTTCTTTTATTTTGTTAAACTTCTTTCATGCTTTTTGAAATCTCTCTTGATATGTTTGGAATGGTTTTTAGTTCTTTGTTTTGTTTTTATGGTTGAAACTAACTTATTAACATTGAACTTTGTTGTTGCCTTGTCCCCATTTCCATGACATCATTTGGTGAACCTGACGTGAATTGAACACGCAACCTTCTGATGTCATGGAAATGGGGACAAGGCAACAACAAAGTTCAATGTTAATAAGTTAGTTTCAACCATAAAAACAAAACAAAGAACTAAAAACCATTCCAAACATATCAAGAGAGATTTCAAAAAGCATGAAAGAAGTTTAACAAAATAAAAGAAAGGAGAAGAGCCTCCCTAAGATGCTTCCATGATGCCTTTTGATGCTTCTCCCTTGTTCTTCTCCTCTCCAAGTCCCAAATGAGTGTAGCTCTCAGCTTTTAGCACTAGCCATGGATGCCATATGGAGATTCAAGATGGTTGAATATGATAAGCAAATGCTATGCAAGTGTAGATAGTGATGCTATGAGAAAGCTCTATGCTAATGTCAGTATAACAACAATACTCTAAAATGCTTCCTTTTGCTTGAGGAGAAGGGTTCTATTTATAGAAGAAATGGAAAAATGAAGGGTTAAGATTGAATGGTTTAATCAAGGGCCAAGTTTGAAAGTTGGGGATCCATGTGCACAATTGGCACCAATAAAATGGTGACAAGTGTCAACATAGGATTGGGTTGAGAGAAGAGGTTGGAGGCATTAAAGGCCTGAGAAGACCTCATGGTTATCTAGAAGGTAAGGGTCAAGTCTAAATTAAGATTACCCATTGGATTAAGAGTTAATCCAAGGATAAACCTTTGTGCAAATGTTTAAGAGATAATCATGGTCAAAACATTAATGGCCTGATGAGCCCTTTGGGTTGGGTAGAGGTTGAGTCAAAACAAATGTTTTAACCATGTGGGAGGGTTGAATTAACCATTAATGGTTATTGGAGACTTTGGGGATTAAGTGGTTGAAGGTTGAAAGCTTTCAAAGGTTATCCAAGACTTTGAGCCATTTAGTGGTTGAAGGTTGGAAGCTTTCAAAGGTTATCCAAGACTTTTAGGCTTTGAGAAGTGACTCCATTTTGCTTAGGAATGTGACAATAATTAGGGGATGGATTAAGCTAATTAGGAAGGGGTTAGAAGAACCTAGAAGGGGATTAGATTTTGCAAGTGGATTTGGGGGGTGAGGGAAAATAGGATTTTATTAAAATAAAAATTCATTTATTTCAATAAATGTGTGCAAGTTGTATTTGGATAAATATTCAAATAAATATTAATTTATTTAAATGAGAAAAAGGAAGATAAAGCATTAAAATGCTTGAAGACTTTGAGGGGAACCATTAAAGGCTTGAAGACTTTAAGGAAAACCATTAAAGTCTTAAGAAGACTATAGAAGGAAGCCATCAAGTTTGAAGACTTTAAAGCCATCAAGTTTGAATACTTTAAGGGAAACCATTAAAGCTTTCAAGTGGGTGAGGATAAATAGGATTTTAAATAAATAATTTATTTAAAATAGTTGTGCAACTTGCTTTTGTAGGAAAATACAAGTGGGTGGAGGATAAAGGTGTTTTAAATAAATTATTTATTTAAAATAATTGTGCAACTTGTTTTTGTAGGAAAATACAAGTGGGTGGAGGATAAAGGTGATTTAAATAAATGATTTATTTATTTAAATGTGAGAGGTGGGATTTTGGGGGTTTTAAATAAATATTAATTTATTTAAATGTGAGAGGTGGGATTTTGCGGGATTTAAATAAATATTAATTTATTTAAATGTGAGAGGTGGGATTTTGGGGGATTTAAATAAATATTAATTTATTTAAATGTGAGAGAAGATTTAATTAAACAAATATGATTTATTTATTTAATTAATGGTATGAATTTGGTTAAGTGAATTAAATCAAATAAATTGAATAATTTATTTAATTAATAGGAGAAGAGGGTTAAGATGAATTAATTAAATATTAATTTAATTAATTATTAATTGATGGTTAAATAATCAAATAAATACTAAGTATTCATTTAATTAAGTGGACAGATTTATGTGACTACAGACATAATAGTAGATAAGGCAAGGCATTTAAGACTAAGATTGAGTCCAAGATTGGACTATCTAGCATTCATGCAGAAAGATATATCTAAGGCACTTGTACAGGGATAGAGGACACTAGCACAACACATGCAGCAACTCATCGGTACAGTTCAAAGGACAGAGACAACTATCAAAGATAGTAAAAAGTTTATGGAGTATAAACTTAATTTTGGCAAATCTATTTCAAATTGTAACTACCCAGTTACAAGGTTGAAACTACAAACTCTACTGACATCTTGACAACCTTTGTCATTGATGCCAAAGGGGGAGTAGTGGTATGAGAAAATTCAATATCACAGGAATCATATGCTCAGGGGGAGCACACATTTTTGGTAACATTTTTGGACTTCACATTTTTGGATACACTTTTAAAATTTCTCATGAGTGTTGCCATCAATGCCAAAGGGGGAGATTGTTGGCATATGCACACTCCAATGAGACATTGAAGGTGATTAAAGGTTTTTTCATTGATGGAAACCTTACAATCTTATGGCACCGGAAAGGCACTACATCGGCATCAACAGAACACACTCTACACCGGCACTCAAAACATCGGCACCGACACAGAGAAAGGAAGCATACCAACACAAAGTCCGACAGGATTTTTGATATGTTATATTTTTGTTTATTATTGAAAAACTTTGTAAGCCGACTTGATATCATTGTAAAATGACTTATATATATGAAAAGTCATTGTAGGACATTTTGTAATAAGGAATATGGATAAGAAAAATTATTAAGTAGACCTATTATGCAAAATATAGGTTAAGGGGTATATGTAAAGAACAAAGCAGAAACCGGTACTGAATCTGGCATTGAAGATGCTATTGTAAAGTAGTACAAGTTATTGGATTTGTATAATCCATCATTGTAATTCAATGAGACTTCCCATTGTGTAGTGAGTTCTAGGCACTTGGCCTTCCTAAATGTACAAGCCCCTCTTGTAAGTAATATTCTCTTATTGGCCAGTAAGTGAATATTGTGGGTCACAAATCCGATCGAGGTTTTTCTCACACTAGGTTTCCTCATTAAATCATTATGTTATGGTGTGATTTTCATGTGGTTTCTTTCATTTCTATTTATTACACTATTTCTTGCTTACCGGTACACTGTTATAATATGCTCTACATGTTTTAAGTTAAGAAATTCTATTCATCGGTTAGATACTGATTCATCCCCCCTCTCAGTATCTGTGGGAATCCTAACACAAACTACCTATAGCACTTGCATAAGGTACATTTTTCATGTCTTAAATCTCTTTTGGAGATTTTGGACTATCAAGCACAGGCAACTTAGTTCCTTGCAAGATGGGAACAACCTATGGTTTACAATCAGACATATGAAACCTGTCAAGAACATTGGTTATATACTTTCTTTGGCTGAGCCAAATTTTCCTCTTAGATCTATCCCTTTTTATCTCCATTCCCAGTATGTAATTTGCTAGTCCTAAGTCCTTCATTTCAAATTTCATAGAAAGTTGAGATTTTAAATCTGAGATCATTCCTTTTGTGTTTCCTATGAACAACATATCATCTACATACAAAGCTATGATAAGAATCCTATCACCATTAGTTTTGTAGTAAACACAATGATCAGCCTTTGATCTTACAAATCCCAAGGACAAAACAAATGTATCATACTTTTGATACCACATTCTGGGAGTGTTTTAAACCATACAGAGACTTCTTGAGTTTGCATACCAGATGTTCTTTACCTTTTCCCACAAAGTTATCAGGCTGGGACATATAAATTTCTTCTTCAAGATCACCATGAAGAAATGTTGTCTTCACATCCATCTGCTAAATCTCCCAATCATATGCTGTTGTAAAGTGATAAGAGAAATTTGATAGATGTCAGCTTAGCTACAGGAGAGAATATTTCCCCATAGTCAATACCTTCCTTTTGTGAATACCCCTTTGCAACCAGTCTTGTTTTGTACTTATCAATGCTACCATTTGGACCATACTTCTTTTTGAACACCCATTTGCAGCCTATAGGCTTTCTACCTTTAGGCAATGGCACCAAATCCCAAATTCCATTTTTATCCAATGATGACATTTCATCATTCAAGGCTTCCAACCAGGAATTTGAATCAGGCATTTCAATTGCTTTTTTGACAGTCCTAGGCTCATCACTATTTGCAAGTAAAGCATAAGCACAATTAACATTCAACATAGAGTGACTATACTTATTAGGTGTATACCTATTAGGTTGTCACCTCTCTCGAGTAGATCTTCTCAACTTTGGTGTTGAGGTTTCTAAAGGTTCCACAGGAGGCTCATCATCATGTTCTTCTTCAGAAATATTTGAACTACTTGAGCTCTTCTCATCTTTAGGTATCTCTAGAGATTCTTCTTTGGCTAGAGGAATTTCAATCTCAACTTCTCCTTTCTTTTCTATATTATGATCTAGTGACATAGGCTTCAACTCATCAAAAATCACACTTCTGTTGTATACAACCTTACTAGTCACTGGATTTCAAAGTTTGTATCCTTTCACACCAACTCCATAGCCAATGAATATACATTTCATCACTTTGTTATCCAACTTAGTGTTAGCAAATGGATTTTGCCTTTCTTCAAAATGATTAATTTCAAACTTTGTCGCCTTCTTTTAAAGACAAAGGTTCAACTAAACAGTTGGGCAAGTGCAATATATACTACTTCCCTCTGAATTTTTCATAGGTACAGCTCCCTACATTAGTTATTCAGGGAATAATCTAATTAATTTTTAATTGGTATGCTTTTAACCTGAAAGCATATAAGGCTGCCTACTTCATTCTTAGATGAGAGGCTAATGATTTACACATATTTCAGAGAAAAGTTAGTTTCCTAAATGCTTCAACATGAGAGATAGAAGTGATTGAAACAAAGTTCAGAACACCAGTTTAACAGTTCATAAAAATAGATAAGAGAGACCAAGTCTATCTTCAAGCACATATCTTTTAAAATCTCACAAGAAGGAGTCCCAGAAAAATAATAATATTCTGCATTGGAAAGGTGATCACTGTTGTTTGATTAGATCAATATATGCAAAGATATACCACTACATAGATTCAAAACTTAAAGGTTTTCCTTCTCCCAAAAATAGTTTGATCCTTTATATATATATATATCTTATGCAACAAAGGCACAACAATACATGTATAAATCCTTTTCAATTCCAAATCCTTAAAGTCTTAAGACTTCCTTCAATAAAATAGAACTTTCAAAAAACAAAAGAAAACTAGCCAAAAACTAACCAAAATTCTAAACAAAATCTAACCCTTATTCCATCTATCTTCATCTAATTTATAGTCTTTAGAACAGAGGAGGTCTCCCTGAAAACTTGACCTCCTTTAAATTAGTTATGAAAACTAACAAAGTATATTTGGGACAGATGTCCCGAAGTCATTTGCATAAGCATGAAAACTACATAAAAATAGAGCCCTAATCAACGCATTATGTTGCTTTCCCATCATCATCTTCTCCTCCACTTTTCTGGGCATCATGAGCAGTTGCGAGTTCCTAGACTATCGATTGGTTTGGAGTCTTCATAGCATTGAGTTTTCTCTTTGTAGCCTCTTTGTTCCATTTGTGCTTCACCATCTTTTCAGCATGTTTCGGTAACTAATCATTACCGATAAACATCATAGACTCGATCTGGGTGACCCATGTTATATCCTCAGGGGTGAAATTGCCTTCAGCTCTAATTTTCTCCATGTATAGCCTAAAAATCTTTACCGCACCCTGTGTGTTCAGCCTGTAAATCCCCAACTGCCAATCGTGGTTAGGATTAACCACTTTGTTGTCCTTAACTAAACTGCATTGGAGATCCTAAAGTTCATACATAGAAGTCTTGGCATCGAAAATCACACATTTGAAGGTGAGCACTCACCACATTATGGTCTTCTTCAACACGAATAGTTGGCATTCATTTGTTACCAACTTGATTGAATGCTCTATCAGGAATTTGGTAACTCCATACTTATATTTTCATGAACATTGACAACACATTCTCCCATTTATTTTCCTCTTTCTCCCATGGTGAAATCTGGTTTTGAACTTCTACAATGAGGCTTTGCATCTCATCACATAACTTTTGGGAGTTCGTGATATACTTTTCTCCATCTTTAATTATTCCTTCAATCCATCTCTCCATGGCCTTTGCAATTCTTTTAGCCCATTGAACCTGACTCATTAGCTTTTTATTTTCTGGTGAAGTAGGATCAAAGTTCTCAGTAGCATGGGATATAGGAAGTGCTCCAAAGCAACCAATGTTGTCAATGAACTGAGCAAGAATGTTTATATTCTGCTTTAGCTCTCTCTTTTCTCACCCACTTTCTTTGACCTAGTGAGCATTTTCTTTTCCGATACCTAGAAGAAATGATTATCTAAGTCCCTACTCATGTTTCCCAACTCCACCTTAGTGATCTCAAAATCTTCTGCACTAGCTTCCTTGTTTTCATCCTTAGGCTTGTATAAGGCAATTTCAGCAGCCCAATTTCTGGTTCCTTCATCATTATCCAGTCGAGCAGCTATTTTGAACCTTTTCGGCTTGGGGCCCTTCTCTGTGTACTTAACAACTATATCTTGAATTGGAATAGTCACGGGAATGAAATTCCATTTTTTGTTTACTGAAGTGGTTAGGCACTTAGGGGTTGCACTGGAACTAGTTGCTCCCTCGACCACTTTGGGGGGTGGTGTCAAAGCTATGGTAACCACATGGGAATCCATGGTATCGATGATGTCACTATCAAGATCTTCAACTTCAAATATCTAAGTGTCAAGAATCTTATCCTTCATCTGTGTATCCTTGGTTTGGTCCATCCTTCTCTGGGCAGCACTTCGTGACCTGGTATGTCGAGGAGTAGAGAAGTCCAAAGTCAGATTAGACTTGTGCCTAATGTGAGATGACCTTTTATCCTTACCTATATGAATAGGCATAGAAGCATTATTAGAAAAATGCTTAGGTGAATGCAAGGCAACTTCACTATTTTTTGCAGAATTAGACTTGGAGCCTAATTTCGTTGCTTTCTTCCTTTCAACCCACTCCGCAGTTCTCTCCAAAACCCTTTTTGATTTTAGCTATATATCATTCTCCTCTTCCTCGTCCCAGTTGATACAGGACACCTCGATTTCAGCTTGGGCTAAGTATCCAGATTCAAACAGTTCTAGATAATCCTCTTCAAGCCCCTTTATGTCTAGCTTTATCTATAGTGAAATGACTTGCTCCAACACCATTCTCATGTTTTCCCTCTTGAACACTTCGAGTTCATCACTGCAATCCTCCTAGAAGTACTCTAATTGTGGAATTGGGAGATATGGCATTAGTCCAAGACTTCGGGAGAAACCCTTGTTATCAAAGCCTTTTCTTTCATGATACAGGGGAAAATTGAAGTTCTTCAGGTCCGCTCCAATACTCAAAGCATTCGACATTGAACTGCAGGATAGCATGCCCAACTGAATAGGAAAATGACTTTCCCATTGGTCCCTGGGTAGAGCCTTTTTAATCATAGTAGCCAGCTGTCTACAAATCTCTGCTAAAACAAAACAATCTGAACAAAAATGAGGAAGCTTGAAGGGCTCTTCCTCAAAACCGCCAACCCTTATGTAGCAAAAGCACAAGAACTGGATAAAGAAGCTGCCAAATCTCTTCACTAATGCCTATGCATCCTCAGACATTCTCTTGGTTTTCATGCTCTTAAATTCATAACACAAATCTCCCAGGAAGGCATTATGTATCCTTCTAAAATCTTGCAAGGCATTATCCTTTTTCAACATAGGATAAAAATCATATATAGAGACCTCCTCCTCCATGGGTTGTCTAGCTATTCCAACTATCTCCTTAACACATGCCAAATAATATATAATAAATGAAGACATGAAGAAATTATGTTTAAACTATTTGGCCATACTTAGTTGCTCCCTCATGGAATCGGCAATTAGCTCTACCCAGTCGAGGTATTGCTTCCCCTCTAATATTAGCTACACATGGCAATATATCTAGTCGTTGAAATGATAGGCTTCCACAGAGCCTCTGACCCAGTGTAACAATAACATGATGTCATGAATATGAGGAAGCATATGATTCTTGTTGGGATTCTTGGGCAATCTGGACCCCACCTTTGGGGAACCTTCAACCAATATTTTGCTACATTATTTTGGTGCCTAATTCTATCTGCGTTGAACTCAGTAATTGATTAGATGGGAGAGAAGTTCAAGAACAGGTAATCAGGTAGTTTGAAAAAAGAGGAAATTACCTCGCGTTTAATGGCAAGGAGGGTTTCACCATTGTCTCTCCTGATGGTTTCGAAAACTGGATCATACCTATCAATACATTCCTTAACCAATTCTGGGCAAGAGATAGTTGGGGGAAAGGTTGTCGCCTCTATGAGGCCAATACTCAGAATTTCCACACCAAAGGAACCATCAATCCCCTTGAACACCCTCTCCTTTAAAACTTCAAAATTTTCCCCTTTTAAGTCTTTATCATTGACTATGTGCTCTGTACATGCAAGGCTAAAATAATTCCCAAAAAGGTGCAGTGTATACTTCATAATGCGTAAATGACAAGCCTTATTTTCTCAGCAAAACTTACTACAAGAGAAGAAAAGCGGGTAAAATTTACTGGAGAGGACAGGAAATGGACTCACCTTCACAGTCGAGAGAAATCAAATGACTACCAGCAAACAAACCTTCTATCCAAGAAAAATAACTCCGCAACAACAAGGAACAAATTTTTAGAGAATTAATTCTTTCATACCTTATAGCAAAAGCAATAATATGGACTTATTAAGTGCAGTAATTCCAATCGTCAGTTTAAGTGTGCTGAGCTGGTGGATTGGACCTTACATGCATGCATTGAATGCATGGCGGCATTTTTGAAATAACCACCAGTTCCTGAAATGATTACTTTCCTTGAAAACTTAAGCAGTTGACGTCACCCAAGATATTGTTCGCCTTCCTCATATTTTGGCAATAAGTGCACCATCAAATCTTTGTGGGACCCACCAGATTTGAACATGCATGAACATTCTGAACAAACTTCATTGGGGTTCAAGTAGTTCAAGGTGTACACCGCGCCCAGGAAAACTCTCTTCTGAAAGGAAGTAACCTATGTCAAGTTCTGCTGACCATTTGAACACGTTCAAATCGTTTGAACTAAGTTCAAAGAGTTCAACGCCCGGAGAGATATGATATAACACTTTACCCGGGATGACCAATAAAAGAACTGTTGCAAAAAACATTGAGTAAATGTTAGGAGGAAAACCTCCTAGACACCTAAGAACCTGCGGAACCTAAATGAACCTGATGAACCTAGTTCAAAGTAGTTCAATGAGTTCAAGGGGTTCAACCGACCATTAAAACTTGGCATTTTTTATTTAAAGACAATCTACAAGTGGATTAAGGATTTGAACCAAGGAGTTCTAAGAAAGGCCAGGACTTCAAATAAAATTTTAAAAGGTAATTTACTCTTATTATGAAGGAAAAATGACATAGTAACATTGGCTTTGACTGGGGATTGCATTTTGCGAAGAAGAATGCAAAGAACTCTAAATCTCTGTTTTCGCATAGCCATAAACTTATAGGGGAACAAAGAAGACTCACATCTAAACAGACACTAAACAAAACACCTAAACTACTATATACATGAATTCTTGACCATAGGATTCACAGTTTGTAGAGCTTGAGATCTTTCCCATTATAGGTATAGGGCATAACCATTCCATTGGAATAGCTGAGTCTAAAAGCATTTTATCCCACCACTTCATAGATCTTGAATGGGCCTTTCCATAATGAGTCAAATTTACCGTGAGCACCCTTTGGTTCTTTCCTTTTATCCCATAACAATACTTCATCTCCTGTAAGGAAACCTCTTGGTTGAGCTCGCATGTCAAAGATCCTCTTCACTTTATTCTGATGTTTCGTAATTCTGTCCACTAGCATCTCTCTTTCTTCTTCTAGCTTCATTAGATACATGACCCATTTTTCTAGAGCATTCTGAAAAAAAGAATCTTCAATTACTGTTTAAAGTTTGGTTGCCAACAATTCCAGGGGTAAAGAAAGTTTTGCACCAATCCCATATACAAGCTCAAAAGGTGCCATTATGATGGCTCTTTTAGGCATAATTTTGTCTACCCATAAGGCCTCATATACCTTCTTATGCCAATTTCGAGCATTTTCATCAACCAGCTTCTTCATAATCGCTATCAGGTTCTTGTTGCTTGATTCTGCCAGTCCATTACCCTGTGGAAAGTAATCGGAAGAATGTGGGAGAGTAATCTGATGTTCATAGCAAAACATTGTTAGTTCTTCAGAGGAGAAATACGATGTGTTATCTACAACAATCTTTTGAGGAACCCCAAAATGGACCAGAATGTAATCCTTGAGAAAGTTACACACGACCTCTAAATTCACCTTTTTAGTGGGAATAGCCTCCACCCACTTGGTAAAATAATTGGTTGCTATCAAAATGTACATATGACCAGTGCTAGAATGAGGATTTATTGGCCCAATGAAATCAATACCCCATTGTTTAAAGGGTTCATCTATTACCATAGGCCTTAAAGGTAGAGCCGCTAGATGTGGTTTCCTAGAAAAGAGTTGGCATTTTTCACATTCCTTAACATAAACATACGCATCTCAAAACATGCCAGGCCAATAAATGTAATTCCTTAAAATCTTAAAGGCAGTCACAAAGGAGGAGAAATGCCTGCCGCAGGCTTCATCATGATAAACTTCCAGAAGCTTTTGTTGTTGAGGCTTATCCACACACCTTAAGTAAGTACCATCCAAACCTTTTTTGTACATGACATCTTGCCAAATAACATCCTTAGCAGCTTTTAACTTAAGATACCTTTGTTCCTTTGTTGACAAATGACTTGGGCAGCTGTCGTAAGTCAAATAGTAGGCCGCATCAGAAAACCATGTATCTTGCAATCCAATAAATAGGGTCAATGGAAACTCTTTTTCTATTGCCATCTTATTTTCTACTATCAATTTGCACAAGCCTTGTCCTTTGACTATCTTTGTAGGGTGAATGTCTAGATCATATTCCTAGATTTTTGTTACCCATGTCACTCTTTTATTGAGTCCGACTTCTTGCTGAGTTAGAATGCTTTTTACAGCAAAATCTGGAACAAAAACCACAGCATGAGAGTGCAAAATGTAATATCAAAATTGTTTTACAGCTTTGACCACAACAAAGGCTTGTTTCTCTGAAAGCAAATACTTAAGCTCATGTTTCTTGAGTGGAACGCTCATGAACGCTATAGGTGCTTTAATCCCAGATTCATCCATTTGCAATAGTATTCCAGACATCATATGTTTTGAGGCATAGCAGTATATAATGAAATCCTTTTTGAAACTGGGTTGATGAGAGTTGGTACAGTAGCAACTGAACTCTTGATTCTTTCATAAGCTTCTTTGGCTTCTTTAGTCCATTTGAAAGGATGTCTTTCGCTCAACAGGTTGATGATGTGTTTGGTAGTTTCTGCAAATTCTGGCATGAACCTTCTTAAGAAATTCAACTGGTCGAAGAAAGACCTTACTCCAGTCCGATTTGAAGGTAAGCTGAGACGTTGAATTACATTGACTCTCTCGGGATCAATCTTGACTCCTTTTGAAATGATGTGCCCCAACAATTTGCCCTTAGTTACACAGAAAACTGACTTCTTTGGGTTCAAGGAGATTCCATGCTCTCGACAACGTTGCAGAACTGCCCTCAGATCCTTGAGATGATTCTTCCTCTCTTTAGAAAACACTATCAGGTCATCCAGGTAAACAACAATAATTTTGTCACGAAAATCCTTAAAAGAAGAATTCATATCCCTTTGAAAGGTTGCTCTGGCATTTATCAAACCAAATGGCATACAATTATATGTGAATGTTCCCCATGGAGTGATGAATGTCATCTCGTGTTGTTCATTCTTTGCAACGCTAATTTGATTGTAACTAGAAAAACTGTCTAACATTAACATCATTTCTGACCCAGATACTGTTTGCAAAATATGATCCATATTGGGTAAGGCATAGTTATCCTTAAGACTTGCTTGATTCAGATTGCGAAAATTCACATAAATCTGAATTTCTCCATTCTTCTTCCTCACAAGGACAATATTGGCTACCCAGGTAGACTGATGAATTGGATATATGATTCTGGCTTTAACCATTTTATCGACCACTTTAAAGATTGCATCTTCCATCATGGGGTTGAAATTTCTCAATTTTTGTCTGAAAGGAGAAACACTAGGCTTCAATGGAATTTGATGTTGAAAATGCCCATCCCTAAACTCCTTCAAATCATAATAGGACCAAGTGAATACATTAATGTATTCCTTCAGTAGCATGCCGAGTATTTGTTTTTCCTTAGGAGAGCAACATTTGCCAATTGTTACCACTTTAGGATTCGATGCGTCTCCCAGATTAATTTTCTCACAACTTCCTTTCCCATCATCCTCAGGGGATTTCTTGCCTATGAATGCATCATTTCAGGTGAAAAACCTCTGCAGAGTCACTAGCCCTTTCAGAATTTTGTTCCCTTTAAACTGAATGAAATTGTTTGCAGGATCAACACCCAAATCCGGACTAAATTCCTTGCAACTGTCTTCAGAACCTTCAAAATATGATTGGGAGAATGAACGAGTGCACTCTAGAAAGTCTTTGATCTGAGCATCCATATCAAATACTTGCCAATAGTTTACATTATTAGGGATGCTAGGCCTATAAATCATTTCAATCTTGTAAGAACCATCCTTAAAGTCTGGGTGCGGTAACAAAAGAGAAGTTGAAACAGCTAATGAATCTACCCTAGTGTTTTGATCCCTTGATATAGCTTCAATTGAGAAAGAATCAAAAAACTCTATCTCATCCCAAACCTTGTTTCTATAGTGTTTCAATCTATCATTCTTAACTGAATAGACATTTCTTACCTATCTGATAATCAGCTCCACATCCCCCTTAACCCTGAGCAATTTAATACGTTTACACTTAGCTTCATTTAATCCTAATAGTAATGCCTCGTACTCTGTAGTATTATTAGTATTCTTAAAATCCAACTTGAAAGAAAAAGGAAAAATATTACCATTAGGGGACAAAAAAACTACCCTTGCTCCAGAGCTAGAGTTGGTGCGACTTCCGTCAAATTCCATCTGCCACAATCCGCCATGTTCATCAACTGCTTCTTCAAGTTCTTTTTCACCAGGTGCAAGGATGAGATAGTTTCCAAATTCACATTCTTGGAACAAAATCTGGGCTTTAGGGTTATAAGAAGCAAAGACAGTGTACTTATTTTTTGGTTCAGGTTCAAGCTTGATTTTCTATTTCCCAAGTGGAATAATAGCTTATGACCAGTCCATCTTGATTTCACCCCCAAGCTCCTTACATAAAGTTCTACTTAGAAGCATCCCATAACTTGCAAGAATGTCAACAACCAAAATAGTCAATTTTACCCTTTTATCAGGACATGCTGCTAGCACTGCTTGAGCATCCTTTACCTATCCGATAAGAGGGACCTGCTTCCCATCCATTGAATAACATCTCCCAAATGTCTTAGTGAGCATTAAACCTAAAGACCTAGCAACAGATGAAGACATTATGTTATCTGATGCTCCTAAATCTATTATATAATTGCTAAGCTTCTAACCATTCAAGAGAAGGGATATGTAAAAAGGTTCAGGTTTCAGAACCTCAATGTCAAGCCTATCTTCAGCATTATGGAAAGCACAAGGATTAACCAAATCAGTAGAAGGGCACGAAATAGATGCAGGTTTTTCAGTAGTAAACAAATTACTATTCCCCACACATTCATGCACTGAGGACTCTAAAGGAGAGTCTCCTTTTACATACTTGACCAGTTTGTCTAGTTCCTTCGGGTTCAGTTTCAAATATTCAGTAGTGGAAAGTTGAACAGTTAAAGCTTTACAAAATTCAATTATGTCAAAGGAGGAGGAAGAAGAAGAGCTATTTTTATTTTCATGATTTCTTTGCAAAATCTTAACTTCAGGAGTCTTTGCATGAGAGGGAAAACTATTACTTGTGGATTCTTTACCTTTGAAATTAGCTCCAGAAGGATTCATAAAAGGGATAGACTGGGAAGTTCATTAATTCCTTGTAAGGATTGCACACACAAGATCTTCAAGAGTTGCCAAAATATTACCACCTCTTTCTTAATTTGACTCATATTTGAGGTAGAATGATCCAGAGTCACCAGGTACCTCTTGAATTTTCTCTACTTCAATGAACTCACCTAGTTCATCCTTTGTGCTTTTCATTTGAACATGTCTTATCATATCAGGACAAGAACCCCCATCATGGTCTATAGTGAGGTGAAAAGAGCACATAGCACCCTTGTCAGGAGGGGCCTCTATTTGCAATCTTTGTGGAGCAGTAGGCAATTGCAAAGATTGTCCATAGTTATACTGGTTTGGGGTTTTTCTGCTTATATCTTGATAGGGTTGTGGGAAGGAAACTCTAGGCTTTGGTATCTACCTCTTCAAAGCAATCATATCATTGACGAGCCATTGAACAACTGGGTTAGTAGAGGAGGTGGATGCCTGGGGTTGACCTTGAGGAATTGCACATCCTTTCTCCATTTCCCGATTGTTATTAGATCATCTTCAAGTTGTATAGCTTCATTTTGTGTAGTCTCAAGATCAGCCAACCTATTTCTTCTGAGGCAGAAACCAACATTGGGAGGCATGGAGTTTATAAAGAAACATTATTGATTGTCAGCAATTGGTCTTTTAGCTAGAGGGATTTTATGGATGATCTTATTATACCTGGCTACATAGTCCCTCATTGGCTCATGAATTTCTTTTTTCATTTGAGTGAGCTGAGCCAGTAGCGAGTGCTCATCATTAGCACTCTTGAATCATTTCTCAAAAGCATTTTTCATTGTTTGCCAATCAGTTATAGATCCCGCTCGTAGATGACTAAACCAATCTGTTGCCCCCTCAGTAAGAGTTTGAGCAAAAAGCCTAACAGCCACATCCTCATACTGTAGTGCTAGTATCCCAGTAGCTACATTAAAATAATTCAAGTGTTCTTCAACTGTGACTTTTCCATCCCCATTATACTTAGGTAAAACATCCCTCGCCCCTTTTGGAAGTGGATTATGGGCTCTGAGGGCAAGAGGTCAGACAGCATTACCCCATAGTTGGGACATAATGAACACAGGGTAAATAGTTACAAGAGGAGGAGCCTGAACTCCAGTAAGCATTAGTTCTTGCCAGGGGCTTGAAGAGGACGGTATAGAAGTGGTTCTGATAGGAGAGGAAGGTCTACTTTTAGTGTTCTTTTTGGGAGTGAAATTTGTGGCAAATGATAACCCTTGCAATTCTTGAAAATAATTATCAATTACTCCCTCTGTCCTTTGCGATCTAGTATAAGGACGAGAATCCAGTGTTGTCACCCCTAGGGTTCCTTAGATCTTTAAACAGTTCTTTCAACCTTAGCAATATTCCTGTGCTATGGGAATCTATCTCAGACAAAGAAAAACTATGGTTATTATTGATTATGAGTTCAATTCTTACATGCTCGTAGCACGCTGGTCTATTGAATGTTCTACTCTCCCCAGCAGAGTTGCCAAAAATCTATTAGTGAACAAATTTTGCCTTTCTTCCAAATGATTAATTTCAAACTCTGTCACCTTCTTTTAAAGACAAAGGTTTAACTAAACAGTTGGGCAAGTGCAATATATACTACTTCCCTTTGAATTTTTCATAGGTACAACTCCCTACATTAGTTATTCAGGGAATAATCTAATTAATTTTTAATTGGTATGCTTTTAACCTGAAAGCCTATAAGGCTGCCTACTTCATTCTTAGGTGAGAGGCTAATGATTTACACATATTTCAGAGAAAAAATAGTTTCCTAAATGCTTCAACACGAGAGATAGAAGTGTCTGAAACAAAGTTCAGAACACCAGTTTAACAGTTCATAAAAATAGATAAGAGAGACCAAGTCTATCTTTAAGCACATATCTTTTAAAATCTCATAGGAAGGAGTCCCAAAAAAATAATAATATTCTACATTGGAGAGGCGATCACTGTTGTTTGATTAGATCAATATATGCAAAGATATACCACTACACAGATTCAAAACTCAAATGTTTTCCTTCTCCCAAAAATAATATGATCCTTTATACATATATATATCTTATGCAACAAAGACACAACAATACATGTACAAAATCCTTTTCAATTCCAGATCCTTAAAGTCTGAAGACTTCCTTCAATAAAATAGAACTTTCAAAAAACAAAAGAAAACTAACCAAAAACTAACCAAAATTCTAAACAAAATCTAACCCTTATTCCATCTATCTTCATCTAATTTATAGTCTTTAGAATAGAGGAGGTCTCCCTAAAAACTCGACGTCCTTTAAATCAGTTATGAAAACTAACAAAGTATATTTGGGACAAATGTCCCGAAGTCATTTGCATAAGCATGGAAACTACATAAAAACAAAGCCTTAATCAACGCATTATGTTGCTTTCCCATCATCATCTTCTCCTCTGCTTTCTTGGGCATCATGAGCAGTTGTGAGTTCCTGGACTATCGATTGGTTCGGAGTCTTCATAGCATTGAGTTTTGCCTTCACAGCCTCTTTGTTCCATCTGTGCTTCACCATCTTTTCAACATGTTTCGGTAACTGATCATTACCGATAAACATCATAGACTTGATCCGAGCGACCCGTGTTATATCCTCAGGGGTGAAATTTCCTTGAGCTCTAATTTTCTCCATGTATAGCCTGGAAACCTTTACTGCATCCTACGTGTTCAACCCGCAAATCCCCAACTGCCAATCATGGTCAGGATTAACCACTTTGTTGTCCTTAACTAAACTACATTGGAGATCCTGAAGTTCATACACAAAAGTCTTGGCATCAAAAATCACAGATTTGAAGGTGAGCACTCGCCACATTATGGTCTTCTTCAAAACAAATAGTTGGCATTCATCTATTACCAACTTGATTGAATGCTCTGTCAGGAATCTGGTAACTCCATACTCTTCTATTTTCATGAACATCGACAAGACATTCTCCCATTTATGTTCCCCTTTCCCCCATGGTGAAATCTGGTTTTGAACTTCTGCAATGAGGCTCTGCATCTCATCACATAACTTCCGGGAGTTCATGATATACTTTTCTCTATCTTTAATTATTCCTTCGATCCATCTCTCCACAGCCTTTGCAATGCTTTTAGCCCGTTGAACCTGACTCATTAGCTTTTTATTTTCTGGTGAAGTAGGATCAAAGTTCTTTGTAGCATGGGATATAGGAATTGCTCCGAAGCAACCAATGTTGTCAATGAACTAAGCAAGAATGCTTATATGTCGCTTTAGCTCTCTCTTTTCTCGCCCATCTTTCTCTGACTTGGTGAGCATTTTCTTTGCTGATACTTGGAAGAAATGATTATCTGAGTGCCTACTCATGTTTCCCAGCTCCACCTTAGTGATCTCAAAATCTTCTGCACTGGCTTCCTTGTTTTCATCCTTAGGCTTGTATGAGGCAATTTCAGCAACCCACATTCCGATTCCTTCATCATTATCTAGTCGAGTAGCTGTTTTGAACCTTTTTGGCTTGGGGCCCTTCTCTCTGTACTTAATAACCATATCTTGAATTGGAATAGTCACGGGAATGAAATTATGTTTTTTGTTTACCGAAGTGGTTAGCCACTTAGGGGTTACACAAGAACTGGTTGCTCCCTCGACCACTCTGGGGGGGTGGTAACCGCATGGGAATCCATTGTATGGATGATGTCACTGTCAAGATCTTCAACTTCAAATATCTTAGCATCAAGAATCTTATCCTTCATCTTTGTATCCTTGGTTTGGTCCATCCTTCTTTGGGAAGCACTTTGTGACCTGGTATGTCGAGGAGTAGAGAAGTCCAAAGTCAGATTAGACTTATGCCTAATGTGAGACTTGTGCCATAGTTGACAATACCTGATCAACTGTGGCACATGTTGATCATGTATTGTCATTTTCACATAATGAGCAATAAGTCCCAACATAAGCGTTGTATCTTTATTAATTCCTATTTAATAAAAAGGATATGAGTGCAATAGTGGGACATGTCCATAGGCCTTCTTATTACTAGAGAAGGCCTATTCATCAAAAAAAAAATTAATAAACGTTGTATCTTTATACTCGTTGTATCTTAATTTATAATCATAATACTACCAAAGAAAGATGATACAATAAGTGTTTTTTCCCAAATTCGTATTATCCAAAAAAACAATTATATAATTATTATAATTAGATTATATGATGAGGAATTATTAGTTATTTAAATGAGAAATAACTTTTTGACTTTTGCTGAAGACCCCAGAATTTACATCTTACCTGCATGAACAGACATAGAAGCATTATTAGAAAAATGCTTAGGTGAACGTAGGGCAACTTCACTATTTTTCGCAGAATTAGACTTGGAGCCTAAGTTCCCTACTTTCTTCCTTTCAACCCACTCTGTGGTTCTCTCCAAAACCCTTTGTTTTTAGTTGTATATCATCCTCCTCTTCCTTGTCCCAGTTAATACAGGACACCTCGGTTTCAGCTTGGGCTAAGTATCTAGGTTCAAACACTTCTAGATAATCCTCTTCAATCCCTTTATGTCCAACTTTATCTGCAGTGAAATGACTTGCTCCAACACCATTCTCATGTTTACCCTCTTGAACACTTTGAGTTCATCACTACAATCCTCCCAGAAGTCCTCTAATTGTGGAATTGGGAGATATGACATTAGTCCAAGATTTCAGGAGAAACCCTTGTTATCAAAGCCTTTTCTTTCGTGGTACAGGGGAAAATAGAAGTTCTTCAGGTCCGCTCCAATACTCAAAGCATCCAACATTGAATTGTAGGATAGCGTACCCAACTGAATAGGAAAACGAGTTTCCCATTGGTCCCTAAGTAGAGCCTTTTTAATCACAGTAACCAGCTGTCTACAAATCTCTACTAAAACAAAACAATCTAAACAAAAATGAGGAAGCTTGAAGGGCTCTTCTTCAAAACCGCCAACCCTTATGTAGCAAAAGCGTGGGAACTGGATAAAGAAGCTGCCAAATCTCTTCACCAATGCCTATGCATCCTTAGACATTCTCTTGGTTTTCATGCTCTTCAATTTGTAACACAAATCTCCCAGGAAGGCGTTGTGTATCCTTCCAAAATCTTGCAAGGTATTATCCTTTTTCAACATAGGATAAAAATCATATACAGAGACCTCCTCCTCTGCGGGTTGTCTAGGTATTCCAACTATCTCCTTAACACATGCCAAACAATATATAAGATATGAAGACATGAAGAAATTCTATTTAAACTGTTTGGCCATACTTAGCTGCTTCCTCATGGAAGCGGCAATCAACTCTGCCCAGTCGAGGTATTGCTTCCCCTTTAATACTAGGTGCACATAAAAATATATCCAGTCATCGAAACTGTAGGCTTCCGCAGAGCCTCTGACCCAGTGTAACAGTAACATGATGTCATGAATATGAGGAAGCATATGATTCTTGTTGGGATTCTTGGGCAATCTGGACCCCCCCCCTTTGGGGAACCTTCAACCAATACTTTTCTATAGTATTTTAGTGCCCAGTTCTATCTGTGTTGAACTCAGTAATTGACTGGGTGGGAGAGAAGTTTGAGAATGGGTAATCAGGTAGTTTGAAAATAGAGGAAATTACCTCGCGGTTAATGGCAAGGAGGGTTGCAGCATTGTCTCTCCTGATGGTTTCGGAAACTGGATCATACCTAGCAATACATTCCCTAACCAATTCTGGGTAAGAGATCGTTGGGGGAAAGGTTGCCGCCTCTATGAGACTACTACTCAGAATTTCCACACCAAAGGAACCATCAATCCCCTTGAACACCCTCTCCTTTAAAACTTCAAGATTTTCCCCTTTTAAGTTTGTATCACTGATTATGGGCTCTGTACATGCGAGGCTAAAAACATTCCCAAAAAGGTGCAGTGTGGACTTCATAATGTGTAAATGACAAGCCTTATTTTCTTAGCAAAACTTACTACGAGAGAAGAAAAGCAGGTAAAATTTACTATAGAGGATAGGAAATGGACTCACCTTCACAATTGAGAGCAATCAGATGACTACCAACAAACAAACCTTGTATCCAAGAAAAATAACTCCACAGCGACGAGGAACAAATTTTTAGAGAATTAATTCTTTCATACCTTATAGCAAAAGAAATAATATGGACTTATTAAGTGCAGTAATTCCAATTGTCAGTTTAAGTGTGTTGAGCTGGTGGATTGGACCTCGCACGCACGCATTGAATGCATGGCGGCATTTTTGAAATAACTGCTAGTTCCCAAAATGATTACTTTCCTTGAAAACTTAAGCAGTTGACGTCACCCAAGATATGGTTCGCCTTCCTCATATTTTAGCGATAAGTGCACCATCAAATCTTTGTGGGACCCACCGGATTTGAACATGCATGAACATTCTGAATAGACTTCATTGGGGTTCAAGTAGTTCAAGGTGTACACCACGCCCAAGAAAACTCTCTTCTGAAAGGAAGTAACCTATGTCAAGTTCTTCTGACCATTTGAACTGTGTTGAACATATTGAACACGTCTGAACCATTTGAACTAGGTTCAAAGAGTTCAATTCCTGGAGAGATATGATATAACACTTTACCAGGAATGACCAATAAAAGTACCACTGCAAAACACATTGAGTAAATGTTAGTAGGAAAACCTCCTAGACACATAAGAACCCGCGGAACCTAAATGAACCTGATGAACCTGGTTCAAAGTAGTTCAATGAGTTCAAGGGGTTCAACTGACCATTAAAACTTGGCATTTTTTATTTAAAGACAATCTACAAGTGGATTAAGGATTTGAACAGAGGAGTTCTAAGAAAGGTCAGGACTTCGAATAAAATTTTAAAGGGTAATTTACTCTTATTATGAAGGAAAACTGGCAAGGTAACATTTAGATATATTCACATTAGGCACATGAGCATATGCCTCTGCACTGAAAACATGAAGGTGTCTTAAAGAAGGTTTCTTACCAAACCATGCTTCCATAGGTGTTTTGTCAACCAATGCTGAAGTAGGAGAATGATTCAGCAGGTAACACACTGTAGCAATTGCTTCAACCCAGAATTTTTGTTCCAACTCAGCCTCGCTCAACATGCTTCTTGCTTTCTCCATTAGAGACTGATTCAACCTCTCAACAACTCCATTCTGTTATGGAGTGTAAGGTAGAATCTTATGTCTCTTAATTCCATGATCAACACAGTATTTGTCAAAATCTGCACTACAAGATTCACCACCATTGTCTATTCTTAAACATTTAATCTTTCTCCTAGTCTGATTTTCAACAAGGTTCTTGAACTCCTTAAACCGACTGAACACTTCTGATTTACTTTTAAGAAAGTACACAAATTCCCTTCTTGAATAATCATCTAAAAAGGATACATAGTATTTAGACTTAGACAGAGAAGGCACATCCACTGGACCAAACACATCAAAGTGAACATAATCCAGAATATCAGAAGACTTATGAGAACTGGAATAAAACTGAACTTAGTTATGTTTTCCATACATGCAGTGTTCGTAGAAATTGAACTCAAAACTACAATCATCCAGACCTTCAACCAAATTCTTATTCTTCAAGGCTTTTAAACCTTTTTCACCTATGTGGCCTAACCTATTATGCTAGAGAATTTTTTTTCATAGTAGGAAGTTTAGCTTCCAATGAATTAGCATTATGCATCATTACAGTTGCCTTAACTGACTTTCCAAAGGTCACATTACAACATATGGGTTCAACATTTAACTTATATAAAGTACCAAAATGATCACCCTTTGCTAATACAATGGAACCCCTAGTCATCTTGCAATCACCAAATACAAATGTAACTTGTACTCTAGCATCATTAAGTTTACGTACAAAGAGAAGATTTCTTGCCATGCCTGGTATATGAAGAACTCCATTTATCCCCTTCACTCTACCATCTGGGAACTGAATTTTGATTCTACCTCTCCCTACAATCTCCAACATAGAATCACCAGCCAGGTATACCTTTCCACTAGCATACGGTTCATACTTCGAGAACCACTCCTTATGGGAGGTCACGTGGAAAGATGCACCAAAATCTACTAACTAGGTGTCATCTGAAGTAGGCACTGCGAGGGCTGCTACAAATGCATCTGCATCACTTTGAGAAGACTCAATGTCAAAATGCTTTTTCTTCTTCTTCTCCTTCATGCAATCCTTTCGGATATGCCCTTTTTGCCCACAGTTCCAGCACTTCACCTTTGACTTCTTGCATGGAGATTTAAATCTCTCTTGAGACTTGGACTTCTTTCCTTTCTTTTTGTCTTTGTCCTTCAATCTACCTCAAACAGAGAATGCATCTTTTGTCATCTTAGAAGACTTATTTCTCATTTCTTCTGACAAAAGAGTATTTACCATAGTATCCATCTTGGACTGGGTCATAGTACTACCGATAGCCATCACTAAGTGCTCCCAAGAGTCAGGCAATGAACACAAAAGAAGCATGCAATGTTCTTCTTCCTGAATGGACACACCAACAGAAGTTAATTATGCAAGAACCATGCTGATTGCATTCAAGTGGTTGACCAATGGTGTTCCTACGTCCATCTTCAGAGAGGACAATTTCTTCCTCAGGAAAAGTTTATTCACCAAGGATTTGCCTTGATAAATATCTCCCAACTTACTCTAGGGAAGATGTGTAGTCTTTTCCTCATGGATGTTTAACAGAACAAAATCAGCAAGACATAGCCTGATTAGACCCCTTGCCTTCTAGTCGGCTAAGTCTCAATCTTCTTGCTTCATGCCTGAAGGTTTCTATGCAATCATAGCAATCCAAAGATCTCAGTCGACCAGTAAGTCTTCCATCTTGAGTTTCCATAGTTTGAAACTCGAACCATTAAATTTCTCCATGCCTATGTGCCCTGAGGTGCTCACCATCTTAACCTATAAAATAAACAAGTAGACACGGTGCAAGACTCCCACTGAAACAGAATTGACGCAAAAAACCAACCCTACCCAACAAGGATAACAAAATGGGCCAAGATTAGATACCACTTGTAAGGAAAGTAAGTGCATAAATTCGCTTCCCTAATGTCAATTTGTAGGGGAAAACAAACTAGTGTTTCCAAATTTTCAACTTTTACAGAATACAACACAAGCATGAGCATACACAATTAAACAACAAAGAGATAGACCACACAGAGTTAACATGGGAAAACCCTTTCGGGAGAAAAACCCACCACCAATAGAAAAATACTTTATTATCAGTATGTCAAATAGAATAAAGTTCAGTCTACAGATTTCCTTTCACTCTGTCAAACAATAGTTCCAGATGTAACATACAACACTTGGATAACAATTACAGGACACTCACTGACTATCATAACTCATTACTCCACATTTGGTTCACATTTTGCTTCTAATACGAAACTGGTTGACCGTTCATCTGACAACTCTAGCAATGGCTTGAATTCTAACCGTCTGCCTACATCGGTCTACATTCAATCAAAAACAATTATCCCACATGTAGCAGGGAGTCGGGTCGGGTCGGTTCATATTCATATACACTGACAGTCACATCCTTAGTGTCTGAGAGGTCACCTTTTTGGATCTCGATTCAATCTCACACCGACATTAGTCTTCGCTCCATTGGCCATCGATATAGTCTTCAAATAGTAGAGCCGATCACCTGATGATTCTCGATCACCTAAGGCAACTTCATCAAGTCATTGGCCAGATAGATGAATTGTTACCCTAATCTCTGATAACTGAGAGCATTCTCATCGGCTCATCGGAACAGACATTATGAGGTTACTCCGATCTGCATTGTTACCCCGATAACTTAAAGTGGCCTCATCGAGTCATCAGCTCACTCCCAAAATTGCTATCCCGATGAGCGAAGCACTCTGAGACAGAATAGGGCAGACTCATCGGGACTTCGACGTAGCCTTCAACACATTAACCCGATAGCCGGTATCGACCCAATCGCCGAAGGTGACTTCATTAGGTATCGGCTTAACTCCAGACCGGAACCCTCGAAAGGTGATGACAACTCGGACCGCCTAAGATAGCTTCATCGGGTGATTGGCACAACTCTCATGTAGTCATCCCGAGAGTAGAAGTTATCCCAAAAGAGAGAAAGATATTGGTGTAAGTCATATCGATCAGAAGGTGTTCTACTACCAAGAAGGTAACACTTCTGTTGTTCCATCGATGTAGGCTAGCCCGATCAACCCAAACATGTCAAGTAAATTAGAGGCACATTTCCAACATAGTCTAGGCCCTCCTAGAGCTAGTTTTTGTCGACGACCGCTTTAACACACCTGCCAACAGTCAAGTAGCCAATGTAAACACTCACCACCTCTCTTGAAAAGTAATAAGCTTTGGAAGACTCACTACTCCAATGTCTCTATAGTCGGGTCATGATGGTGATGGGCAGCCCAATGGTTGGTGTAGCTATACCTATTAAGGAGCCTGCTGGTCGAAACTAATCTCATTGGTTATTAATGGTCAAACTTCCTTTTTTATATATTTTAAAATTTAGGGTTCTCTGGAAAATAAACTACAAAATATTCTAAAAATCTCCAAGTGGGCCACAAATCATCAATTTGGAGACCCTTACAAATGAATCCAAATTCTCAATTTATAGAAGTTTTCTACCCTATTATCTAGGAAATAAATCTAACCTAAATTAAGAACTCAAACTAGAAGTCACAGTTAACTTGCAAGTTTCTGCCTTGATACTCCAATTAACCACTACGAAATGGAGGTTGCATGAGCACTACGAAGACCATGCTAGGTGAGCCAAGCTTTCGTAGTCATGTAGAATTTTGCTCATAACTAGAACTCGAGTTGGAGATGTAGCTGAAAATATAAAATTGGGAGTCATGCAAAATGCCTACTATCTTTAGCAACTGTGCGTTGATCTTTCACTTTTTAATAAAATATATGTAATTATCCATAATGCATGCAACTGCTTGAACAGGAGGATTAGCTATGTCTTTAATTCTGAATTTCTATTTTGTCAAAACTTCCTTTGCATGCTTCTTTCCTTTCTCTAACTCCCCTATAGTCTCCGCCACATCTTGACACTGGGTGATCAAGTATGCATAACTGTCCATGAGAGCGACATCAAACTAGGTCAGAGGTCCCAAATGTAGGGCCTCATATGCATCCTATTGATTCAAAACTTGTTCTTCCTCCATTATGGTGGTGTTGGTTAATCCTAACCCAAAAGCTCCAAGCATATGCTTCACAAAATTCTCATATCTCAAAATTTCTCTGAGGAGACAAACTCAAATTTCTGCCATCTCTTTTACATACTGTTGAAGCATTTCAATCTTTAGCTTCAAAATGCATGCATAAGATTGCAAGTTTTTACAACTTTATCCTCCTAAGAGATCCTTCTCCATTATTACCTCTTCCCCTAGAGGCAGAACTTTATTCAAAATTCAAAACTGCTTATTAAAAATGCTTAGCTTTCATTCCCATTGCGTAGAACAAGAAGCTAAATCTCCACCTACCTGTACTGCCTCTCGGTATATCACCATGGTATCCTACAAAAATAATCTAATTTTTGCTGCATATATTTGGGCCCACGATTTAGTTGCAGCGACCACCTGTCTCACCTCCACTAGTGCCTTCACTTCTCCTTCTGGCAATGATGAGGTTGAAGGTAGGTTATTAGCCCTACAGGAGTCTAGAGGTTTTCTCATGTCAATTAGTAGCTTCTTGTATTGCCCTAGTTGCACTTTGAGCTCCATGTTTGAAGTATGTTCTTTCTCTACAGGCCCCCTGACAACACTTGTGGCTAATTTTAGAGTATCCAGCTCTCCCCACTTTGTTTGCTTACCCAAATTCACTTGGGATACTTGATATTTAGGAGAAGTTTAACCTTAAACCTAGAGTGGAACTGCCACATCTACAATCACTTCACCGGAGCCCATTTTTGATAGATGATGTATGGTTTTTGTCTTCTTAACCTTTGGTGGCTCCTCGGTGATTACTTGTTGCAAAGTGACCTTAGGAAGCTCTGCTTTTCTCTTTTTCCTTTCAAAAGTGAACTCGAGCCATTGTTGTATATCTTGATATTCATCACCTTGATGTGATACTATATCTACAGTGATAACATGAACCTACCCCTGATCCTCTGCTTCATCTCTTTCCTCTACCTTTGTTTGCTCGGGATGTTGAGGTGAGATAACTTGGTGGGCTAGATTGTCTTGGAGAGCCTCTTTCTTGTGTAATTCTCTAAACTTATCGATGACATTGAATATTATCTCCTCCTTATCTTCTTATGCCTCTATTCCACCTTGCCCTAGACCTATATCTTTATAGAGGTCTTCTTGGTCTTGAGGAGTTAAGACCAATCTCTCATTCAACAGATCTTCTTCTTCATCTCATTCTTTTTCCCCTCCTAGCGGCTAATGTTGCTCGAGATCCTCTTCCTCCTGATCTGAATCAGGTTCAATGCTCCTAACTCTTATTCCTTTGGTGCTAGACCTGAAACCTTGCACTTTAGGCTACCTTATAGGTATGTTAACTGGTGGTGGTACAGGGGCATTTGTACCTAGATCTTGTGTGGCAGCTGTTGAAGGTGGTTGAGTAGGTATATCTCCAATAATTTCTATTTCTTCCTCCTGCTCTCGAGTACCCTCTCCTACAGTCTACCCTATAGCTATCCTTGGTGGAAGGACTTTGGCTAGTGTTACTACTCCTAATCCATCTATCACTTTGAGGTCTGTTGCCTTTGTTATCAATTTAGACTCCCTCAGCTTCTCACTAAGCTTTCTCATTAAGTCCTCATTGCTATCTTTGGGCCCCACTTCTTCATTGGTGTTAGTAGATGTATTCTTTCTTAAGTTTGATCTCATCTTCTGAGCATACTCCTTATAACCCCTTGACTGAGGTACCCTTGAGGTAGACTCCTTTTGTTTTCCCTTTGAGGCACTCGGCCTGACCCTTTGGCTTAGCCATTGCTTGGTCCTATTGATGACAACTTGAGAAATCTTTTCTATATTCACGTCCTCATTCACAGACCACCTTATTGGGGAGAGAGGCTTCTTATCAATTTCTAATCCTTTATAAGTTGCATCAAGTAGGTCTCCATCATTCCTGGGGTCTTTAGGGAGATTGGTCTCAATTTCAAAATCTCTTATTTGTGGCACAAATAACCTATTATAGTTTTTCTCTCTAACCTCAAAACTGTCCTGGAGGGTGACCCAAAAATCCTCTAGTCTCAGCTTGTGTCCCTCATATCCCTTGGGCATAGCTTGTTTGAGCTTCCCATAGGGATCATAAAATTCTCTAGCATAATCATATTCTTTCAAGTTCAAATCTTGAAGCTCTGGCTTTGCTAGCTTTGCAACCTATATCTTTGAGCATGAGAAGTACCCAATAGATACTGAAAAATCAATGCATGTTTTATGTTTTGATGATAAGAGAGATTGGAGGCCCAATAGTTGCCTTACATATTCCAACAAAATTTCTCTATGATTGTAGTATCTGGGAAGCAACATTGGGTTCCCTGTGAATCCGCTGACCCTAATGTAAGTAGAGTGTGGGTTTTGGATAAACCAACATGCCCACTCTTGGATAATAGCCATGGCCTCTGGGCTAATCTGGTATCCTGTGTTGCTTATTAATTTAATTATTATTGGAATAATGAAGGCACTAATAATTCTTTTGAAATGGGCCTTTGCATTCACTAGGGGGAGTTGGGAATAATATTCCCATACCTTCTTCTATCCTTCCTCTTCTCCTAACTGACTGTTTACTTGTAGTCCCAGAAACTTTCCAGCTCTGGCAGCCACCCAGATGACATAAGATGTGAAAAATAATTTTTGGGTCTGGTGGACTTCCTTCATTTGTTTGTAGATGTTGTTAGAGAGGATCTGCAGCCAATCAAAATATTGTTTTCCTATTAGGATAGTGGTCATAAACTGGAGCATCCATGGATTTAAATGTTTACAATCAGGCTTTCCAAAGGCCCTGCTCAGCATAATAATCAAGTCTCTTTGGGGCTCCTTGAAGTCTTCCCTCAGGATCTCTGTTGTCTTGAGACCTATTTTTCTCTCTTCCTCCAACTAGTTTTCATTCATGTGCCTTCTGTTTTCTACAACATTGTCATTCCATACCTTTAAGGCCTCCTCTTTAGTTGAGAGGAATATCTCATCTTTGGTTGGGATATTGAACATGAATCCCAGCATGTTAGGAGACAAGTCTATAACTATATTTCCCTGTGCATCAGTGCACTTTCTAGTATGTAGGTCGTAGAACTGAGCAATTGTCAGTATAAATTCTCCACTAGGCCTGATCTTGTAATTCTCCTGTGTATAGCCTCCAATCTTAGCTTATCTAGTTGGGTTCTGATATCTTCAATTTTGATATGGCCAATTTCCGTGTCAGTGACCCATTTGATTTGATCATCCAACTTTGAGGAGTACACTTGTCCTTGATAGTGGTATTTCATGGTAGCTAGAAGTTTGTCAATATCTCTGCTTCTTTTGCTAGAAGATGAGTCCATCTAACTACCTGAACCTATAAGAAGAAAATGAGGATCAGTTCCTTATCAAAAACATAAAAAGTTCAATCATTTCAAGACTTTGGGGTTCCGAAGTCCCGGGGTAGGGAGTTTTTCTTTTTAAAAAAGGGTCTGGAACTCCAGGGTTCTGGGCTAGGTACTCATGGAAGAAGTTCAGAACTTCAGGGTTCCAGGTTCCAGGCTAGGTAGATAACAAATGATTTCAGAACTCTGGGGTAGGTAATTTAGGCTCATCTTGAGATCTCATTGTCTCGAGCCAAGTAAAAGATGGGCAATAGAAATTTTAACAAGAGGACTTATAAAAGGTAGGTAATCTATCACTTTCTCACAAAAATAAATAATCCAGAACTCTGGGGTTCCAGGATTCTGGGGTCATCAAAGGAAATCAAAAAAATCCTAGAACTTCAAGGTTTTGAGGTTTTGGGGTAGGGAAGAGAAAATAACCCAGAACTTTGGGGTTCTGGAGTAGGAACTAGGGCACACGGGGACATGCAAGAAAACACAAAAAATGAGAAAATAAGAAAACAAAAAATAAAACCTGCGACAAAGAGAAAAGAAAAAAAAAGATCTAACCTACAAATGACCAAAAGAGCAAGAAAAATCACCTCCCTAGTGAATCAAAATGCCCAAGAATGTAAAAGGAAGCTAGGTAGTTCAAAGGCTCATGATTAAGAGGTAAGGAAGCAAAAGCTCTGAATGCACAAATGAACTTTAAAAGTTCATTATTCATATTTATACCCCCTCCCAAACCTGTCCATATGAGTGCTTTAAATAGGACCTCGGGACTCTGGGGTCCTGAGGTTCCGATCTCGACAGAAAGACACAAGACAAAACACTACCCCTCGAGACTTCAGGGTTCCAAGGTTCCGAGGTAGAGAAGAAAGCAAGCAAGGATCCACCTCAGGACTCCAGGGTTCCGAGGTTCTGGGGTGGATCAGACACAACGCACCTCAGGACTCCAGGACTCTAGAGTTCCAAGGTAATGAACACAAAATAAAAGACAAAGAAACCAACCTCGGGACTCCATACGTTTGGGGTTCCAAGGTGGCCAAAGCAAAGAAAGAAGGAAAAAGAGACCTCGGGACTCTAGAGTTCCGAGGTGAAAGAAACAAAAGCCAAAAGAACATAAGCAACACAAGGCAAAAATAGGGGACCCATATTTCAAGAGAAGAAAACTAATGGGGAATAGATATGCAGGGCATAACAATACTTGATCAAAACTAACCTTTATTACCCTAAGAACAATGGGTGATAATATGATGAAACTATAAAGATCCGGTCAACTATCGAGAGGGGGGGTGAATCACTAGTTGGAAAATCAACTGAATTTTCACCAAACTTATTTTCAACTTAGAATCAACACACAAAGTTTATCGGTTTAGTCACTTTAACAAATCTGCAGCTGCTCTATTAAACCTTACCAGTTGACCTAATACTTTAGTGATATAATGCAGCAGATTTGAAACTTTTATATCCTTTGATCAAAACCTTAAGTCACTTCACTAATACTAATAATAACATATTTAAGATCATTTCCAATCATTTAAATATATCTATGTAGATTTACCAATCATTCATATCAACCATACCAAAAACACATCCATAAAATCATTCACCACTTGACACAATGATTTTTCACATGGAAACCCAAATGGGAAAAACCACGGTGGGGATGAATACCCACAAGTATTCTTCGAACTCTTCTGATGTTCACCATGTTAGGAGCCAAGCCTGGTTAGAAGCTTAAACAAGGATGTTCTGTTAGGATCAAATCCAAGGGATTGACTACAAATACCCTGTTAAAGGTAATACCCTATTAAAGGTAACCTTAGTGGAGGATTTCAAATCCAAGCTAATGGATCACCCAGTTAGAGGATTTCAACAACAAGCTTGTTAGAGTTTACCATGTGAGGGGATTTCAAACTACTGTAATGGTTAGAGAACAACAAGTTCTTTGACTGATATGGAAATAGCACTTCCTCGTTGAATCAGATCCTTTACCGCTCCTATCTGCCTTCACAACATTCTACAGACACACCTTCTAGTTTGGCAACAATCACTTCCACACTTTATCAAATTTTCCAACCACTCATTCAATCAATCCATTGACCTTATAAACAAATACATTTGTTCGATAACACAAAACAAACACTAAAGTTATCATAGAGATTACAAACACATCGACTCAATCTTGACCATTAGATTACATTGCAACAACTTTACATTCTTCTAGGCATCTACAACTGCTCCTGGAGCATCGCACTTTGAATCTTGTAACACAACACATGTTTGTCACTTCATACTATGAATTTGATAATTCCCAAGATAAACGGTTATCTTTATGCATCAAAAGCTTTTAGAAACTCATCACGTGCAACATGCTTTCATGGCATCTTTATCATCGATCATAAATCATCACAACTGATCTCCAAGCTTCATCAGTTAGGGTTCTACTTCTCAACTAGATAGGGTTATCGATTGATCTTCACTGAGACTCAAAAATTAATATGTACTTCACACTAACACTTGCGATTTTGAATATGAAACAAATCATCACCTGTAACTGCATTACTTGAATATGTGTCGATCTCACATATCTCAAAAACTCATCATGAAATATATCAGTTTGATCATAACCATTCGAGCTTCTTCATTACCATTTTCCTTTACTACTTCATTATTGGTTGCTATACTGTGTCATTACCAGTTTCTATTGACATCAATGACAACACTTCCTAATATACTTCTTCAATGCAATCTTCATGCAATGCCAACATTCTCCCCCTTTGGCATTGATGGCAACACAAATATCAATACCAATTGATTGTCATGATTGAGAGTAAAACATATACTATCCATCAAATGATTTAGGTATAGGAATCCTAGTTTACATTTTTCAACATATACTATCTTTCAATTGTATCTTCATATCTTTAGCTGGTAACTGGTCTGCAATCTGTCTTTGCAATCTGTCTTCTCTCCTTAACATATAAATGTCATTTCGATTTGTCTTCTCTCCTTAACATCTAAGGATATCAATCATATACTTTTCTCCCCCTTTTATAGCAATGCCAAAGTGAAGGTAAACCATTTTGTTTCTTATCCATGTTTCATCGATCTGCAATTAGCTTCTCCCCCTTTGGAGTAGCTCCATTCTTCACCAATCCTCCTTCAAGATTCTCAATAGGCTTCAGGATTGATGTCTTCCATATTTGCTTAATTGACTTCATGTAGGGGTACAACCCCTAACTCACCTCTAAGATATGCAAATGTAGCATTAGGTAGAGGTTTAGTTAAAATATTTGCTAGTTGTTCTTTAGTGGAAACATGCTCCAGTGATATATCTTTCTTTGAACTTTCTCTCTCAAGAAATGATACTTCAGCTCTATATGATTTGTCCTAGCAGGCAATAGCAAGTTCTTAGAAATATTTATAGCACTTGTGTTATCACATAAAATTCTTATCGGTTCTGATATCTCTAGCTTGAAACCTTCCAATATGTGTTTCAGCCAAATTGCTTGGGTATAATTCATATAAGCTACAACATACTCAGCTTATGCTCTTGATTGAGAGATACAACTCTATTTCTTGTTTCTCCATGACACTAATATGTCTCCAAGAAAAATTGCTCCTCCGATTGTGTTTTTCATGTCATCAACACTCCCAACCCAATCTACATTGGTACAGACATTTAAGTCAAAGTTTCTTGCATATGGATACCATAATCATAATCTATTGTGCCTTTCAAGTATCTACAAATTATTTTGGTTGCAATCATGTGTGACTCCTTTCGATTTTTCTAAAATCTAGCAACCAATCCTACTGCATGAGCAATATCTGGTCTGCTATGGACAACATAATGTAGCTTACCTATCATGGATCTATATTCTTTTTCATAAATTGGTGTAGAATCATCTTCCTTTGACAATTTACAACCTGTAATCATTGGTGTTCCAACTGGTTTACAATCTCCCATTCAAAAAGTTTTCAATACTTCCTTCACATACTCAGATTGCGTGATAAAAATTCCTTCCTTCATCTGTTGGATTTGTAAACCTGTAAATTTTTTTATCTCACCTACCAGTGACATCTCAAATTCATTCTTCATTTCATTAAAAAAATCATGACACATATCATCATTACCTCCAAAAATGATATCATCAACAAATACCTCACTTACTAGTATTTTATCTCCTTCTGTCTTGAGATATATGTTACTATCTTCATTGGTTCTTTGAAAACCTATCTTTACTAAGTGAGAGTGCAATCTTTCATACCATGCTTTTGGTGCTTGTTTCAATCCATATAGTGCCTTATGTAGCTTGCACACTATATCCTTTTCTTCAGTTAATGCATAACCATCTGGCTGTTCTATGTAGACTTCTTCTTCCAACATTCCATTTAAGAATGTTGATTTAACATCCATTTGATATACCTTAAATCTTTTGTATGTTGCAAATGCAAGTAGAATCCTTACTCCTTCCAATCTTTCTAATGGTGCAAATGTCTCACCATAATATTCCCCTTCCTCTTGTGCATATCGTCTGCATACCATTCTGGCTTTATTCATGACCACTGCTCCATCTTCATTCAATTTGTTTCTAAATACCCACTTTGTGCCTATTACATTCTTATTTTTTGGTCTGGGTACCAATGACCTTGTATTATTCTTCTCTATCTAATCAAGTTCGTCTTCCATTGGCTTGATCCAGTCTTCATCTGCAAAGGTTTCTTTTGTTGTTCTAGGCTCAATGGTGGAGATCATACAAGAGTTTTCTCTTAGCCTTCTTCTAGTTAACACACTTGCATTCTTGTCTCCAATAATTTGATCGGGGCTGTGATTGAGTCTGACACACCTTGGAATAACATGATCTTGGTTTTCAGGTTCTTCTTCTTCACTTTCTTCATCTTCTGTTGGACCTTCCTATTTTGGTTGAACTGGGGCTTCTATGTTCAGTCCTCCAACTTCTAGCTTTACCGGTTTGAGTTCCAAAAACAGTGTGTTTGGTTCTTCTTCTTCTTTCTTCTTGCTGGTTTCTTTTGATTTTTCAGGAATTTCATCTACTCAGACAATGATACTTTCCATGATCTTCTTAGTCCTCTTATTGTAGCACTTATAAGCTTTGCTCTTGGTGGAGTAAGAAATAAAAATTCCTTCATCACTTTTGGCATCAAACTTTCCAATATAATCACTTCTTTAATAAAATATCTACTACCAAAAAATTTGAAGTAACTCACATTTGGTGATCTACCATACTAGTATTCATAGGGTGTTATGTCATTACCTCTTTTGACCAGTATCTGATTCATTATATAAACAATTCTACTGATAGCTTCTCTCCAAAATTTCTTAGCTACACCTCCTTCGATTAACATAGTCCTAGCAGTGTCAACCACTTTAGGTTGTTCCTTTCTGCAATACCATTATGTTGTGGTGTCCTTGGTGTAGATAACTGCCTCTTGATCCCATTACTTTTCATAGTATCTAGTGAATTCCTCTGAAGTAAATTCACCACCTTGATTAGTTCTTAAACATTTTATCTTCCTTCCACTTGCATTCTTAGCCAAGGCTCTGAATGCTTTAAATTTGTTGAATGCTTTTGTCTTGTCTTTCAAGAATGTGAACCTCATCATCCTTGAGTAGTCATTGGTAAATATCATGAAGTACTGATCTCCTTGAATACTCCTAGTCTTCATTGGTCCACATAGGTTAGTATGAACCAAGTCTAGCAAATGTTCAATTGATAAATATTAGCTCTTGAAGGTTGAGGATATCATTTTCCTTGACTGACATTCCTTGCACAAAGTATTCACCGATTTGTCTAACTATGGCAATCCTCTTACTGATTTTGAATTGTTGACTCTTACAATGTTATCAAAATTCACATGGAAAAACCTCCATTACCAAAGCCAACTATCTTCTACTTTTGCAATCAAACAACCGTTGACTTTAGAGTTTAAGTGAAATAGGTTACCTCTGGTTTGTTTGCCAGTTGCAATGAGTTCACCTCTGCTTCCAAAGATCTTGCACACTCCATTGTTGAATTATAATGGGTAACCTTTGTCATTGAGTTGAGAAACACTCAAAAGATTGTGTTTCAGACCTTCAACCCAGTAGACATCATCTGCACAACTCTTACCATTAAGGGAAATTGATCCTTTCCCTTTCACCATGCAGAGAGAGTTATTCACAAATCTGAAAACACCTCCATCAAATTCATCCAATGTTTGAAACTTGCTCCGGCCACCATACATGTGGTGTGAACAACCACTATCTATAATCCAGTCATCTGAGTTATCCAAGTGAGAGACCAATGCCTTTAGATCTGACATGTCTTCTTTGATAGCAACAAAGACAATGTCCTCATTTGTATCTACCTCAGATTCTTCATCTGTAATACCTTCATCCACTGCAATGAGACAATTTACTTTTCCTTTTCCTTTAAACTTCCTATATTTATCGTGTTTTTCCTTGTTATCTCGATTAGGACAGTTATCTGCAATATGTCCTATCCAGTTACATGCAAAACATTTCAGTGGTAATTTACCTTTATACTTACCGGTACCTCTGGGTAATCGCTTGGCCAACAATGCTTCAAGTTCCATCAAGCTATCTTCATCATCTACCTCTCTACTGGATCTAGATTCATGACTATAAATTACTTCTCTACTTTTCCTTACTGGTGGGGTTGAGACTGAGGCTTTAAATGCAGATTTTGACCTCTGAACACTTCCTTCAAAACCATTTAATTTGAATGCAGTCAATTTACCAATGATAGAGTCAAGAGTTACCTTTGTCTTGTCAATAGATTTGAGTTCTTGAATGGCTGCAACTCTGATAATGTAGATTAGTAGAAGGGTTCTTAATACCTTGCTAACCATAGTGGCATCATCCATTGTACCTCCAACACTTTTGATTTCTCCAATTATCTCCTTAATTCTCTTACAATACTGTTGAATGTTTTCTCCTTAAACCATTGTCATATCAAGAAATCTTCCTCTGAGACTCTCTTCCTTGGCTATCTTTACATGCTCATCACCGCTATAAATTTCTTCCTGTTTCTTCCAAACTTCATATGCAGTCTCCAATCCATGAACATCAACATATTCTAAATCTAACAAGGTACTGATGATGGCTTCCAATGCTTTGTTGTTCTCCTATTGCTCCTTCTTCTGATCATCTATCAAAGTTCCACTAGGCAAGTTATACTTAGTAACAACATGATCCCAATACTAACTTCCTAAGCTCTTGATGTAAATCTTCATCCTATCACTCCAGAAATTTGTAGTTATCTCTATTGAACTTCGGACCCTCTCTCTTCATCATTTTCTCCTAGATCTTTTCCTCAATCTATTAGGCTTATGCTTGAGAGGACCTAGAATACTCTAATACCAATTGATAATATGATGAAACTATAAAGATCTGGTCAACTACTGAGAGGGGGGCTGAATCAATAGTCAAAAAATCAATTGAATTTTCACCAAACTTATTTTCAACTTACAATCAACTCACAAAGTTTATCGGTTTAGTCACTTTAACAAATCTATAGTTGCTCTGTTAAACCTTACCGGTTGACCTAATACTTTAGTGATATAATGCAATAGATCTGAAACTTAAATATCCTTTGATCAAAACCTTAAGTCACTTCACGAATGCTAATAATAAAATATTTCTAATTATTTCTAATTATTTAAATATATGTATGCAGATTTACCAATCATTCATATCAACCATACCAAAAACACATCAATAAAATCATTCACCACTTGACACAATAATTTTTCACATGGAAACCCAAATGGGAAAAACCATGATGGGGATGAATACCCACAAGTATTCTTTGAACTCTTCTAATGTTCACCCTGTTAGGAGCCAAGCTTGGTTAGAAGAATATACAAGGATGTTTTCTTAGGAACGGATCTGGTTAAGGACCACCTGATTAAGGGATTGACTACAAATACCCTATTAAAGGTAATACCTTGTTAAAGGTAACCTCAGTGGAGGATTTCAAATCCAAGCTAATGGATCACCTGATTACAGGATTTCAACAACAAGCCTGTTAGAGCATACCCTATGAGGGGATTTCAAACTGCTTTAATGGTTAGAGAACAATAGGTTCTTTGACCGGTCTAGAAATAACACTTCCTTTGTAAATCATATCCTTTTCCACTCCTATATGCCTTCACATCATTTTGTAGATATGCCTTCTTGTTCGACAACAATCACTTCCACAATTCATCAAATTTTCCAACCACTAATTCAATCAATCCATCAACCTTATAAACAAATACATTGGGAAAGTAACACAACACAAACACTAAAGTTCTCATAGAGATTACAAACACATTGGTTTAAT
The DNA here is from genome assembly GCF_030272615.1 of Cryptomeria japonica. Taxonomy (NCBI): domain Eukaryota; kingdom Viridiplantae; phylum Streptophyta; class Pinopsida; order Cupressales; family Cupressaceae; genus Cryptomeria; species Cryptomeria japonica. The sequence goes on from NC_081412.1 coordinate 707,564,478, forward strand.
CTTGACTGTTATATTACATTGCAACATCTTTACATTCTTCTAGGCATCTACAACCGCTCCTAGATCATCACACTTTGAATCTTATAACACAACACACATTTGTCACTTCATACTATGAATTTGATCATTCTCAAGATAAACGGCTATCTTTACACGCCAAAACCTTCTAGAAACTCATCACATGCAACATGCTTTTGTGGAATCTTCATCACCGATCATCATCTGATCATAAATCATCACAACGGATCTCCAAGATTCATCGGTTAGAGTTTTGCTTCTCAACTAGATAGGGTTACCAGTTGATCTTCATTGAGACTCAAAAACTAATCTGTACTTCACACTAACACTTGCGATCATGAATATGACAAAAATCATCACCTGTAACCGCATTACTTGAATATTTTTCGATCTCACATATCTCATAAACTCATCATGAAATATACCAGTTTGATCATAACCATTCCTACTTCTTCATTACCATATGCCATTACTGCTTCATTACTGGTTTCTATACTACTTCATTACAGGTTGCTATTGACATCAATGGCAACACTTCCTAATATACTTCTTCAATGCAATCTTCATGTAATACCAAAAAAGGGATGCAAAGATATTTATAGGGAAGGGAGGCCTTCTTGAAGATAAGAACAAATACCAATCTGTTAGAGACCTGAGAGGCACAATTGAGAAAAAATATTTTAGATTTGGAAACATTAAGTATTTAGCCTAGAATATGACAATAACTATCTAAAGTCTATTTATTGATATTTTCATCCCTAAAAGATGCTTCTCCAAATAGCATTGTGTCATCAACAAACAAGATGTGTGACACTACAATCTGAGTTCTAGGTAGAGAAATTCCTTTCCACATAATATTGTGATGAAGTGCTTTGATCATCCTACCAAGGGTCTCTTCCATAATAATGAAGAGGGATGCTACCAAGGGCCTCTTCCATAATAATGAAGAGGGATGGAGACAAAGGATCACCATGTCTAACTCCTTAAGAAGATGAAAAGAAACCTAAGGGAGTTCCATTAACAATGACTAAAAATTTCACCCCAGAAATACAAGAGATGATTCGCCTACTCCACTTCATAGAGAAACCGAATTTGAGAAGAACCTGATGTAAGAAGTGTCAACTTACTCTATCATAAGCTTTAAGCATATCCAATTTAATAATCATTGCCTCCCACTTGTAAGTTGTAACTAAATGAATGATTTCATGAGCAACCAAAGCCCCCTCATATGTCTCCCTGCTACAAACAAACCCTCCTTGTTCTTGGGAAATGATGTTAGGAATAATCTTAGCCAATGGTCTGACTGAAATTTCTTTTGTAATGATTTTACAGATTATATTACAAAGGTATATAGGCTTGAAGCCAACAAAAGAAGAAGTATTTGACATCTTAGGAATGAGGGCTATGAGTTTTGTGTAAAATGTTTCAATATATTTTCATTTATCCTAGATTCCTCCACAACTCTCCAAATATCAAATCCCAAAAGGTCCCAACATTTAAAAAATAAAAATAAAACATATCCATCAAAACCTGGAGCATTATCTAGACGCATAGAAAAAACCACCTTCTTTACCTCTTCTTGGGAGAAGGGCTTCAAGAGATTAATATTATTTTGATTAGCTACCAAAGAAGGAATATGCTATAAAACTTCGTAGGTTTTTAATTCTATTTCATTGTCCCTAACATCTATGGATAAAAATAGTGATGAGAAAAAGAAAACTACTTCATCTTTAATCTTCACCTTGTCTATAAGAATTTCTCCTAAACCATTCTGAATTTGGTGTATCAAGTCAACAACCCTTCTCATTTAGCTAAATCATGAAATATTTTTGTATTCTATCCCCCCTTGAAGCCAAAACTCCCAAGATTTCTTCTTCCAATAAATTTAATCCCTTTATAACACTTCCTCCAACTGGCTATTCAGATGGTGTTACTAATTATAATCAAAACAACAGAACTAAGAAAAATTATGAATAGCCATCTAAATATCCAACTGGAGGAAGTGTTAAAAAGGGAATATTACACATCAAAGGGGAGAGTTACAAAGGTAGTTAAAAGTGCTTAATGAGAAAATTATTAAACATGATATAGCCAAGAGCACAAAACAACAAAACTAAGAAAAAATCTTGAGAAGCTCCACTGCTTCTTTCTCCAGTTGGACCATTGAGGCAACAACACTCTTAAGATCATCCAGCTCCTTAGCTTGTTGAGCCATCTTCCTCGTACTCGCCTGAGTTCTTTTACCATGTCCAGTAGCCAAACCTTTGAGGGTCAAAACCTTATCCTTAGAAATATCTATCATGTTCTTTTCCAGCTAGATCTATTCCAGTTTACTAATCATCACTCTGAAGTTATCAACTGAGGCTTTTAGAAATTTTTGGCTTTGTTCTCCAATTTTCTTCAGGTTATTCTCATGACTGTGAACCCTCTTTTCCAACTCATTATTGAACCTATCCTCGACAACCTTAAATTGGGAACCATAAGATATAGTAATAGCCTATGTATCATTGATGGCTTTTATTAATTCCTTCAGATAATTAGGCAAGGAACTAAGATTACCTGTCCTGACAGCTTCTAGAATGTCCACTTTCTTAGAAGAGTCTGCCTGTTTAGTCTTCAAATTTTCAATATCTGAGTAGACACATTCTATAATATTATAAAACTCCATCACTCCATCCTTCACAATATGAAGCATGGCAATAGGATAATTGATGCTATCTTTATTAAATTCTGAAAAAATAACATTATTCTCCAGGGTCTCCACATTGGCAACTGTGACATGTGATATTCAAATGTTCTTCCCTCCAAGCTTTCTTGATTCTCAAGAGCACTACCTTATACACCTAATAGAGTGTTCCTATTCATATTCAAATAATGTGGTTCATGGAGAGATATATGAAGGTTTTAAAACAATTTATGAGGAAAAAGGGTTGATCAGAAGGGTCCATGGTTGAGGGTTACATGCTTTTCCAAGAAATGGTTCATTTGAGTGACTACTTACCCTAGTTGTATCTTGAAGCTCCCTGATTATAAAATTATAGCCAACCTCAATAATTTGAAGGAGAAGAATTAGAGAGTCAAGGGACTTCAAAGAGGAATAAAAGGTATACAAAAATGTTGGAAGTAGTTTTTTTTTTATCTCAAATTTTATAATACATGGCTTTAAATAATTATTAATTCATTGAACGATTCTATTTTTCATTGTAGATGTTGAGTGGGAGGCATTACATTTGTATATTGCATACAATTCTGGCTTTATATTGGAATGGATGGAGAATTATGCTGAACAAAAGAAATTAGATGATGAAAAGGCATGGGCCAATATATAATACACATGTTCAAAACACTATTCAAGGACTGCCTGCAAGCCATAAAATAAAATGGTCGTAGAAATGCTTATGGAATTGACTAAAGAACAATATTGAACATGAGGCAACAAAGGGGAGGAATAGAGTGACAAAATAATTGAATTTCATTAAAAGATCTATAAATGGGGAGGTGATACATATATATTAACATATTGGACATATTTATTAATTTATCTTTTAACTTTTGTATCCTTGAATCTAATTAGTTAATATTTGTATGAATTTAGGTAATGTATATTACAAAGGAATGTAGAATTTTGGTCATCATTTTTTCATCAAAAAAGTTGATGAAAAGAGAAAAACTTATGATTGTGGAGTTTCAACATCATTTGAGGTGGAATGTTGTTCACATGCAAATGATAGACAACCAATCATAAGAACACTTTTCTATTATGGAGTGTTGGAGGATATTATAGAGCTTGTTTTAATATCTTTCAAGAAAGTTACTTTTCATATTGAATGTTACAAGCTTATCAGAGTGGGTGAACATAAAACTATCTTGTTGCACAACAATGGATTCCATGTGATCAATACATCTAGGTATGAAATTTTTGAACCTTATGTGTTTTCAAATCAATGGCACCATATATTTCTCATTGCAAATTTAGAACAACCTAGTTGGTCATTTGTGATTGATTATTACCCAAGAAAACGTAGAGGACCATTATTTACTTGAAAATGCAAATGTCCCCCATGAAGATATAGATGGAGAATATGGACTATGATAAAAAAAAATTATTGTGACTGATGCATATGACCAAGATGAAGATCATGATGAGTTTGTTGAAGTATTTGAAGGGCTTGAGCAACAATACGGGCATCAAGCCTATGAAGATGATGAATTTATTGATTTTTATTTACCTACATTTGAAGGTGATGAAGGCCATGAAAAAGATGCTATTAATTTATTTATTGATTTAAGACCCATTAATGATGAGGTATTTATGCCATCAAATGAGGAAATTTCATGTGAAGATAAGATTGGTTGATCACCATGTTCACTTTAAGATGGTTGTGAGGATTCAGTATAATATAATTATATATAATTTACAAGTTCAGTATTGAGTTTTTAATTGTACACAAAATGAAATGAATATTAAGTAATTTGAATGTTTTGTTAGTGGATGTTTGTAATGTCAATGCATATAACTTGAAGTTTTTTTAATTGCATAAATTTTTGTTTTATTTTATTTTTTTACTTCTTTAAGCATTTACTTGAAAGAAACTTTTTTTTTTGGTGGAGGTACATGATATACCAGACCCCATTTATTTTATTGAAATTTTGAGAAACTTTACACAATCAACACCTAGGAACTTTATGCAATCAACACCTTGGCAAGAGAAACATAATGTACCATAAACCTAAAATAATTTGCAAGTTGAGTATTGTTTATGTTTTTTATATACTAAAACATAATAAATTTGTGTGTGTTTTTTATTACGGGAAAAATAGGTTTTGAAGGGATCCCGAAACCCTTTACAAAAGATCCTTAAAAGATAAGAGCATTAAGAAGCGAGAAAAGACAATCTGCAAAAAAACCAACATAGTTCTAGGCAATAACCAGCATAAAAGCCCAACAAAACCAACAACATCCAGCCAAAATATAAAAAAGACAAAAGACAAATTACTTATTGTTTTTAAGGGCATTAGCCAAATTTCCACTAATCCCTTGCAAATCTTTGATATTATCCCTGAGCATTGGGATTTCCTTGGAAGAGGCCAAAGCAACTTTTTTCATACTCGCCCTAGTCCTTTTTGCCGCACCACCAGGAACACTTTCCACGTTCCCTACCTCAATAGCATCCTCATCACCATCTAGGTCCACAACAGGTTTGGAAGTGCTGGAGCCTTCAAGGAAATTGGCAATTTCCTCCATATTCCTGGTCACAGAGGTAAGGATCTCTAGGATCATAACCAAAAAGTTCTTCATGGCTGTCTTTCCTTCCTCCAACTTACTAATCTGAGCTTCCCGCTTCTCCACTTTTTCCTCCATAACCTTATTCCATTGCTCCTAGTTACTTTCATCTTTCTTTCTCTGCTCTTCCTGCTGCTTATCAATTTTTTCCAATTTCTTGATTCTTTCATATACCCACCTTTCAAAACCCATACGAGCCTCAGACTAGTTTTTGAGATTATCCAAAATAATCCCATTCTCTAGCTTTATCTTGATCCTTTCTCATTTCCTCCTTACCCTTCTCCTGCTCAATTTTCATTTCCCTTTCCTTGTCCTTCTCCTCCATAGGCTGGTTGTTAACATTACCAATACTGACATTGTGGGTAGAGCTATTCTGATTAGAAACATCCTCTACTCCTCCTTCCTCTTCCCCCACTTCCTCATCTTTTTAGCTCTCCTCTCTGTCTGACTCATCAGTCTCCATCTCACTCCCATCTTTTCCCATGTCCTCAGAATCAACCTCTATATCCTTTTGTTTACCCATTTCCTCTTGAATTTTCTCCACAGTAGATTTTAAAACCTTTTTTCTCTGTATTAACTCATCCTCACTGGGCCCACATTCCTCAATTTTCCTCTTTCCTTTCCCCAGCGACATTGATAACCTTTTATTTTCCTGTATAGCCAAAATCTTGCAATGCTCATAAATGAGCGAAATAAGGTTGTAATGAAGCATAGGAGAAGAGGGGTTCTTACTATGCCTATTCAAAGACCGCGACAAAGACCTGAAAAGGTAATAGGGCAAAGAAATCCTCTTCTCATGTCTAAAGTGATTTAGAAGAAAAAAATGGTAGGTGTGGACCCTGGTAAAACAACCCTCCACAATTATATATTCCATAATTGCATTAAGCACACAAACCTAGATTTTTTTGATATTAGAAGCATCATAATACCCCCTGAAGCTTTTCATAATTTTACTCTCTCCTTCTCTTTACGTGGAAAAATATTCACTGCATTATTAGACACTTTCAGGTCTCAGAAGAAATTAAGACTAGAATGGGGCATACCTGTGACCATGGAAATGAGGTCTGCATCCAGCTTGAATCTCACTCCATGAATTTTGAAGGAACCATTTTTCCAATTTTCAGTAACTTTGGTAACCGCTAGGTTGAGTCTGCTTTTATCATAGTCTACCAATTTTTCCATGAAATGCGTCATGAAATGCTTTGTGTATGTTATTGTTCATGTGCTAGTGAATTTGAATTGTGAACATACTATTATCACTTGCATATGTTCTTTAATCAATATTTTTTATATTTTTATGCCATTATGTGCTTATTTAAGAATGTGGCCATGTGTGCTACCGATTTTGTTATGGGGATCTTAAATGATTTAATTGAAATGTTAAAAAATGGACAAGGGAAACACTTTACTATGGTTTTGCATGAGGGTTAGTGTAGGATCATGGGGGGCCAAAAAGTGGCGATGTGAAAAAAATAGCCTTCTCCACTCGCCTAAAAATGCAAAAATCCATGTTGACTTTTTGCTTGGCCTGGGTGTCAATACACCTTGGCATGGTAAACACCTAAGCAAATCGGATATCTGATTTTTATTTGTAATTTTAAATTAAAAAATAAATTATATAATATATAATGTATATAATAATATATTATATATTACATATTATATAATATATAATATATTATTATATTATATTATATATTATATTATATATTATATAATGCATAATATATAATATAATATTAGATTATAAAATATTATATTATATTATATATAATATTATTATATAATACAATAATATATTATATTATATATATTATATAATACGTATTATATAATATATTATTATATTATATAATATATTATTATATTATATAATATAATGTTATTTTAAAATAATTTAAGTATAAAAACCGGATATCCAATAAAATCGGTATTCGATTTTTTGAGACAACATATTTGGACTATGGCAGCCCGTGAGTTATTTTTAACCCATGGGTTGGGCGATTTTTGGGAATCCAATATCTAGTTGGATCTGGTATCTGGTTTTTCACCCAAAAATTGCTAAAAAAATACATTGAAAGGTAAGATTTTTATTGTTTTCAATCATATTCATTCAATTTTTGTATTTTTTTTAATGTTTATTTGTTTTTTCATTGAAAATATGGTTTTTTTAAATCATATACAAAATTGTTTAAATTTGTTAACTAAATTCAATTGTTTACATTCAATTAGGTTAAAAATGGGGGATAACAGTGAAAACATTGATCAACCGCAACCGCAACAACCAAACCCTCCTTTGCCAAACCCCTCCTTAATTGAGGATTTAATTGCACAAAATTTGAATGAATTAAGGTGGATTGTAGATGTATATCGTAGGATCCCTCGCCTAAACCCAATGTTTGATCCTCTCACATCGATCATAAAGAGTATGGAAACCATGACTACAAAGCACAGTGCCACCCTTTTGTGGCGAGATTCTATGAGGGAACAATATGTGGATGACTTGTCCTATAAGGAGATCAATGATCTTGAGATATCCAAAGCCGCTATCACCACATTGTTTGTGAATCCCCACACTGGTCAACCCGTAGACCCCAAAAAAATAAAACTCTCTATTAAATGGTGCACAAATGATGGTATTTTGAAAAAAAATTGGGATCGTTGGTGGAAGATTTTCAACAAACCACCCAACAACAATTTTGATGTCCCCTTCTACTTCATAAAAAATTGTATGCTGAGTTTGTTTTAGAAAAACATGTGAACTACTTTGACATCCAACCTTTCTAGGGTGTGGGTTTAGGTATGCCCCAAAATAGACCTGGGGTAGTCAAAGTAGTCTAGGGCCCATATATCCCCCCTCCTCCTATTGATCCCCCACCTCCAGTGCAGCATCCAAATATCATTTGTGAGGTGGCATCACAGACCATATCGACAATTCACTCTTTGAGTAGCCTTTTGGTTTCTTGGGTTGGGTCAGTAGCTCAGCCTACTTTTGATGGTTGGCATTGACATGTCATCCTTGGCTCCACACATTTGTGTGCCCCGTAGTTGTGTTGTGTGTGGGCACGTATTCTTGGGTCCAGTTGGACAACCTATTGATCCTCCTATGGACAATGTAGATTATGAGGTGCATGAGATGCACGATGCACCAGATGTTATGACACAAACTGGAGGAAACCTCGGGGAGTCCTCCCATGCTAGAGGCGAGGAGGCACCGTCATCATACATTGATGATGTAGTGGTAAGATTTGTATTTTCACAGTTCATGCTATATTTTAAATGAATATTTATAATATAGATAATATTAAGTACTAATTTTTATTTACATTGTCTATTTAACATTTGATGACCAAGGAGGATTTGACATAGATTCAGGAGGGCACCTTGATGGCCATTTCAGTTGGCCTTGATAGCTTGATGGTAGATATATTATTGCACCTATTCGTTTGCATTTTATTGTACATACATGCTCATCATTTATATTGGTATTAATTAGACTATGTAGTAACTTGCATGTATATCTTATTTTACTCTTGTAGGGCACAAGCATCATGAGTGCAGGGCAGTGTGATTTAGGATCTAGTAGTGTAGTTGGAGACAAGGGAAAGGTAATTGAATGCAAATATGACTGAATGAATAGTTTAAATAACTTATAGTGATTATACATGTCTAGACATAGATTGATAGTTTCATATACTTGTTGTGTATATGTACAGAGAATTATTGGCTTCACATCCTTGTTGACTACACCCAGTTTACCTGAAGATGAAGAAGAAGAAGAGATGCCTTGAGTACATGTGTGTTTATTTTATTTTATGTTTAGTAGATATAATTTGTTATTATCAGTGAAAATTATATGCTAACTTGTATCAATGTCATGTTTGTGAACGTATGTAGGTTGTGTATGAAAATATTGAAAACATACCTCCTCTATCAAAGACATACATCAAGAGTCCTGCAAAGCCAAAGAGAAAATGTCAAGATGAGTTAAACAAGAATAGTTCAATTATAGTTCATTTTTATGTTAACTTTTCGAATGTGAGTTATATAATATAACTAATCTTAATCATGGTTTGTTTCTTCTTATGCAAGATCCTTCAGAGTCGAACAGTGCAGTGAAGATCGATTTTGATGATCCATTAGAAGCTTAGGATGTTATAGATAGTTTTGGGATGCTTACATGTCTAGTTGGCATGTATATTTTGTATATGGACATACATTCATGTATATAGACATACATTTTGTTTGAGTTAGCGTTTATGCCATATTTGTGTATGGACATACACTTGTAATCATTTGACATTTTCAGATATACAGAAGTTGATATTTGATCATATAAATTGTTGCTCATCTATGCATGGTGTTATCATGGAAATCTTTAATCTTCATTCCAATAATTAACAATGGTTAATAATTGTTATTTAATGAACAATACAATTTATTTCATTTCATCTTAAGTGTTGTTTGTATAATGAACAATACAATTCATTTAATGAACAATACTTGACACTTGGGGTCATACCCTATTGGTGTCGTCCCTTGAGCACCCTAAGTGCTAAAAAATTATCAAACTTTGACGGGCCCTAATGCAGAATCCGTGGCACCTACAAATAATCTATTTGAACCTACGGGTCCATGAGAGGGGTCCCTACAAAAGCCTATCTCGGTTTTTCAATTTTCCCTACGGTTTTATTACACCAATTTTTTTTCGATTGGCAAAAAAATCGTCAGTCTCATTCAATCGAATGTTGTCGCGTGGCCAATTTCTTGTTCTTCTCATCGTGATAACAAACTATCAGCTCTGAAATGTCTAGTTAGGAATTATTACCCTATGCATGCTCCTATTCCCCCCCCCCCCCCAACTCATTCGAATGCTCGGGGTCATACCCTACCAACGTCGTCCCTTGAGCACCCTAAGTGCTAAAAATTATCAAAGTTTGACGAGCCCTAACTTGGAATCCGTGGCACCTGTAAATGATCCGTTTGAACCTATGGGTCCACGAGAGGGGTCCCTACAAAATCCTATCTCGGTTTTTGAATTTTCCCTATTGTTTTATTAGGGCAGCATTTTTTCGGTTGGCAAAAAAATCATCAGTCTCATTCAATCGAATGTTGTCGCATGGCCAATTTATTGTTTCACTCGTTATCATAACAAATCATCAGCTTTGACATGTCCAGTTAGGAATTATTACCCTATGCATGCTCTTATTTCTCCCCCCCCCCCCACTCGATCGAACGCTCGGGGTCATACCCTACCAGCATCATCCCTTGAGCACCCTAAGTGCTAAAAATTATCAAACTTTGACGGGCCCTAACTTGGAATCTGTGGCACCTGCGAACAATCATCAATAGACCTACATTTTGAACACATACTTAATATACACGTAACAAACTTGAACATTAAGGTTTAATGACAAAGTGAGTCCTCTTTGATGAAAGATCATGTTGAGCATGAATGAGACAAAGTTGGTTTGAACATGAAAAGAGAAAAATGCAAAGAGTCGACCCATATGTGAAAGGCCAAGAAATAAAGTATTTGAAAACCAATATTTCAATTGGTTTTGGAATAATTAAAAAGGTGAGCTCTTGAAGGGAAAAGACCAGGAAGACTCTTGGTAAGGAAAACAAAGGGGTGGTATTCTTTTCAGTAGAGAAAGATTCATGGAAAAAAAACAAAAAACTAAGTTTAGATTTTGCAAAGAGAGATCAAATGATGGCACACAAATTTTTGAAGATTTGTCATAAATTTCTCAATGTGTGTTTCTTCTCATGATTTCCATGTTTGCAAATCTGGATTAAAAATATGGTTTACTATGTCTTTATCATGCACCAGGGATATGTGTATTAAATCTGGGTTTTGGCTGCAAGGTTGAGGTTGCCATTCATTTGTCTCCCTATTTTTGACTAGATCATTTGTTGATCAATGTGGCTAAAGGCCTTCTGAACAAGCTTATGTTGCTAATTTTGTAATGTACAGAGGTATATCATTTAACATTTTGATTGTGCTTTTAATTTCCAAAAATATGATAAATGTCATAGGCAGTAATGGCCAACAAGTTGAGTTAGAAATCCAGATATTTTGTAAACAATCAGAAACCTTTAATGATAATCAAGTTGAAGCCTTGAGATTTATGCAATATGGTTCAAGTCCAAAATTGTACTCTGAAGCCACACACTCTTCCCTCTCCCAGCATACACTAATGAGTCACAAGTTAACATAGCATTTGGTAGGATTTGACAAGAGCATTTTGATTTTACTTTTGTCTTGTGTATTATAATAAAGACCAATTTTCCAATGCGACATCTTCATATGAGAGAAAAGCTTCATTTTATCTCAATATAGTTGTACCTATTTCATTATTAGAAAAAATAAATAAGTTCCGCACTACACTGCAGTCTAATTTAATATCTATCAGTTGCACGAATAACCCAAGGCCATTTCATGGCTAGTACAAAAGAGACTACATTGATATTCTCTAAGCCAAACTCACTTGAATGTCTAAGAAAAGAAATTTTAATCCTAGAACATCAAGATGTTGAACAAAACTGTAAGAGGAAATGACCACATAGCTTAACATGTAAACATACATGAAGGTCAGTGGTTGAAAAACTAGGCAGATAAAATATACAAAGATCTGTTATTAGTATCTTCTATATTATAGATTTGAATTGATGTTCTCAATTAGTTATTGTCTGTTTAGCTTTTCTTCATAAGGCACAACCATCTGGTAGTTATCATATCATGACAACCACCCATGACTTTCAAAGTAACTGATTTTTATTTCTACACCTCACACTCACAATATTAATATTGAAATGACATTTATGATTCATCAAATGCTGAAAAAGTCTATTCAAAGTTCAACTTCAAGATGTATACAACATATCATATTCAACTTCAAGATGCATACAACTTACCATATTCAAGCTCATGCCAACCACCACTTGGATATGACGTATTCTTTTAATAGCATACTAATAATAATAAATATCAAATTTGCTTGTTTGTAAGTAAATTAAAGCTATAGTATCCCTATCATCTACATAGGAAGGAAGAATTTGCAGACAAATCTAAAATAAAATGATATTAATTCAATTAGGTTCTTTTCAATCTTTCCAAAAATATGATGGCAGCATCCCCTTGTAATTATTATTTTCAAAGTTCCCTGTATCTCTTATTCTTTAGACTAATATGACCTAGATTTTCTGAAAGGAAAACAATTTCGTACTTTCCTGGAAATTCTTAACAACCTTTTTTCCTATTTTTTTTTCTATAGATATTGTGCAGGAGTAAGTCATGACACATTGTTATATGTCGATTAAAGTACAATATATGTAATAAAACCATATAGTCTTACAAAAAAACCATATAGACGTATAATGTCATATATTTGGAAATATATATATGGAAATATATAGGCATTTGAATCATCTTCATGATCATAAACACAACGAGACCCACAATTTTGACATAAGTGAGCTCGAACTTGATTCCCAAAAGACTCAACCACATCACCATGTAATAGAGGCCTAGTGTGATATATAATACTTTAAGTCAGTGAGCTAATGGACTCTAAGGTCTCTACCTCAACACCCTCCTTTACAACAGAAGGGATAGTGTTATGTGAAATCTTTGGTTTACCTAGGGGTCTTGGTGCAAAATTTTGAGTACATTGTGCCCCTACTCTATCCTGTGCGAAGCCCCCACCTCTACCCTGGATCTCAGATCCTATGCTACTGTATGGAGGATAGTTAAATTCACAACAGATTTTCCTCAAAAATTATTGTCGGACCTCATTGTTACTACATGGAGGATAGTTAAAAACCATCCACAACCTATCCCAAAAATTATCCCTTATCCCTTGGTGATGGCACCAATGGATAGGTAACCTCCTGGAAGAACCTTATAGAGGTTGATTGGTTCTTGGGTCAATAAACAATGCATACAAATCAGATTTAAATTTTTTGTTTTGTTCACCAATGAACATTGACAGAAAACAGAATGTGAAGACTATGGGTCATTGGAATCCACAAAATGGCGCACAAGGCTCTTTTTTATTTACAAAAATTGGATATCGGATTTATCAGATATCTAATTTTTATTACTCATATTTTAGAGAGAGAGATTATGAGAGAGAGAGAGAGAAGGAGAGGGAGAGAGAGAGGGGGGAGAGAGAGAGAGAGAGAGCATAAGGGGTCGTATGTTGTCCTTACGGGTCATATGGTGTCCCATGACACCTTAGGACACCATATGACCCATAACAGCATAATTTGGTGTCTTAAGGGGCTGTATGGTGTCCTAAGGGGTTAGAGGACACAATATGACCCCTTAGGAAACCATAGGATCCTTAACGACACCATATGGTGTCATAAGGGCTCGTATATTGTCCGTAGGGGTTATATGGTGTCCCATGACCCATTAGTACACCATATGACCCATAACAACACAATTTGGTGTCTTAAGGGGTCATATGGTGTCCTAAGGGGTCGTAGGACACAATATGACCCCTTAGAACACCATATGACCCCTTAAGACACCAAATTGTGTTGTTAGGGGTCATATAGTGTCCTAAGGGGATGTAGGACACAATATGACCCCTTATGATACCATAGGACCCATAAGGGGTCATATTGTGTCCTATGACCCCTTAGAACACTATATGACCCTTAACGACACAATTTGGTGTCTTAAGGGGTCATATGGTATCCTAAGGGTCATATTATGTCCTACGACCCCTTAGGAAATAATATGACCCCTTAAGACACCAAATTGTGTCGTTATGGGTCATATGGTGTCTTAAGGGGTCATGGGACACCATATGACCCCTTTGGACACCATAGGGCCCATAATGACCCAATATGGTGTCCTAAGGGGTCAAGGGACACCATATGACCCCTAAGGACAATATACGACCTCTTATGACACTATATTGGGTCGTTATGGGTCCTATGGTGTCCATATGGGTCATATTGTGTCCTATGACCCCTTAGGACACCATATGACCCCTTAAGACACCAAAATGTGTCATTATGGTTCATATTGTGTCCTAAAGGGTTGTAGGACACAATATAGCCCCTAAGGACAACATACAACCTCTTATGACACCATATTGGGTAGTTATGGTGTCCTAAGGGGTCATATAGTGTTCTAAGGGGTTGTTGGACACAATATGACCCCTTAGAACACCACAGGACCCATAATGACCCAATATGGTGTCATAAGAGGTCGTATGTTGTCCTTAGGGGTCATATTGTGTCCTACAACCCCTTAGGAAACCATATGACTCCTAACGACACAATTTGGTGTCTTAAGGGGTCATATGGTGTCCTAAGGGGTCGTAGGACACATTATGACCCCTATGGACACCATAGGACCCATAACAACCCAATATGGTGTCATAAGAGGTCATATATTATCCTTAGGGGTTATATGGTGTCCAACAACTCCTTAGGACACAATATGACCCATAACGACACAATATGGTGTCTTAAGGGGTCATATGGTGTCTTAAGGGGTTGTAGGACACAATATGACCCCTTAAAACACCATAGGACCCATAACAACCCAATATGGTGTCATAAGGGGTTGTATGTTGTTCTTAGGGGTCATATGGTGTCCGATGACCCCTTAGGACACAATACGACCCATAACAACACAATTTGGTCTCTTAAGGGGTCATATGGTGTCCTAAGGAGTCGTAGGACACAATATGATCGCTTAAGACACCATAGGACCCATTATAGTGTCATAAGGGGTCGTATGTTGTCCTTAGGGGTCATATGGTGTCCCAGGACACCTTAGGACATAATATGACCCATAACAACACAATTTGGTGTCTTAAGGGGTCATATGATGTCCTAAGGGGTTGTAGGACACAATATGACCCCTTAGGACACCATATGACCCCTAACGACACCATATGGTTTCATAAGGGGTCGTATGTTGTCCTTAGGGGTCATATGGTGTCTCATGACCCCTTAGGACACCATATGACCCATAACTACACAATTTGGTGTCTTAAGGGGTCATATTGTTGGAATTGCACACTCCAATGAGAATTGTAGGTGATTGAAGGTATTGTCATTGATGGCAACCTTGCAATCCTATAGCATCGACAGGCACCAACACCGATAGACTCTACACCGGCAGATAGTTTACCAGCGGTGATGAAGGTGATTACCAACACCCTAGCTGACAAGATTTTGTTTATCATATATTGTATTTAATTGTAATATCTTTTTGTAAGCTGACATGACATATTGTAATAAGACTCATATATAAGTATGAGATCTTGTAGATCATTTTAGATATAGAGATATACATAGATGGATATGATGAGAGAATATTAAGGCAGATTTTGGAGTAAGGTTTATGGTTGTTTTATGAGCTTAAACTAGTACTGAACCTAGCATAGCAGATGCTTTTTGTAGTAGTACATCACATTGGATTTCTATAATCCATTTTGTAAGTCAGTGAGACTACCTTTTGTAATTGAGTAGTGAGCTCTAGGCAGTTGACCTTCCTGCATGTGGAGGCACCACCTATTGTAAGTAATATCCATTCATTGGCCAGTGAGTGAATATTGTGGGTCACAAATCCCACTGAGGTTTTTCCCACACTGGGTTTCCTTGCCAAAAATCTTGTGTTATGGTGTGCTTTCTAGGTTGTGTTTATTGTTCATATTTAATGCATTAATTATTGTTTACTAGTACACTATTTTGGAATTCAATTTATTTAATTAGTACAAAAAATCTATATAGTGGTTAGATACTAATTCACTCCCCCCTCTCAGTATCTTTGGGAATCCTAACAATTGGTATCAGAGCCTGGTCCTCTATTTTCAAAACCCTAAAAGCTTGAGGGAGATTACTGTTGAGATTCATTAAATTTGAGTGAATTTTAGAGGCCCATTTCAAAATTTTACTCTGCATTTCGAAATGATCATAAAATGAGTTAGTTTGAATGGCCTAGTTAGAGAGAGGGTAAAATGGAGCCGGTTAATTATCAAGGGTAAGGCTTGGGGAATGTGTCCTACACCTTTCATTTGACCTATGAAGTGTTCTACAACTCTCAGTTTTCAATTCGGATTAGTTTATCAAGTACCCATTTCAAAGGGTGAGCTGAAAGTGCATTTTAGGCACATATGCATATTTTATTAAGTGGCCTACTTTGAGCTCCTATAAAATTTTCCCTCTTAATTATCATGGTGAAATTCAAAATGGATTGAATTCTATGCATAAAAGTGTGCCTCCGTGCAAAATTTCAAGTCTTTATGAATCCATTTGCTCAGTTTAGCAGGCTCAATCCGTTTGCAGTTTGTGTTGTTTGACAAGTCCCTGTTTCAACTGCTAGTCGGAGCCTCGCTTTGCACATTTGTAAAAGTTGCCTCGGTGAGTGTCATATTAAAATGTTTATTCCAGGCTACTTTTGGTATAAATGACAAGCTATGTTTCCAGTTTCAAGCTCTTGCCAATCCGTCTGGTCAGTTTTCAAAAAGGTTTCTTGAGCCATCTTTTTCAGTGTTTCATACTTTCATTGCCGCATCGGTTAAAGTTGCTATTTTCATGAGCGCACCATTTGCACCCAGTTAGCCTTTTTGTCAAATTGAGCATTCTAAGTTTTGATATGTACTTCAAGGTACCTATGCCTTAGATTTGAGGGTCTACGGAGATCGTTTGATATTTTTAAGAAAGGCATCATGAGTTGCCTGCGCATTGACTTCATCAGGTCTGCAGTGTCGACAAAGCCAGTTGGTCATCTTTGACCATTAATATTTCTTCACTCGGAATTCTTCTAGAGAAACGGCTTGGCAAAGTTTATGTTTGTATATCAGAGTACACACCTATAAATTTGCAAAGTCCAGAAAGGTGTTTTGACTAGTTTGAAAATTACGTCTTTGCGATTAAATGCGAAAATGTGGCGCAGGTGCTTGAAAGTTGCAAAACTCTGTTTAATGATCAGAAAATGGTGCCGATCGATTCCAAAGGTGTGTTTAAGGTCTGTGAGGCATTTCAAAGGTCAGTTGCATGAAAGCAAATTTTTTTTTTAGCCGGACCCACTTTGGGGCCCGACCTGACTTGCCGCTTCATGCATTTTTTCAGGCAAAGTTTAAATTGTTATTTTAAGTCAAATGTTATATGATTTAAGTATTAAGAAGATGTTGAAATGATGGATTTCAATATCCTTTCAGAATTAGAATATGTAAGATTCCCAAATTTACTCTTCCAGCAGAACTTGGGACTCTAGAGTTTAAAGCTTTCCATTCATTCCATCCGGAACTTTATGTGCATTTTACGATTGTACCATTAGCAATGGTCATGTTACTAGAGGAAGGATTTGGTGATGGTGTTGTGTATCAGGCTTTAGATGAATCTATGAAATCGGATCCATGTCCAAGTGATGAAATGACTGTTGATTCATAGATAAGGTCACATGGGATATCTCTTTTAAATGCCTTAAAGAAATGGGATGAGGATCTGAAAACGTGGTGTTTGAGACTAAAATTAAACCTTGGTAAATTCAATTTGCAATTCATTGCCAGCAACGTCCTCTTTTGTGCAGTGATAATGGAGGGGGGCATTTTAGAATTTCAAACAAATTCTTCTCTTCCTTGTTGTTCGTTGAAAACCCCCAGTGTTTGGAGAGAGGCAGCAATAAATTTTAATGCAAATGTTATTGGCAGGTGTAATCCAAATTCCACAACTTTGCCAATGCCCTCCCTGTTGTACAAACATAAGTAAATAGCAATGCCAGCCCTCCCTGTGTGGTCACCATTTGAGCTTTTAAAAAAATGATATGGGTTGCGTGGTTGTTGACTGGGGCATTAAAACCTTTCAACAAATTCAACATGGCTATAAAACAAGACATGAAACCTTCAGGCAAACATTATTGGTGGGTGTTTGGCCTCCATGGTTTTGTAAAGGCAATAGAAAACTTTAGCAGATGTATAATGGCATTTGGAGGAGTTTAAAAAAAAAAAACTAAGTAAATGCATTTGGTAAGTATGAAAATCATTGAAACTCCCAAGCAATGCAAACAACAAGTGTATAACCATCATTTCCTCCCATGCAGCAAGCAAGAGAGGCTTAATAAACTTCAGCAAAACACCATTGAAACTTCCAAGCAAACTCAGAAATTGCTCAGAAAATGCATTTTAAGGCAAATTCATATATCCCACATTCGCTGGGAAAAGGAATACTTTGATGTTTAAAAGCAACACTCCACACAAGTATAGTGTGGAAAGCTTGAGGCTTTTGATGGATGGTGCTGGTTGGGCACCCAGGCAGACCCCATGCGCGCGAGCGTGTTTCCTAAGGCGACAAAGAAGGCCGGCAAATTTTATGGTTCTTGAAGCAAATTTTGCAGTGAAATGGCGACTTAAGTGGTGAGCAGGTTGCAGGAGATCTGACGGTGCGCGCGATCTCACAAAGGGAAGATGTGTGAAACTTAACCATCGTGAAATGGAGGCAAATTATGTGATCTCGCAAAGGGAAGATGTGTGAAACTTAACCATCACGAAATGGTGAAAAGCATGTGCAGAAAAGCGAAGGAGTAAAGATCGCGTGGGTTCATCAAGATCCGACGGTTAGCGTAGTTTTGCAAGCCAAAGATGCATGCCTGTTACCCTTCGTGAAATGGTAAAAGGTGATGTGGTAGGTGGAGGTCTAGCTTGCAGGTCTCGCTGATGTGGCGATGATGTGGCAATGACATGGCAGATAGGTGGTGGTGACAGAGCAAATGATGTGGCGAATCAGTGAGGTGTCATCCTAGTGGACCCCATTGGCGAATTGCAGGCTACCACGTGGTAGGGCGTGAGGCCAAAAATCAGGTGAAAAATTAAAATTAAATATATAGTTCCAACTATATAAGAAATTAAAAAATTTAAATGACAGAGGTGCATTGAGAGATTAATTCGCCTAAGGGGCGTCTTTTGGCCAAATATGCAAGTATTATATATCACCGGAAAGCTCTTGGAATGAGGAATTCAATCCTGATGTTTGTTTCAACAAATATGAGATATTTTGAGAGCAGTTTCCATGGGAAGGAGAAATGAAAATATTCAGTTGGAGAAAGGGGACACTTGGTAGTGTGTTATGTAGACCTAATCTTTTTCCCTCCTCTTCTTATTCCCATTTCTTCTCAATTGTAAGGGTTCCAGAATTTTGGAGGAAGTGCTCCAGATTTCATGGCTTCCAGTTTTGAATTTCTTGACCCAAGTTTGTAAAAGCTCTTTGGTTTGTTTCAAGGTATAGAGATTACATTGCAGTCATGGAGATGTTCTTTCTAGTTGCAGGTCTTACTTGTGTCAGGCATGAGTAAATTTCACACAATGTTGTCTCTAGGCATGTATTTCATTATCATAAATTGAATCCTCAAGGAGGATGGAATTTGTGAATTTCTAAGAGATTGTTGTGGCTGTTTGTAGGTATCCTTCAATGAAGGTTTTAAATTCTGTAATCAGTCATAAATAATGAAATATGTATCCAAGATCTAATGATTTTGTGAAGGAATTAAGTAATGCATTAGTATAAGGTATTAATGCAAAAATATCTTGTAAGGAAAATAAATTTGTAGCTATGATTTGCATTTTGCAATTCTGTGTGACTTTGTTGCCCAATGAACAAGGCATTGGTCTTTGAAAGATTTGGGGATAGTTTCAGATTTACAAATTTAAAGAAAGATCTATTTCCCTTTATGTTTAGGGGTTTGTGTTCTATTCATTCCAAGCTCTGTTTCATCCATTATTTGTACATGATCTAGCCAATTTGTGTGTGTTTTCTAATTTGTTGAGCTTGTGGAATGATCTATCTGCTTATTGTTGATGTAGTCATATGTCTATAACTGTTGTATTTAATGCATCAAAAGGGTGTTCCCCCCCCTAGGTCTAGCAGAACTTGAAGCACAGGAGGATCAATTAGGGTCCTATGTTATGTTGTCCAAGTCCTGATGTGTTCCATAGATTGAAATTGGCCATTTCATAGAAGGATTGCAGGTGAGCTTGGGTTAATCAGATTTGGTGAACAACAATTCTGACACCGGTGCAGATGGAAAACTTATAAAAGCAATTGGAAACAACTCTTTTAGATTACGATGCAGAAAAGTTGAAAAATATCAAACTTGAAGATGATCTGAAGACTGCACAGGAATTCATTCAAGGACTTCAAGAAAATCTCACTATTGCTAGGAACAAAAGAAGAGAACTTTCTGAGAAGATGCAAAGTGATGATGGTGAAAAGGAAACTCTTAATGACCTTGTGAACAAGTTGAGACAAGAAAACAATGCTATGAGGAATGAGATGCAAGACATGACTATGAGCTTTTGTAAAGACATTGAAGACATAAAGAAGAATGAAGATGATTTTATTAGAAGACTAAATGATGCTGGAAATGAAAATACAAGACTTAGTCATGAAAATGATATGTTGAAGACAGATTTGATGCACACACAAAATGATAAAACTAAACTTATGAGACAGAAGGGAATCTTGGAAAATGAGTTGGCTACTATAAATCAACACAAAGAGAAATTCAAGAAAAATTCAGAGGAACTTGATAACATACTGAAAATCCAGAAACCTAATGGAGATACTAATGGACTTGGCTTTGAAGTTGGTGAAAGCTCTGGTACTGCAAACAATCATGATCACAGTAAATCGGTAAGAAAACCTAATGCTTACAAATTTAATGGGAAATGATTTAACTGTAACAAGTATGGTCCTAGACCAAATCAATGTAGATCTAGAAACTATCAAAACACTAATGCACCCACCGATCAATGTTCCAAATGCAACAAAATTGGTCATAATTCAAAAAATTGCAGAATGAATGTAAGATGTTATGTTTGTGGAAGATTTGGACACTTATCTAATCAATGCAGAACACATATCGACATAGGATATGGAAAGGCTATTCAGAAAAACAATGTGACTTGTTATGCTTGTAACAAGATTAGACATATTGCAAAATTTTGTAGAAGTAAGGCATCACCGACAAATAACAAAGGACCCAATTTGAAAGGTAAAGAGAAGGTTGAAGAGGTAAAGCAAGAATTTTCAAAACAATGGATTAGAAAGACAGATCAGAATGTTGATGAGGCTATTCCTTCACTGATAGAACAGAGTATCACTCCATCGGTAGGAGATTCTTCATCTAACTAAAAAAAAATCTTTTGGGGTATGGCAACTAATTGAAAATCATGCTAGTTTACCCTTGGTTGATGGTAAGAAGATGAATTGCTTCTTTACCAGTAGATGTGTTAAGTTTCACCTAATTGGCAAACATTTATTATGGTAGTTGAAGGAAAAGACATTATGAAGCAAGTATTTTTCACTCTTTTTCACTCACCGAGCATTCAAATTTCCTAAGAGCATGAAAAAACCGAGCGAAGGCATCCACAACGAGAAGTGAAGCAAAATATTTCAAGCATCCAAACCTAGAGGTAGATTAAGGTATTTATCAATGGCTTCCTCCTCTGCACCTGACTTCATTACAAACCCTACTGTAATTGAAGTGGTTAAATGCCCTAGGCTCGTATTCAAGATCATACCCGAAGTAGCAAAGCAGGATGATACCCTAGGTGCATTCTCTAAAATACTCAAAGGAGTTGCATATGCAAAAGACCCTAGGATATACATACATTGTCATATTGAGGAACTAGGTGCCGATGAAATTATGAACATGTATAGGACTGTCATTTGTGATGAGAATGGCATTGTGAAACCAAAACATAAGATAATTGAAACCCTAGGTTTTGTGGAAATACTTGATATTCCTGATTTTCCTAATGAAGTTGTGAGGATTGTACTTAGTAGAGTTCATGGGGAATTCTTTTGGCTTGACTCCATCCACAAGATCACAAGAGAAGTAGTTAGGGAAGTGACTGTCTTACCTTCCACTAGTAGCAGGCTTGAAAAAAGTTTCAAACAACACTATAATGACCCTAACCGGTGCAACCCATGACAACAGATCCTTAAGAGTCAATGATGTGAAAGATATAAATGTCAGATTCATTAGAATGATACTAGGATACAAAACTACACATGCTAACAGATTGAATTTTGTTTCTAGTTTATGTATCAAGAGTGCTTATGACATGGTGAACAGTAATACAGAGATTGAGCTATGTGAATGGCTGAAGGATGAATTGATTGACAACCTAAAGAAAATTAAAGGTGATAAGAAAGGTACTTTTAGATTTGGTAATCTACTTGTGTGCCTAATGCTATACATTACTAAGGAAGTTCCCGATATCGGTAGGAAAGAATTTGGTTTTGACATACCAATAGGTAAACAACTATTGGATATCTTTACCAACATGGGAACTGACAGGGAAAACAACATAATTGAATACTTCTAGGCATTTAAGGCTAGAATGAAGACTAGGGAAAGGTTATCTCAAAGCATAGTTGACAAATATTAGAAAAAAATATGTTTTGTAATCAAGAAAGATGAAATTTGGATGGAAGTAGTGGTTCCAAGAACTATTTGGGTAACTGAAATGGGTTATGAGGTTGATGAAAACATAATTGAGACATATGCTAAATCCCTACTTGAAGCCCCTAGAGAACTTGAAGAGAAAATATTTGGAAATGCTAAAACCATTGAGAGAAAGGTACAAACACTTAAACGAAGGAAGAAAAGAGAACAAACTATCAGAAAAGCAACTAAACAGGCCAAAGAGATCAAAGAAGACATATTAAATATCACTGGTATTAAGGAAAGTGACTTGGAAGGGATACAACTGGAAGCACACCTTTCACTGGTTGGAACTTCATCTGACAATGAAATACTGACAGAGTTTAACAGAGTAGAAAGGTAAAGAAAACCTTCATTGGCACCCTCTCCTGCACCAAAGAAAGCTAGAAAGAAACAATAGGTAGTAAGGCCTCCAGCAAAGAAAATGACACCAAGGAAGAAGAAGGAAAAACAAGTTATCCCTCCTCTAGACAATCTTTTGAATGAAATAACAGATGAAGGAAACTTGTCTAATGTCAATAAATTATATGATACCTTTACAAATGAAGAAAAGGAAAGCATAGAAAATAGTATCATTCTACACTTAGACATCTATAAGGAATTTTTGATAGAAGTTGTAGATGATTTACCGAATGACTTGTATAGGAGACTTGATGCAAAGAGGCTAGCTATTATGGAATTAGACAAGAAAATAAAGATAGAAAAATTGCTTGTTGTACATCCTGTAAAATCAGCAGATGAAATTGATGAGTTAATAAGTGAGGCAAACAGGATAGTATTCTCTAGTGTTCACCGACATGTAGGTCTAATGGTTGGCAAAGTGAATGAAATCTCTGAAGAGACAACAGATAAATGGGATATCTTCTTTATGGAAAAAGAAAAACAAGAAGAGCTCAAAAGACCCAAAACTTTCAAAGTTTACCAAAAGGATAAGGACAAAGGTAAAGGCAAGGTAGGTGGACCTCCAAACATAAGAGTAATAGAGAAATTGCCACCATGTCCTTCTGATACTCCATCAGTACAAACTGTTGATACACCACCAACTACTGAAAATGTTGAGAGTATGTAAACAACACATGAGGACACAAATTCTGATTCAGAAGTTTTATACATTATGAATATTGATACACAAGAGGTAAATATTGTGGTTGATAAGGAAACCACTGGTGAAAAGAAAGATGTGGCTACTGAGCCACCAGCTGAGAATATTGCAGTTGAAACACATGAAGAAAAAATAGTTGAAAATATTAAAATTGGGGTTGAGACACAAACTGAACAATCAGTTGATCCCCTAGCTATTGGAATGGTGACTGATACCACTGATGAACACATTGAGAAACTGGCTAATAACACAGTAAAACCAGTTGAGATACTGGTAGTGGACAGTACAGAGGTGCATGCTGAGAAACCGACAGTGAATACTACGACAACATCAAAGAAACTAGCAGTGGAGAGCACAGAGAAACAAACTAAGATACCCACTGAGAAACAAGAAGAGAAAAAGGTTGAGGTACAGGTTCATGCAGAGACAATGCCACCATCAATAGCTGAGAAAACCAAGCCTTTGCTAGTTGAAATGCAGACACAAACTGACCTACCAGAGGTCAATATAAGCAAAGAGGTTACTCACTGTGTAGGGGAAAAAGTGACACTAAGCAAACATGCCCAAATCTCACTTTCAACCACACACTTGTGGAATACGAAAGAGCCTAGAGGTATCACACAATTGGCTACTTCTTTTTGTGGAAGAGAGAGCCATGGGATACCTATTAGGATTTCTATTCCCTTGTTGTAATTGAAAGATAAAATGATGCAAGTTCAATCCCTAACCCCAAAATGCAAGTAGGAACTAATGACAAGATTGCAGAATTGAACTTAAACAATGGAAAGCTGTAAATACAAGGATAAGATAAGAATGAAAATGCGTACCCGAAGTCAAAATCTAACTGAAAATGTTTAGAACAGGGGCGCGGGCGCCACTGTCCTGATTCTGCCCCTGAAACTGCTCCGGAAATTGTTGTTTTTGCACTCTGGAAAAGCTGT
The DNA here is from genome assembly GCF_030272615.1 of Cryptomeria japonica. Lineage (NCBI taxonomy): Eukaryota > Viridiplantae > Streptophyta > Pinopsida > Cupressales > Cupressaceae > Cryptomeria > Cryptomeria japonica. The sequence goes on from NC_081412.1 coordinate 707,589,299, forward strand.
CAAAAATGCTGAAAATGCTATATGTCAGGAGGACCGGGGCACTCAGCACCCCTGTCCTGGTAGGACCAGGGCGCCCCACGCCCCTGTCCTGGTCTTTTTCTCTGAAATTTGGTGTGAAGGTCAGTCTCAGTCTGCTTCTCCCGGATCTGCAACCTGCGGCGTCGTCCGAGTCCCGAAACCTGCACTTATATCTGAAAAGGTGTTTGGGCGGCTATATAGGGTTTTGCCTTAGTCAAACCCCCGCTTCGGTGATTTCCACCTCCACGAATAGCCAAGTTGTATTGTAAAATGTATTGTGTGTGCAGACCTAGTGTGTGTGCAAGGTCCTAAAATGCAAGAAAGCAAACTAGAGCAACCTAGAAAGTAAACCCTAATTGCTTGTAAATGATAATGTAAATGCTCTAAATCAAGATGCAAAGTGATCTAAAGCATGAATAAAGGATATATTGAAGCTTATACAAAGACATGAAAACAACATGAAATCATACCCAACCCTCAAGGGAGGAGTACAAGCCAATCTTCAGTCGGTAATCTCCTATTGTTCTTCAATGTCTTCCAAGCCATAAATGAATGAATGAAATTGATGAATGCTTGATGGATGGATGTTGATTGTTGTTGAAGTCTTCAAAGATCTGCTCTTTCGCTGCATATGAGGTCCTGGAAATCAAAAATCGGATCCTTTCCAATGAAGAAAGAGAGCTCTTATGTATGAAACCCTAGGTCTTAATTTCAACTTTTGGCCGACCTAGAGATTGAATATCCCGCCAATTTCTTGGGGTTAAGCTTTATTTTATGATTGGATTGCGCTCCTAAAATTTCGGGAAAAATGTCCGGGACCATGTGCACTCCGGGCCCCATGGTCCCGACAACTTTTCACCAAATTTTCAGGGCCGTCGGATATGATGATTTTAGAGAGAATCCCGAAGTTACAGGTGATTTCGAGATGTTTTGACCCCCGAAATCAAGCCCCCAAGTTCAAAATAGGACCTAATTAGGGTTTTTGATTAAATGATGTATTGGAAGAATAAAATGAAAGGGGCACACTTTAATGAAAAGGGCCCAATTTTATGATATAGGAGATGATAAAATAGAACCTTAGACCTAATTAATTTGATTAATTAAGTGCTAAAGGGGAAATGCAATGCAAAATGCAAAATGACCAAGGCGGGTGCTAAACTAGGTGTGAAATTGTACCACCCTAGCAAGTGCGTACAAATTACGACGCTACACTCACATTGGCGGAATGCAGATTGTGAAGGCAGTTGGACAATCATCTGGTTCTTCCATAACAGAATTTAGACCGACCAATGTGACAGAGGTATTGTTGGACTCAATCAAGAAAATAACATATTGTAATGCACTTGCATACAAGGCTATTTATGATACAATTCCTTTATTAAAATTGATTGCACCCAAGTGCAATGTGGATAATAAAGATTCTTTGAGCCAATTAGACACATTGTCTAAGTATATCACCGACAACTTATTAATAGTTGATCAGATAAATGAGGAAACATTTAGTGAGAAAATGAATAAGGAAAAAGAAAAATTCTTTTATGAGATAGTAAAAAGGTGCAAGGGACACATTGATACCCTATTACCAGCACTAAGCAAAACAATAATGGAGTTTAAAGAGTTGTACATGGACACATGTAAGACTAATATTTTGACAGTGGATATAGACAAGGAGATTAGCAAAGCACATAAGTAAATAAATGATATAGCTGACAATATCATTGGCTCATCAAAACCCATATCAGTTATAGAGTAGGAAATAGTAGGTTTTGAGGATACAATTGAGAAATTTGAAAAAGAGAAGGAAAGGATAAAGTACAAGGCAAAAGAACTGAAATGTAGACTTGGTCCTAAACTTGATAACCTCATCTCTTTGAGAAAAGAGATCTCAGAGGCACTTGTTCCAAGACTAAAGACACTGGAAGAGAAAATACACATCCTCACTGTTACAATTCAAAGGACTGAAGCAACATTGAAAGACAGTGAAAGGTTCACTCAGAGCCTAAATTTTGTATTGGCAGAACTTTTTCAGATTGTAACTGTAGCTAGGAAATCGGAAATCATCAAAGCATATCAAAATACTAATCTAGCTCAATCACGAAAACTAAAATGCAATGATCTATCCTAAACACACTCAATAAAGACATGAAAATGAAACATTCAAAACTAAAGACTATGCAAACCAAATGTAGATCTAAATGCTTCCTTCATGTGGCTCCATTATCCTTCTTTCTTCTCCAAATAGCCTTTGTTTGTGGATCTCACCTTCAAGTGCACACACATAAGATGAAAGCAAATAAACAAGATTGTGGCACAAGAGTACTCGAAGCGTGATTGATTCGACAAAGTGATTATTCGATAATGTGATTATTCGGGGATCAGGATTGAAGAAATTCATCCAATTTATAGATAAATTGGAGAAAAGACAAGATTAGCATGAAATTGATATTAGAGGCAATTGATTTCAAAATGGGAAAATTGAGTGGAAAGAAGAAGGTTATGACACCTTCTATGTCATGAATTATGACATATTGCCAATGCAAAGGTTAGAAGACTAGAAGCTTATGACATCTTGCTATGTCAAAAGTATGACACATGAGAAATTCATGCTTCCACCGAAGCACAAAAATAGGGAGAACTAGAGAGAACTTAATTAGGTGGAAATTGAATTTGACAAATTAGAAAATAGGTGGAAATTAGGAATTAGGAAATTTAGAAAATTAGAAAATTAGAAATGAAGAAATGATGTGGAAATTAGGAATTAGGTAAATCATTTAATAATTTTTCATTTATTAATTAATTCACAAAAAGAGGAACAATTAGTTAGCCAATTAAATTAAACATTTAATTGTGACACAAAGACCTAGGATAAATAAATTATTTAACCTAGAGGGAGAAAAATGGAGAGAAAATGACAAACAAGGTTAAATGAATAAATCATAAAACCCTAGAAGATAAATTAGAAATGCAAGGACGACAATTAGGTCTTGATATAAAATTGATTTGATGTTGATTCGAACATGATTTTGAATTGATTTGATTGATAAATGCACCAATTGACATGATTGAAGAGGACAAGGATCGATGACGAATCGATCGCAAAATGACAAAATTGGCAAGGACAAGGATTGACCAAAATCATGACTGAAGATTGTTATCGACAAGACCAAATTTGAGAGCGAGATAAATGAAGAAATGCAGAAGAAAGACTCAATGCTCACAAATGATAAAGACCAAGTGCGTAACATAGGAGAAATGTTAATGCAACGCAAAAACCTAAAATGAGGTAATGCGCAAATGTTAAAGTATGACTCCGCAAGCGTTGACCATTTTTAGGTGTCTACATTTTGCCCCTCTTTGAGACAATGCGATTTTAAGCATTGTTTCAAAGAACAATAATGAAAATGCCCCAGACAATAACAATGACATATGCATGCCCCCTTGAGGAATTGGCCGGAAACATGCAGAAAAGAGGCCAATTGATCGATAAGAATGACAGAAGATGATAGGTTCGAACGGACTACCAAGACTGATGGAAGAAATGTTAGTAAGAAGAAATTAGACAGAGGATAGTTAGAGATGAAGGAAAACTTGCTTTCACAAATGCACATAAGTAGGTGAGAACCTTTATTTAATGTAGCAAAATGGATGCATAGCATCGTGGCATTGAAGGCCAGAGCTGAAATGCAACCTTTTTTGCAAAAGACAGACACATCACAGACAAACAACAATCACAACAAAAAAGAAAGGGACCATGAACCATCCCAGTCACTCTAAATCACTCAGTGACATCATCGAGCAACATAGGAACATGATCGAAGATAAATCAATAAATGATAAGACTTGCTAATTCCAACAAGTCAAACAAACATCTTGATCTTCATTGTCAAAAGTTGAAAGTGTTGATAGGATGATCATGTTGTCTAGTTTCAGGGAATGCGGTACCCCGTCTAAGATAGCACACAGTCTGGTTTTGAGTATACCACACCCTGTATAAGACCCATGATAGTAGTGACAAGGACAAATAATTTTGCGGTTGATCGATATGACAATTGTGATCAGTTTGAATGTCTGGTTTGAGTGAAAAAGTTCATCTATTTATGCATGATCTCATTAAAGCACAATATTTGAAGTGAGTGTCATTGGAGGTATGTTCAGCGATCTGTCTATGCACAAAGGGATCATTTATTGACAAAATGCGAAATGCTTGTTTTTGGATTTGGAGTTTCTTCAGGACATTAGTTGATTTTTTTTTGGATTTTTTCATAACATTATTTAATTTTTTTGGATTTTTTCAGGACATTATTTGATTTTTTCGGATTTTTTCAGGACATTATTTGATTTTTAGGGATTTTTTCAGGACATTTTTCAATTTTTATGATTTTTTTCAGGACATTTTTCAATTTTTATGATTTTTTTCAGGACATTTTTCAATGTGTATGATTTTGCCCCCAGTGTCTAGCAAGGTAAGGAATATGACAGGTGAATAAGTAGGCTTGCTGAAATGATGGTGGATAGAGGGAAGACAAAGGCCTTTTATTATGGAGACAATATGGATGCAATTTTCAAGGGCTATTGCATGATGTGACAATGTAAAGCAGTGACATGGCATGAGGGACATGTCAAGAGGTGTTTGAAACCATGTTTAAATTTTGTGTCCTTATGTCAGATCAAGATCAAGGAATGAAAAAGAGTGTACGGATAGTGATAAGATATGGATAGGATAAGCAAGACCAAGAATGGGTAAGGGACATGGACTGAAGGTCGGGGTAGGATACAGGATAGTGGCAAAAAGTTGCAATAAGATAGGGAATATGGATGAAAGGTTGTAATAAGCAAATGGATAAATGACCAAAAGCTATGATGGACTAAAAGTTGCAAACAAGATGCATAATTCTCATGAAGATCCTTAGCCTTGTCAAGATCAAAGGTGGAAAGAGGAAATGGACATGAGGGACAATAGGATATGAAGGGTAATGACAGGGGTTTGATAGGATAGTGAAGGGCAAAAGGAGGAAACCTACCCCCAAGTACGATATGCAAGAAGTTCATAAATTATGCATGATGCCTATTTGCCAGGTTTTCATCACGGTACTTGCCCAAGGCGCCTGTTTGCCAGGTTTTCACCAGTGGATGAATTATTTTTGCTGTACTTTTTTTTTTCTTTTTTTTGATTTTTTTTTATTTTTATTTTTTTTTGTATTTTGACATTTTGGGATCATATTTGAAGAAATGCTGATAGAAAATTATGCCCAATACTTGCGAAGATGCATGCTGTTGACAGGATCAGATAAAGGTTCACCTTCTGGAGTGGCAAGCTGATATGCCCCCCGAGCCATAGGCTGCAGTCACTATGAAAGGCCCAACCCAATTAGGTTCAAACTTACCTTTGATGATGTCGGTAGACTGTACGTTCTTAGGGTTTGCCTTTAAAACTAGATCTCCCACTTTGAAGTGTCGCCCTTTGACCTTCTTATTATAAGAGCGATGGAGACGGTTTTGATATGCCTGCAAATGTGTCAGGGCTGTCTGATGCTTCTCATCTAACATCTCAAGCTGATGCAACCGAGAGACTCTGTGTGTCACATCATCAATCAGATGTTGCAAGGAAACACGCAAGGAAGGAATCTCCACCTCCAAAGGTAAAATGGCTTCCGCACCATACACCAAGGAATAAGGTGTTGTGCCAGTAGGTGTGCGGATAGAAGTGCGATAGGCCCATAGTGTTGGATTCAACTGTACATGCCAATCTTGACTAGCGTTATTGACAACCTTCTTCGGGATCTTGATAATGGTTTTATTTGATGCTTCGGCTTGACCATTCCCCTATGGATAGTATGGACTGGAGAAACGCTGTTGGATATGGAACTTTTCACAGAGTTCCTTGACATCTTTATTCTTGAAGGGATGACCATTATCTATGACTATGGCAAGGGGAACTCCATACCAGCATATGATATAATTCAACAAGAATTTTGAAATTTGGACACCAGTGATATAGGTCATGGGGATAGCCTCGATCCATTTTGTAAAATATTCTGTGGCTGTAATGATGAACTTGTGTCCATTTGCAGATGTCGGGTGAATCTTGCCAATAAGATCCAATCCTCATTGAGAAAAGGGCTATGGAGATATGATAGAATGAAGCTCTTGGGCTAGTGCATGAATGTAGTTTCCATGAATCTGGCATTTGTAGCACTTCTTAACAAAATCATGAGCATCTTTTTCCAAAGTGGGCCAATAATACCCAACACGAATCAACTTTTTAGCTAAGCTTAGACCATTGAAATGGCCCCCACATATACCATCGTGAACCTCGTGTAAAGCCATTTGTGCTTCGTCAGAATCCAAACACCTGAGGAGGCTATGGTCAAAGGAACGACAGTAAAGGGTGTCGATGATGATGACATATTTGGCTATCTGTCGGATAAAGGCTCGGCATTGGTTAGCGGAAAGGTTGGGTGGTAAGGTTTGGGATTTCAAATATTGATATACATCATTGTACCATGGGGAGTTGGGACCAACAAGAACGCACATCACATCTGCTGTTGGAATGTCAAAAGAAAGAACCAACAATTGTTCAACTAAAAATTCACATTTGTCCATATTGTGGGGCATATTCAACATGGAAACAATTGTAGCCATCGCATCTGCCGACTTGTTTTGCATTCTTGGAACTTGACTGAAATAGATAGCCGTGAATTTGGTCTTGAAGAAATCTACCATATGCTTATAGGGAATAAGCTTTTCATCTTTTGTTTCGTAGTCATCATTGACTTGACGGATGACTAATTGAGAATCTCCATAAACTTGTAAATGCTTGATGTTCCAGTGGACCGCTACTCAGAGTCCTGTAACCAGTGCTTCATACTCTGCAATGTTATTGGTACAATGAAAAGTTATTTTGTAGGACTTTGGAATAGCATCACCTTGAGGGGTGACAAACAAGATGCCTGCTCCAGACCCGAACTTGGTGTGGGAGCTATCAAAGTATAACTTCCATTCATTAGAGGACATGAGAGCAAAGACTAATTCATCTGGAAAATCGATCAACATGGGATGATCATCATTAATAGGAGCCTCTGCAAGTTGATCTGCAATGACTTGTCCTTTTATCGCCTTTCGCTCCATATACTCAATGTCAAATTCACTGAGAATCATGACCCACTTTGCTAGGTGACCCATCAAAGCTGCTCGGCTAAGCAAGTATTTTAAGGGATCAATTTTTGCAACCAACAATGTTTGGTGGCTTAACATATAATGTCGGAGCTTTTGCGTTGCAAATACCACTGCTAAGCATGCCCTTTCAATAGTTGAATAATTTAGTTCATAGCCTACCAGTGTCCGATTGATATAGTAAATAGCTTGCTCTTTGTCGTTCTCATCTTGTTGGGCCAAGAGAACTCCTAGTGCCGTTTCAGTTGCAGAAATATACAATATAAAAGGCTTCCCTTCTATAGGAGGCATTAGAATAGGCGATGACAGCAAATAGTCTTTGAGAGTTTGAAAGGTTAATTGACATTGCTCAGTCCATTTGAAAGTGACACCTTTGTGTAGTAGATGCTGGAATGGATGACATTTATCAGCCAACTGAGCTATGAAGTGGTGGATTGACTGGAGCTTTCCTTGCAAACTGTGCAATTGACGGAGATTAGAAGGAGAAGGCATATCCATTATTGCTTTAACCTTGGCAGGGTCGACCTCAATGCCTCTGTGAGAAACAATATACCCTAGTAACTTGCCAGCTGTGACACCAAAGACACACTTCTTTGGATTGAGTCTGAGCTTGTAGGTCTCCATTCAATCAAAGATTGGGCCCAGGATGGCTAAATGACTATGTCTTGTGACAGATTTGCATAACAAGTCATCAACATAGTCCTCCATCAAAGTATGCATGAAATCATGAAAAATTGTCGTCATTGCTCTTTGATATGTTGCGCCTGCATTTTTAAGACCGAAGGGCATCACATTCCAATAGTAGGTACCCAAGCATAGGTGAATGTTGTCTTATGCTGATCTTCAGGAGCAATGTGAATTTGGTTATAGCCGGAGAAACCATCCATCAAGGAGAGCATCTCATATCCAGCAGTCATGTCCACTATGATGTCTATGTTTGGCAATGGAAAATCATCTTTAGGGCATGCTTTATTGAGATCCCTAAAATCTGTGCAGATTTTGATGCCCCTAGTTACTTTTCTAACTAGTACTAAATTTGAAATCCAGTCTGCATAATCAATGGGTCTGATGAAGCCCACATCTAGTAATTGTTTTAGTTCCACCTTGACCAAAAGAGCCACCTGGGGATGCATCTTTCTAAGTTTCTATTTGACAGGCTTGGCATCTGCTTTTAGTGGAAAATGATGAAGAACTAATTCTAGATCGAGGCCAGGCATATTTGCATAGGACCATGCAAAGCTGATCTTCTTCTCAAGAAAGAAATTGACAAAATCTATCTTTTCTTGTTGTGATAGAGAAGTAGCAAAATGAATGACCTTAGGGTTGTCAGGTGTACCCAAATTGATTTCCTTGGTCATTTCCACAAGCAATGTTGATTTGTCCTGACTTGATAGAGGTATGTCCACTCTTCCACCTTTGGGCACCTCAGAGAGGTTTCACTCGCAGGTACGTCTTTTGTTTTTACTTTTGTATGATCAAAGAGTGCCTTACGATTTTCACTCAAAGATCTATTCTTTTGATTTTTTACTGTTTCTTTTCTTTTTTCATTTTGATGACTGGAAGAGGGAGTTGACTCCCCAAAATATGTTGTGGAATCCAGGTCAATAGCAAATCCTGCCTTATGATCACCTTGTGGTATGCCTTCCCGTAGTCCAAGGAATTCTGCAATTGCTTCGTTATTTTGAAAATAGTCCAATGTGAGTGGTTCTTGCTGGTCATGTTGGATAAGCTGGGGATAGATGAGGGGCATGTCATCATCGGTTGTAAGGAGAGAGAGGGCTGATATGGTAAAGATGTAAACACCTCCGAACTGCTTGTATCTAATTGGGAACTTGGATCCCAGAATGACTCTATCCAAGCATGAGGACATGTTTTAGGAAGAGGAGTTATTTCATGTTTGTCTTCCATAGGCAAATTATCAGGGTCAATGAAAATATTGTCGAGGGCATAGGAGCTAGAAGAAAAAGAACTCCACTTCCATTCATTGGAATCCATTTCGGGTCGGGTCGCCTCTTGGGTATTACAGGTTCTAGCCTTCCATTGTTGTTCAGGCCTAAGCCACTGCAGCCATCATATCCTTTCTTTTGTAGCATAGTAAATCCTTTGTCGTATCGTTCCACTGGCAACCTGACAGGTGGGGTCTCAGTTGGATCTTTGTAAAGCCAATCTATGACATCATCATCTATAGTTTCTTTGTCAAGTTCACCCCATCTTGGAAATCATCACAAACAAATATCAAAATACTAATCATAGCTCAATCACGAAAACTCAAATGTAATGATCAATCCTAAACACACTCAATAAAGACATGAGAGCGAAATATTCAAGATTAAAAGCTAAGCAAACCAAATGTAGATCTGAATATCTCCTTCATGTGGCTCCATTGTCCTTCTTTCTTCTTCAAATAGCTTTTGTTTGTCGATCTCACCTTCAAGTGCATAAACCTAATGTGAAAGCAAGATTGACAATTAGCACAAGAGTACTCAAAGCGTGATTGATTCGACAAAGTGATTATTAGATCGATAATGTGATTAGGGATCAGGGGCCTTGATTGAAGAAATTCATCCAATTTATAGACAAATTGGAGAAAAGACAAGATTAGCATTAAATTGACATTAGAGGCAATTGATTTCAAAAATGGCACAATTGAGTTGAAGAAAGAAGGTTGTGACACCTTCTATGTCACGAATTATGACATATTGCCAATGCAAAGGTTAGAGGACTAGAAGCTTATGACATCCTGCTATGCCAATAGTATGACGCATGAGAAATTCATGCTTCCACCAAAGCACAAAAATAGGGAGAACTAGAGAAAAATTAATTAGGTGGAAATTTATTTTGACAAATTAGAAAATTAGAAATGATGAAATTAGAAAATTGATGCAAATTAGGTAAATTAATTAATAATTTCTCATTCATTAATTAATTTACAAAAATAGGAGGAATTAATTAGCCAATTAAATAAACATTTAATTGTGACAAGAAGACTTAGGATAAATAAATAAATTATTTAACCTAGAGGGAGAATGGAGAGAAAATGACAAACAAGGTTAAATTAGAAATGCAAGGATGACAATTAGGTCTTGATGTAAGATTGATTTGATGTTGATTCGACCATGATTTTGAATTGATTTGATTGATAAATGTGCCAATTGACATGATTGAAGAGGACAAGGATCGATGACAAATTGATCGTAAAATGACAAAATTGGCAAGGACAAGGATCGACCAAAATCATGACTGAAGATTGTTATCGACAAGACCAAATTCGAGAGCGAGATAAATGAAGAAATGCAGAAGAAAGACTCAATGCTTGCAAATGATAAAAACCAAGTGCGTAACATAGGAGAAATGTTAATGCAACGCAAAAACCTAAAATGAGGTAATGCGCAAATGTTAAAGTATGACTCCGCAAGCATTGACCATTTTTAGGTGTCTACAGTAACCAATTGGTTATAAGGTTCTAGCTGAGAAGTACACCCAGTTGACATTTTTGACAGCCTTTGTCATTGATGTCAAAGGGGGAGTAGTAGACAAGAGAAAATGATTAACATAAGAGATCATCTACTTAGGGGGAGCACATAGTTTTGGTAAGATTTTTGGACTTCAGTTTTTGGATGCACTTTTGAATTTTTCTCATGGGTGTTGCCATCAATGCCAAAGGGGGAGATTGTTGGCATTACACACTCCAATGAGAATTGTAGGTGATTGAAGGTATTGTCATTGATGGAAACCTTGCAATCCTATGGCACCGGCACCGGAAGACTCTACACTGGCAGATAGTTTACTGAAAGCGACAAAGATGATTACTGGCACCCTAGCCAACAGGATTTTGTTTATTGTATATTGTATTTAATTGTAATATACTTTTGTAAGCTGACATGGCATATTGTAATAAGACTCATATATAAGTATGAGATCTTGTAGATCATTTTAGATATAGAGATATACATAGATGGATATGATGAGCGAATATTAAGGCAGATTTTACAATAAGGTTTATGGTTATTTTATGAGCTTAAACCGGTACTGAACCTAGCATAGCAGATGCTTTTTGTAGCAGTACATCACATTGGATTTCTATAATCCATTTTGTAAGTCAATGAGACTTCCTTTTGTAATTGAGTAGTGAGCTCTAGGCAGTTGGCCTTCCTGCATGTGTAGGCACCACCTATTGTAAGTAATATTCATTCATTGGCCAGTGAGTGAATATTGTGGGTCACAAATCCCATCGAGGTTTTTCCCACACCGGGTTTCCTCACCAAAAATCTTGTGTTATGGTGTGCTTTCTATGTTGTGTTTACTATTCATATTTACTGCATTAATTATTGTTTATCGGTACACTGTTTTGAAATGCAATTTATTTAATAAGTACAAAAAATCTATATACTGGTTAGATACTGATTCACTCCCCCCTCTTAGTATCTTTGGGAATATTAACACATATGGTGTCATAAGGGGTCGTAGGATACAATATGACTCCTTAGGAAACCATATGATCCATTAAGAAACCAAATTGTGTTGTTAGGGGTCATTAGTGTCCTAAGGGGTCGTAGGACACAATATGACCCATTAGGACACCATAAGATCCATAACGACCCAATATGGTGTCATAAGGGGTCGTATATTTTCCTTAGGGGTCATATTGTGTCCTACAACCCCTTAGGACACCATGTGACCCTTGACAACACAATTTGGTGTCTTAAGGGGTCATATGGTGTCCTAAGGGGTCATAGGACACAATATGACCCCTATGGACACCATAGGACCCATAATGACCCAATATGGTGTCATAAGGGGTCGTATGTTGTACTTAGGGATCATATTGTGTCCTACAACCCCTTAGGACACCATATAATCCCTAACGACACAATTATGTGTCTTAAGGGGTCATATGGTGTCCTAAGGGGTCATAGGACATAATATGACTGCTTAAAATACCATAGGACCCATAATGACCCAATATAGTGTCATAAGGGGTTGTATGTTTTTCTTAGGGGTCATATGGTGTCTAATGACCCCTTAGGACACAATATGACCCATAAAAACACAATTTAGTGTCTTAAGGGGTCATATGGTGTCGTAAGGGGTCATAGGACATAATAGGAACCCTTAGGATACCATAGGACCCATAACAACCCAATATGGTGTCATAAGTGGTCGTATACTGTCCTTAGGGGTCATATGGTGTCCCATGATCCCTTAGGACATATTATGACCCATAACGACATAATTTAGTGTCTTAAGAGGTCATATGGTGTCCTAAGGGGTCATAGGACACAATATGACCCCTTAGGACACCATATGACCCCTAAAAACACCATATGGTTTCATAAGGGGTTGTATGTTTTCCTTAGGGGTCATATGGTGTCCCATGACCCCTTAAGAAACCATATGACCCATAACAACAAAATTTTGTGTCTTAAGAGGTCATATGGTGTTGTAAGGGGTCGTAGGACACAATATGACTCCTTAAAACATTGTAGTATCCCTTAAGACACCAAATTGTGTCGTTAGGGGTCATATAGTGTCCTAAGGGGTTGTAGGACACAATATGACCCATTAGGACACCATAGGACCCATAACGACCCAATATGGTGTCATAAGGGGTTGTATGTTGTCCTTAGGGGTCATAATGTGTCCTACAACCCCTTAGGACACCATATGACCCCTAACGACACAATTTGGTGTTTTAAGGGGTCATATGGTGTCCTAAGGGGTCATAGGACACAATATGACCCCTATGGATACCATACGACCCATAATGAACCAATATGGTGTCATAAGGGGTCGTATGTTGTCCTTAGGGGTCATATTGTGTCCTACAATCCCTTAGGACACCATATGAGCCCTAACGACATAATTTTGTGTCTTAAGGGGTCATATGGTGTCCTAAGGGGTCGTAGGACACAAGATGACCCCTATGGACACCATAGGACCCATAACAACCCAATATGGTGTCATAAGAGGTCGTATGTTGTCTGTAGGGCTCATATGGTGTCCCATGACCCCTTAAGACACAATATGACCCATAAGGACACAATTTGGTGTCTTAAGGGGTCATATGGTGTCCTAGGGGCTTGTAGGACACAATATGATCCCTTAGGACACCATAGAGCCTATAACGACCGAATATGGTGTCATAAGGGGTTGTATGTTGTCCTTTGGGGTCATATGGTGTCCCATGACTCCTTAGGACACAATATGACCCATAACAACACAATTTGGTGTCTTAAGGGGTCATATGGTGTCCTAAGGGGTCGTAGGACACAATATGACCCCTTAGGACACCATATGACCCACAACAACCCAATATGGTGTCCTAAGGGGCATATGGAGTCCTAAGGGGTCATAGGACACAATATGAACCCTTAGGACAGCATATGACCCCTAATGACACCATATGGTGTCATAAGGGGTCATATGACCTATAACGACACCGTATAGAGTCGTAAAGGGTCATATTGTGTCCTAAGGGGTCATATGTTGTCTTAAAGGGGTCATATGACACAATATGACCCCTTATAATACAATATGATCCATAACGACACAATTTGGTGTCTTAAGGGGTTATATGGTGTCCTAAGGGGTTGTAGGACATAATATGACCCCTTAGGACACCATAATCTCTCTCTCCCTCTCCCTTAATCTCTCTATCTGTCTCCCTTCCCTTTCCCCTCTCCCCATCTCTCTCTCCCTTCACCCTCCCCATCTCTCTCTCTCTCTCTCTCTCATATACTAATTTATTTATAAATTGATATATTAAAATATTATATTAATATATTAATAAACAATAGATTAATTATGTGCAAATTTAGTTAGTGAAATTACTTATTAAAATCAGATATTCGATTTTTGTCCTACAATTTTCAAATTTCAAATTTTAGCTCGGGAATGCTTTGGGATTTGGCTTGGAAGTGACAAACCTAGCAAGTCAACTGAAAAAACATGTTTTCCAGTATTCCTTGATTTTCTAGACTTTACACTGGTGGCTGACGACTTTTTATGTAGCCAAAATTGATAAAATGAAAAGGGTTTTTTAAGGACTTCTCAGCTTTCCAACAATATAAGGCTTGTCTTATTTTGACTTTAATAAATAATTATTATTTGTTTTCTAATTGAATTCTAACAATAGTCTTGATTGATAGACTAACTGAAAAACACTCATAACTTTCAAACGGTATAACATTTTTGGAATCCGAAGCATGCATCACATCATATGCTTTGTCTACTATAGGGAAAAGTTAAAAAAAATTAAATTTCATAAGGTTTTGACCAGGTTAAGGTGGTCAGATGTAGGAGTTTCTAAATTTCTGAAAAGCTGTAGTAAAAAATTCATAAATAATTATTTACTTTATAAAAAATATTATTATTTTATTGTGATTAGGGTGGTTAAACATACGTCTACTTCTTATCTTTTTCCTGAAATTTTAGTACCACTGCATTGAAATTTGAAATTTTCATCAAATAGGATTCTTTTTTTTTCAAAAAACAACTAGTAGCTTAGAAACTATATTCAATTTTCTATAGATTCTCTTTTTAAATATTTTAAAAATAATGTTCACAACTTATTTAAATTTTCATGTCAATTTGCATCTCTGATTTTCTGAAATTTGATTGCCACTTAAGGGCTCGTTTTGGCACACCATGATCCTACACATACCCATGACATAAGCTTGAGAATTGTCTTTTATAGGTTTAACTATCTTATTTTGCCTATTATATTATGTTAATTTATGTTTGTGGAATGCAAGCCATCTCTAAAGTCATTCCAACTGCTATCACACCCTTTAGTACATCTAGTATTATGCTAGTGGTAAAGTTTTATCAAGATTATCATGCATTTAATAAACTTATTTCACTTTATATTTTTGTTAATATTTGTGTTTCTTCCACACAAGGCATTTTTAGAGTAATTCCATCGAGTGTTCATCTTGTTGGCATGGAGGATCCAATTATGCCCTCCAATACATATAGTGTTATGCCAATGATAATATTCAATCATATGTTTGTGTGGGTTTGATTTTGTTATTTTCACTTATTATACCATCTTAACATTTATATTTGTACCTTGTAGGATATTTCAAGGATGACTCAAACAAGCATACAATCTATTGGTATAGAGGGCCATGTTATGCCCTCTACATCAAACACTGATGTTCTTAGTATCCCTGTTGAATTGGACATGCATGCTTCTATTCAGAGTACATCCCAATTAAAACTAATTCATCAAATGTGTTCTTAGTCAATATTCTCCCACCAACACTAGAACAAATTTCCTTGAGGAGTCTCATAGATTCACAATCAAGAATACTAAGGCTCATACCCGATACTCCTAAAAATGTTAAAATTAGAAAATAAATAGGTAAAAAAATTTAGTTATGGGAAGGGGTATTGTTGGAGAGTGTAGAGACTACCTCAAAGGAATAGGTTAAATTATCTAGAGATATTATAGTATTATTCTTGTCTAGTTCATAATTTTCTTCAGCATTATAGATTTCAATTTTAATCATTTTAGAATTTTTAGTACTATTATCAATCTGCTCCTAGATTCATGGAAGTGCTTTTAAAATGTTCAAATATCTCCATAAATATGATCCACCATCTAAACAATCCACTCAACTACTTCTAGATTCTTGGGTAATATTGGAGATGAGTCAAAAATGCCTCAGAACTATCCTATGTTTTCTCATTCAAGCTCTATATTCTTGTTCCAGGTCTACAAATTGATTAACCAACTTCCCAATAATAGAGCATGTACCCTTTCTATTCTTTTGAAATTCATAAAGAGTTTGGGGATGGATGAAATAGAAAAAGGGAATTTAGGACCCTTCCAACATCTCCAAAGTGCATCATAATGATCTCAAATTTCTGCCCACATGTGTGCATATTCATTGAAGACCTTTACACATCTAAAACTGACTCTTGAGATCCCGAAAGATCCTCTTTTCTATCATTTAATTCCTCTAAATGTATATCACGATCAAAATGACACTTACACATGATTTTTGTGCTCCCATTTGATACATATTGAAGACTCGAGCTACTCCTTTATTTTGGGCTATTATGGTCTTTGTCATGAGACCATTTTCTCTTCTAAACAATTTAAAGGATCTGTAAAGAGGAACTCACATGGGCTACTAGTATTATTGAAAGCTTAAAACAAGAACATGGTACATAAGAAAAAACCGTCCTCCTCCCTTGTAAAATTCCATGATCAAAATGAAACTTACACATGATTTTTCTTTTCCCACATATTGAATAATCATGCTACTCCTTCATTTTAGGCTATTATGATCTTTTCCATGAGACCATTTTATCTTCTAAACAATTTACAATATCTATAAAGAGGAACTCACATGAACTACTAGGATTATTGAAACCTTAAAACAAGAACATGGTATGTAAGACAAAAATGTCCTCCTCCCTTGTAAAATTCCTCTTCAATGACATACATATATATATATATCTACATACCAATAAGCACATATGCCAAGATAATATGTCAGCCAAACACAAAAGATATACAATAAAGCATTGCTTGAATCAACACACTACCAAAATATGCCTTGATCAAAACAAGGTAACCAATTTGGCTTTCACATATCTTCTACATGATTCCTTCACCCGCTTCAATTACCAGAATAGAAACCTCAATTACTGGAACAAAACAAGGGTCTACCAAACCCATAGACACAAATTCCAAGCATAACAACTTCCATCTTCAAGATACAGATTCCACAAATTCTAGAGCATAGAATTCATAAATCATAATTCAATACAAATATTTGGATAGAAACTCAATTATCACAACTAATACCAAAACATGATACAAACCATGATAAGAAAAGCATAAGATTTCGAAGTAGAGAATATTCTTAAAAAATACTCCCATAAACTATACATGCCTTATTGCTTAAAATCACATATATTCTTATCTTCTATTATTTCTTAGCATGCCACATCCGGTCCTAACCACATCACCATGTTTGACATCAATGACAATGTTCACACAAATCTAGCACTTTACGACCATTTCATTTAGCCTAGAAAACTATACGATCTTCCTTTTTGCACACCTCTTGTTTAAATTTTTTATTGAATATGCATATAATTTGAATTGTGATTAGTTAAATTATATGTTGATATCTATTATATTACTATTTTATAGTATGCCATGTGTGGATGAGGTTTTTCCTTTGCCAAGGTCATTCTCAAGGACACCTAATCGATAAAAGGCAATTGAACACAATTTCAATTAATATAATAGTTTCAAGATCTTATATGAGCTATGTTGTAAGTTTATGTTTATATGTTGTTATGGTTGTCATTGATGTCAAACTATTTGTTTCAGATTCATCCAGAATGTTTGTGGTGCAAATTTATCTTGTTGTGTTGATGTTGCAGTTATTCTATTGGTTGTTTTGGAAGTGTTCTGGTGCATAAAGTGTTGCTGGTATTTATTATTATTATCTTCATTGGATATAGTTTTGGTTTTGTGGATATTATAGTTTTGTGGTCTGAAAACATCTTTGTGTTTTTCGGGTATTGTGGCATTATTCATTGTTGGTTGTGGAATTTTATGTTATACCTATCCTTAGCTTTGGATATGATTTGTGGTAGATTTTTTGATGTGTTATGGGTCTCACTGTAGCATGTGGAGATCTGGATTTGAGTTATTTGCATTGGAGAGTATGTTTTGACTATGAATTGCTTATATGGATGCATAGCATATGGACATGTTAATTTTATTTCATTAATTGTAGATCTATGAATTGATCTTTGGAGGATTTGTTTTGGTCCCCTCTTTCTCCAAGAGTGGGTCGACATTTGTGTTTTTGGTTCAGAAAGTATATTCTAATTTAGGTTGACTTGATTGAAGCTTGTGAAGATCTGTCTTGTATATAAGGATGAATGTGATTGAGTTAAGTGTAGTGATGAGGTGTGGAATGTAGGTATATGATGCAAAGATAATCAAAGAGGTTCGATGAAGAGAAAAGAAGAAGAGCTGTGTTCAAATGATATGCAAAAGTTGCATTGAGACTATAATAGAGTTTTGAGATAGAGTGGTTACTGTTGAGGTCTAAGTTGTGTGTGTGTGCTGATGTTGGTCACTTGATGCAGAGTTCAAGGACAACTTTATGATCAAAAGGTCCTTCTCATTTTATGTATCTTACCCTGAATCCAAATAGCTTCAAGTTTTGCATGTCCTCTTTTGTATCTTACCCCTTGAGCAATTATCCTTAGTGTGCAAGTCTAAAGTAGTGACCTCTATCTTTTGTAATCATTTCTAAATAGTGGATTATCTTGTGAGTTAACACTCACCATGGTTTTTACTTATTTGGGTTTTCCATGTATAAATACTGGTATTCATGTGTTGGATGTGTGTTGTTGATTAATTATCTATATGTTACATTAGTTGTTTGTTTGAACTGATTCACCGCCCCTCTCAGCTCTGCCTTGGGTTCAACAATTGGTATCAGCTCTTGAGTAAGCTTAACTTCTTGAGGTAGATTCGGTATGGCACAAGACTTGCATTACAAAGTTTCTATATTTGATGTTACAAATTTGTCATACTAGAAGGAGCGAATGGAGTTGCATTTGGAGACATTGCAGAATGGAATTTGGGAAATCATTCAAACTAGATATACACCTCCCCAGGATGGTGCTCAGACTCCGCATGAGATAAATTTGGAAGCTAATGCAAAGACTAGAGTGATAATCCCCAGTTGTATAAGTGATTCAGTTTTTGCAAGGGTAAAATAATTAAAAAAAGATAAAGTTGTTTGGAACAAGTTGTGTTAGGCATATGAAGGAGATCTGAAGACAAAGCAAGTTAGGCTGATGAATCTGAATCAAAAAAATATGAGTAGGTTTGAGAATTCTTGAAAATGAAAGTGTTGAGAATTATATTCGTAAAGTGATTGATCTTGCTAATGGCATTAGAGTTAGTGGACATTTGGAGGAATATGATTTTGTACATAACATCTTCTTGACTTTGCCTAAATCCTACAAGCCACAAAGATGTCCTATATAGGAGAGAAATGATTTGAGTAATTATACTATTTATTAGCTTTTTGGTGCCTTAGTAGCCTATGATATTTCAGAAATGGTGGAAGAGAAAAGAGAAAAGAAAGAACCAACATTTAATGTTTCAAGACATGATGATACAAAATGCAGTGGAGATCTAGATGAAGCTAAAGCAAATTTTGTGAAAATATTATAGCGAGACATTGAAAAATACAAAGGTAAGTTACCTCTGAAATGTTTTTCTTGTGGTCGAATTGCACTTACATAGAAGACTATAAGAGACCAGATGATGATGAGAAGAAGAATAAGTTTAGAAGATGCAATTTCAATAGAAAGAAGAAGAAGGTTTTATGTTTTATTGAAGAACATACATTTGAAGATGAAGTTGATGATGACTCAAATGAAGAATCTTTGCTTCTAGCGATTCAAGATAAGGAGAATGCTTTGAAGAAATCAGAAGAAGGGAGAGCAATTAAGATTGCATTGCATGCTAAGATAGAACTGAATACATGGATATTATAATTTAGATGTTCAAATCATATGACTAGTAATAAAGACAAGTTTATTTTAATCTTAGTAAGTATTATGGAGGATCTATGAATTTTTCTAAAGAAGATCGTGCAACTATCAAAGGTATTGGAAGTGTTCCTAGTGATGGTAAGCATAAAACTGATGATGTCTATTATGTTTAAGGATCAAGACATATTTTGTTGAGTGTCAGTCAGATGTATAGAAAAAAAGGCTATTAAGTTTTGTTTAAACTTTAGTACCACTGGATGTGTAATTAGAAAGGAGAAGACTCCTAAAAGAGTTGTAGAAGGAATTGGAATAGGTGGAAATGTAGACTACAGTGAGGATAGAAAGGAGATCAAATGTCTTCTAACACAAAGTAATGAATGTTGATTGTGACATAAAAGAATGGGAAATGTCAATTTTGATAACATGATCAAGATCTACAAATCTGAAGTAGTTAGAGATTTACCTACACTTGTGAAGCCTACTAATACTATGTGCAAAGAATGTCAATTGGGAAAGTGAACAAAGATGAGATTAAGGATTATTCTACTATGAAAATATTCGAACTAATTCATAGAGACTTATGTGGACCTACAAGGACAAGAGGATTGAATATTCAAAAAAAGGTATTTCATGTTACTTATTGATGATTATTCTAGAATGACTTAGGTAACATTTGTAAAGGATAAATTTGAGACTTTTGATTAATTTAAAGTTTTCAAATCTATGGTTGAGAATCAAGTAGATGTTAAGATTAAATATTTAAGATCAAACAAAGGAGGAGAATTCACTTCATGGGAGTTAGATATATTTTGTGAAATTCATGGGATTAGAAGACACTTGTCTGCTTTGAGGACTCCTCGATAGAATGGTGTTGTGGAAAGAAAGAATAGGACTATTATTGAGATGGCTAGAACATTGTTAAAAGATGTTAATTTGGTTAATGTATATTGGAAAGTAGTACATATTGTTGTGTATCTTCTTAATAGGGTACAAATAAAAGTAAATCATACCAAAATACCCTACGAGTTGTGGAATGGAAGATTGCCTACTATGAAATATTTCAAGATCTTTGGAAGCAAATTTTATATCAAAAGAGATGGGGACAGTCTTGGGAAGTTTGACACCAAAGAAGATGAAGGGATCTTTATGGTATATGCTATAAATAGTAAATCTTGTTGGTGTTTCAACAAAAGACTAAATAGAATAGTAGAAATTATATATGTCAAGGTGTGTGAAGAATTGAATCAGAATGAACCTAATATTGAGACCAAGGTTGAGATTATTTGAGAAATTCTAGGGAAGACAAGTGATCTGAAAGAGATAAAAAAAAAAGAATCAAATGAATAAGAAGAAGAAGAGGAAGATTTAGTGAAGGTTCTTGCTAAGGATGTTCAAAAGCATCATTTAGAAAATCCAAAAAATGGAGATAAGACAAAAGGTGTTTAGACAAGAAGGAAGATTGTAGAAGCTCAAGATCAAGCAAATTACTATTTTCTATCAATGACTGAGCCGGAAAATTATGAGGAAGAAAGAAAAGAAGAAATTTGGGTAAATGCAATGGAAGAAGAACTAAATCAAATTCAAAACAACAAGACATAGAAGTTGGTACCTAGACTACTAGACAAGAATGTAATAGGAATCAAGTGGGTATTTAGAAATAAGTTGAATGAGTAATGACAAGTGACAAGGAATAAAGAAAGACTGGTATGCAAAGGATATTCTTGAGTGCAAGGTATAGACTTTAAAGAAACTTTTTCTCTATAGCAAGGATGGAAGCTATATACATGTTTCTTGCATTTTCTTCTTACAAGTATGGATGTCAAATCAGCATTTTTGAATGGAGATCTAGAAGAAGAGGTTTACATTGAGAAACTAGATAAATTGACATTAATAGAAAGATCTGGATATGGTGTGCAAACTAAAGAAAGCATTGTATGGACTCAAGCAAGCACCTAGGGTCTAGTATGTGAGATTAGACAAGTATTTGTTTCAATAGAATTTCAAGAAAGTATAACAGATAGTAATCTTTATTTCGGGATTGATGGAGATAAGTTGTTGATTGTTATAGTTTATGTTGATGAAATTATATTTGGAGGAAATGATAGTTTATGTAAAGAATTTTCTGAGTTTTAGAATGATTTTTTTATGTAAAAAATTTGCTAAGAGTTGCAAAATTAATTTGAGATGTCAATGATTGGTGAGTTATCTTTCTTTCTTGGGTTGCAAGTTACTTAATCTGAAAATGGAACTTTTATCTCTCAAAGCAAGTATGTCAAGGAAATGTTGAAGAAGTTTGGTTTCGATGATTGAAAATTGGTTACTACTCCTTTAATCATTGGATGGAAGTTGAGAAAATATGATGATTTAATCGTGAGTTAGTGGAGAAAGCTTGGCTATAATAGGAAAATAGTTAATGGATTGTGGAAATTATCTAGAAGACAATTAATTTTATATATTTTAATAAATTTATATATAATTATAATTATAGTCTTATTACAAAGAGTATTTTAAAAAGGCATCTTTTATAAAAAATAATGTATTAGTAAAACAATTTAGAGGTATGTGTACATTATTTTACTCAAAGAATTTTAGATAAAATTTAGATGTTGTAACAAGTTCAAATGTAAATATTTCTTCTCACAAAAATTCTTTAGATTTCATCCTAAAATTATTAGCATATTATCTATTCAATTAATATTGATTTTATAAAAACATTTGACATTCTACTTAATCAATTATGAAGTAACAAAAATAGACTAATATGGTTAATACATATCATGTATTTGGTTAACTAAACCATGTGCTAATGGACTACCTTCAGTAGATGGTACCTTTATGTCCATACAATGTTTAATTATTCATTGTTCAATATGACTTTGGTGGGTCTCGTCTAGATAACTCAGCTATAAAGATGAAACTTAAATGTGCCATGAGTAAAATAGTTAAACATAAATATGATTCATCAACATGATAAGCTAAGGTAATCACATGTGTCTACCATGTGACAATTCTTGATGATTGTGCACAAGTCCCCTTACTACATGCTCTTATGCAATTGGGCCACCCCCTTCTTAAGTGCACTAATTCACAAGCCCATTCTCCTAGGTCACATAGTCATCTAGTTGAAGGATAAGTAATAATTAAAGTCAATGGGTGAAACATAATTTTATAAGTTATTAGAGGTCCCTAAATGGTTTAGATGGAAAATATATATGACTATTGAGGTGTCCTTATGAGCCATTGAGAAGACCATGCTTGAATCCAAGACCACATAATAATTAATTTCTAATTATAATCCAGATTGATATTGATGCATGAGATCATTGATCTAAGGAGATAAAAATAAATCTATGGCCAATATTGGAAAAGATTGAAAGACATTCTCACCCATTAAAATCACTGAATGATTGTGGGTCTATCAATACTAATTGTTCAAATAGGACAATAGTGATATCTGTAACCCTTTGCATTCAAATAAAAAAATCATTAATTTCCATGCAAGATAATTTCTAGATCCATACTTAATCTTGAATCAATTTTGTTCATTTGGAGTTGAAGTAGTATATACAATTTTTTGTAAGCTTCCCAAAATTTTGACATATACAATAGTGCTCATGTCATTCAAGCTATTAATACAATTGAAATTTCATTCAATGAATTAAATG
This sequence comes from Cryptomeria japonica, assembly GCF_030272615.1. NCBI lineage: Eukaryota > Viridiplantae > Streptophyta > Pinopsida > Cupressales > Cupressaceae > Cryptomeria > Cryptomeria japonica. Next base: position 707,612,704 of record NC_081412.1, read on the forward strand.
CTTTTAAGACATGTAATTTACAAAAACAAATTTAAGAAACAAATAATTTTGCACTAATGGTTAATATAAACCAATAGAAAAATGACAATTTTTTACAATTATTTGAATTAAAAAATTAAATGCAGACTATAAAATTCTCGCTGAAAGTTTTTCATTTTATTTTCTCCCTAGCTAAAGTACTAAAAGGAATAACATGTTAGAAGCACCTTAATTCAAAGAAAAAGAATATAATGATCATCAAGTCTAAATTCATAGTATCCAAATATCAAGGTGACATTAGTGTTTTTCATTAAGATAAATGGGTTTTATAGGGACCTGAAACCCAAATCAAACAAAATATAAAACATAGTAAATAGAGTCTAAATACTTGCTAACTAGCTATGGGAACATGGGACTCACCCTAGAATAGAAGCCACAAAAAAAAAGACAAAACAAGATGCAACATCAAAAAAACTAAGAAAGAGCTTTCATAAGCTCAACATTTTTCTGGATCACTTTATTATTAATCTCCTGGAGTTCCTCCATAATAAACCTCAAACTACAAGTAACTTGATGTTTTCTCCTAGTCTTGGTATACGGTCCCATGGACGCTTGTACCTCTTGGTTCATCTTAGTCAAGTTGATATGTGGGGGTGTCTCTGCTCTGGCCATCTACTCATTCAGCAAAGAAATTTCCTCATTGACTCTCTTAAGACCCTCGACACTGTTGTGCATTGCTTTATTGCCGATCTCCACCAAACCTGATAGGGAGGACTCTAGATTTCTTGAGTCAGCTTGACTCCCACCAAGGCCTTTTTCCTAGCCTAACCTAGGAATGCTTCTCTTTATTCCCCTAATCCACTCTAGGCCCTCACTACTGAGGTTTATTACTCTTCTCTTTGTGAATTCACTTTCGTAAATCTACCAACTCACTATTCCACTGAATCTAGCCAGACACCTTGCAGGGTTTTCTCTATCACTAGATATACCTTTGACTTCTCCTAAGTCATTTTCCTCTCAAGTTTGGATCTTTTCTCCTATTGATCCCATCTTCCCTTGGACTGAGGCTAACAACCTAGACTCTGATATACCCTGCAAGTGATTCCTCTTGGTCACTGATACATAGTCAGGCTATCATCAAGCTCGCCTAGGGCCAGTCTACTAAAATGGTCCACACCATTACCTGGGCTACTACAAATAGAACTCTACTATACATGGCTAGCTCTTCTTGATAACCTCCAATGGTCGTGTGGATCGCACGATGGAGAATCAAGATAGAGCCATGTTATAATTGCTTGTCACCAATAGAAAAACAAGAACAGAAAGACAACTTTATCTACAGAGCTGAGCTTGGCACAACTTCAAAATTGGAACTCACAAAAACTCAGAAAAATCACATCTACTCTATCGCACTGGCATTTAAAGATTTAAGCCATTATTTATAATTACAAACACAAATTCAACTCTGAGAAAGAAACTAGAAAACCATCTTCAAATTGTTATTCAAAAGATGTTCTTTGTTCCACCTATCCAACCTCCTTCTAACCTCTTTACAAAAATACCCATTGTGTCTTTTATAGCCTCCTAGACATGTCTTGAATCATCCCTAAAAGAGGACATTGAACTCGACACAATTTGGTTTCCTGCTATAACTGTCTTTTATTTCCATCGGGTCATCAAGATAGCGTGAAAACCTTCACTCCGATGACTGACTGTTTACAAAGTGCGCACTTCCTCCTCAAGTTATCAATGTAGCATCAAACACCTCTCTCCGATGCCCGATGGTGCTCTCCCAACAGCATGTCGTTCCATTGGGTCATCAGTGTAGCTCTAAACCAGTTGTTCTGATAGTCGATGATGCACTCCACACACTATGCCTTCCCATCGGCTTATCGGTGTAACTCCTAACATGTTATATCAATAGCTAATGGTGCGCTCCAAACCGTATGCCTTCCTATCGGGTCATCGGGTTAGCATCAAACATGTTATACCGATAGCTGATGGTGCACTCCAAATGGTATGCTTTTCCATAGGGTTATCAGGGTAGCTCTAAACATGTTGGGTTGATAGTCGATGGTGCACTCCAAACCAAACTCACTCCACTCGCTCCAATCCACTGGCGACCTCGTCGGGTTATCGAGGTAGGTGGAAAATACTCCCGCCGATAGCCGATGGCACCTAATTGGGTTATCAGGATAAGTATAGCCGATACATGAAATTTTTAAAAGAAGTCAAAATGCACTCCAAGCTCCAAATAGACAACCTAATGGACTAGAACTAGGCCTTATGCCAAAATTGCTAAAATTGAAAAGGGTCTTTGCTCACCCTTAGGTGCTCCTGCACCATACTCCCCACACAAAAAATCAAGTCCCCCCTGGGGGTGGAAAGGTGACATCAATGCTTAGTCTTTTGAAATCGGATTCTGCAACCCAAGTGGCTTTGACTTGAGGTAAGTTGTGCCACTTGATTAAGTGTTTCATATACACGCCATGCCTCATTTGCTTCTTCACCCTGGAATCTAAAATTTGTTCTGCCTGCGGTTTGGAAATGGGTGGTACTGGAATATCATTGAGAGTAGTTTCCCCTTCTGGATTATGTCCATCTGGTACTACTATGAGACCTTTAAACTAAACTAAGTCTTGGACATTAAACACAGGGGACAATGTTGAATCTGTGGGTAAATCTACCTTATAAGCATTGGAGCCATACTTAGCCAAAATTCTGCAAGGTCCTATCCTCCTCATCTGAAGCTTACTAGGGAATCCCATCTGCAATCTTGCCTTGTTCAGATGTACCATAACCATGTCTCCCACTGCAAATTGAATGTCTTTTCTCCTCTCATCTGCTTTAGCCTTAATCCTCTGCGTAGTGTCGATCAAGGTTCTCTGCACTTGTTCATGCACTTCTTTCATGGACTGAGTGAAATCCTCTGCATGTCCACTTCTTCCTTCTAGGCTTCCCAAATCTCAAAGTTCACAAACACCACATGGGTGGAGTCCATAAACAATCTCAAAAGGACTCTTACCTGTAGTTCTGTTGACATTGTCATTATATCCAAATTTTGCCTGTGGTAGCACTTGATCCCACATCTGTCCATACTCTTTTGTCAAACACCTCAGAAGATTACCCAAGACTCGGTTAATGACATCAGTTTGACCATCTATCTGCGGATGGTATGCAGAACCAAAAGAAAGGTTAGTTCCTAGTCTTGTCCATAAAGTTTTCCAAAAGTATCCCATAAACTTCACATCCCTGTCTGAAACTATACTGAGAGGTAGCCCATGAATTTGTACCACCTCTTTGAAAAATAAATGTACAAATGTAACTAGCATCATGCATAGTCTTGCATGGAACAAAATGACTCATTTTACTAAATTGGTCAACAATGACAAAAATACTATCTAGGCTAGTATTGGTTTTTGGCAAACCCACAATAAAATCCATGTTGATGCACTCCCACAGTCTTTTGGGAATTAGTAAAGGTTGGTATAGTCTAGCATTTGAACTAGTACTCTTGGCTTTCTGACACACAATACACTGCTCAACATACTTCCCGATATCTTTATGCATTTTCGGCCAATAATAAAATCTTTGCACCAATTCAAGTATTTTATTCCAACCAAAATGTCCACTAAGACTTCCATTATGTTTTCCCTGTATGAGATTTTGCCTCATAGATCCTCTTGGCACACATAATTGACATCCCTTAAACAAAAGACCACTCTGCAATGTGTAATCTACATACTAGCTATTGAAATGATTATTAAACTCACTACATACCTTGTATATCTCAGAGAAGTCTTCATCTTCCTTGTAAAGCTCCTTGAAACTCTCCACACCTATGCTCTGCAAAGTCACTTCTTGGACAGTGAGAAGTTTTCTACTTAAGGCATTTGCTACCTTGTTTAGCTATCCCTTTTTGTGCTTGATAGTGAAAGTGTATGCCTACAGGTATTCTATCCATTTGATGTGTCTATTGCTCAAGTTTTCTTGGGAATTGATAAAACCCAAGGCTTGGTTATCTATAAACACTACAAATTCTTTGGGCAAAAGATAATGCCTCCACTTCCTGAGAGCTTGCACTAAGGCATAAAATTCTAAGTCATAGGATGAGTATCTCTTCTTGGCATCATTCAATTTCTCACTAAAGAATGCTACTAGTCTTCCCTCTTGGTTTAAAATAGCTCCTATTGCTATATGACTAGCATCACATTCTAGGGTAAACAATTTATCAAAAATTGGTAAAACTAAGATGGGTTGGGTAGCTATTCTTGTTTTGAGCAACTCAAACCCCTAGTCAACTTCTTTAGTCCACCTAAACTTATTTTTCAACCCACCCTTAATTATATCAAGAACAGGAGCACAAATTTCACTAAAACCTCGAATGAACTTCCTATAAAATTGGGCAAGTCCATGAAAACTTCTTACTAAGTAGCAGTCTTCTGTATAGGATAACTTTGTATTGCTTCCACCTTGCTAGGATCCATTTCTAAAATGCCTTGGGATACAACAAAACCCAGATAAATGAGTTCTTGTTTCATGAATTCACATTTTTCAAGATTGATTGCCAACTGTTCCTCATGCAGTTTCCTTAATACAATCTACAAGTGTTCAAGATGCTCTTCCTCTATTTTTCTGAATATGAGGATATCATCAAGGTATACCACTACAAATATACCTATGTAGTCCTTCAACACCTCATTCATCAACCTCATGAAGGTACTAGGGGCATTAGTAAGCCCAAATGGCATAACTAACCACTCATATAACCCCTCTGTAGTCTTAAACATTTTTTTCCATTCATCCCCTTCTTTAATCTAGATTTGGTGATATCCACTCTTTAAATCCAGCTTGGTTAAATACTTTGCTTCTCCAAGACAATCCATTAAATCCTCAATTTTAGGAATAGGAAATATGTATCTTATGGTGATTATGTTTATTGCCCAAGAATCAGTACATAATCTCCATTTACCTCCTTTCTTGGTTGCTAACACCACTGGAACAACACATGGGCTTATACTTTTTCTGATTAGATCTTGATCAAATAGCTCTTGTACTTGTCTTGCCACTTCTTTGTTTTGTTCAGGAGTCATCTTATATGCAGCCTTATTAGGTAGTGATGCTTTGGGTATAAAGTCTATCTGGTGACTTACTGTTTTAGGAGGAGGTAGCATTGCGGGTGTTCCATCACTTACAATGTCCTTGAACTGTTCTAACAACTACTGAACCTCTTTAGGTAAACTTTCTTGTCCAGTCTTCTTTTCTTGACTAGGTTTCACTAAGAGAGAATAATGTTCTCCATCTCCTTTCTTGAGATCTCTCAAAAATTCTTTTCCTCCGACCAACAACACATTAGGACCACTAGTCTTGGTTCCTTCATCCTCTACCAAATATTGAATCCTGTATGTCACCCCTTCCTTTGTGAATGCATAGGAGTTCTTTTCTCCGTCATGGATAGCTTTTCTGTCAAATTTCTATGGTTTGCCTAGCAACAAATGACAAGCATCCATGGGTAGAACATCACATAAAATTCTGTCTGAATATTTCCCAATTGCAAATTCAACCCATACTTGTTCATTTACTAACACATGTTGTGCTTTATTCAATCATGTGACCTTGTAAGGATGACTATGTGGCATGCTACTCAACCCAAGTTTACTTACTGCTTCTTCGAAGATGATACTGTTCGTTGATCCCAAGTCAATAATCACTTTACAGACCTTACCAAGTATCTTGCACTTTACTCTGAAAAGAGACCTCCTCTGTTTAGGTTCTTCCTTAACTGGTTCCCTGATTAGAACCCTTCTAACCATGAGATTCTCACCATTCTCTGAGTCAAGGTTTACTTCATGAGACTTCACACTACTAGAATCCTCTTGCACATAATTGATTCTTTTCTCTGAATGTGATGAGGTTTCCTTCTCCAAACACCTATAGGCAGGATGGCCAAAATTATTGCAGTGGTAACACTTCATGTTTGCAAAGTATGAACCTCTGCTAGAACTTCCAGATCTACCTTTGTTGTTGCTGTTATGACCTCTTCCTCTACCATAATTTCCTCTTCCACTAGATTCATTATTTTTCTCAGTCAATTTTTACTCTCCTTGTGATCTTACTTCACTTCCCCTGCCAATGTAGCTTCCTCTATAACCTTTTGAATCTCGGCCTCTACCTCTGTCTCTACTAGTACCTTCATGTTTCTTCTTATTCTTTTCTTCTACTTTCAGGGCCAACTGATGACATTTGTGAATGGTGTTTGGACTCAACAAACTTAATTCCTCTTGTATGTTCCATCTCAGACCGTTAAGATACCTTGCTACTCTAATTCTTTCATCCTCCATCACTTTTGACCTTAGACACAACTTTTGGAACTCTTCGATGTAGGTACTTACATCTAACTCTTTTTGCCTTAGGTTTTTTCTTTTCCTTTGCAACTGCACTTCATAATCCTCAGGAAGATAAGTCTCTCTAATTTTTCTTACCATCCCTTTCCAAGTAGAGATGTAGATCTTACCTTCTCTTTCTCTCTCATTTTGTATAAACTTCCACCAAGTAACGGCAACACCTCTCATTCTTGACTTAGCCACCTTAACCTTTTGGGCCTCAATCACACCTTCACACTCAAAATGATTTTCCATGCCCTCTATCCATTCCATTATCGACTCTGCTTCCATCTTGCCACTAAACAATGGTACTCCTTACAAACACTTTCCACTCATTGCCTTCAAAGCCTTCAAGAATGGTTCTTGATCAATAACAAGGTTTGGGGCAGGGACTTCATCTTCTATTGCCAACATTTTAACCTTCTCATCTATCTTCCCACTTATTTCTATTGTCTTGACTTCCACCACACCTAGTTTCTGCTCCAACTACTCCAACCTTTCCTTGAGCAATCGGTTTTCATCTTCTTGTTTAGCGACCTTCTTAGCCAATTCTGCATTGGTCATCATCTTTACTTCTTCTTCTGATACTAGATCAGTCTTACACTGTTCACCCTCTTTAACTAGCTCTAATACCAATCTGGTAGGGAGGGTCCTAGATTGCTTGAGTTAGCTTGACTCACACTAAGGCCTTTTTCCTAGCCTAACCCGAGAATGCTTCTTTGTATTCCCCTAATCCACTCTAGGCCCTCACTACCAAGGTTTATTAATCTTCTCTTTGTGAATTCACTTTCGTAAATCCACCAACTCACTATTCCATTGAATCTAACCAAAAGCCTTGTAGGGTTTTCTCTATCACTAGCTATACCTTCAACTTCTCCTAGGTCATTTTCCTCTCAACTTTGGATCTTTTATCCTATTGATCCCATCTTCCCTTGGACTAAGGCTAACAGCCTAGACTCCGGTCTACCCTACAAGTGATTCCTCTTGGTCACTGATACCTAGTCAGACTATCATCAAGCTTGCCTAGGGCCAATCTGCTGAAATGACTGACGCCATTCCTTGGTCTGCTACAAATAGAACTCTACTATACATGGCTGACTCTTCTTGATAACCTCCAATGGTCGTGTGGATCCAACGATGGAGAATCAAGACAAAGCCATGTTATAATTGCTTGTCGCCAACAAAAAATAAGAACAAAAAGACAACTTTATCTACAGAGCCGAGCTTGGCATGACTTCAAAATTAGAACTCACAAAAACTCAAAAAAATCACATCTACTCTATCACACTAGCATTTAAAGATTTAAGCCATTATTTATAGTTACAAACACAAATTGAACTCTGAGAAAGAAACTAGAAAACGGTCTTCAAATTGTTATTCAAAAGATGTTCTTTCTTCCACCTATCCAGCCTCCTTCTAACCTCTTTACAAAAATGCCCATTGGGTCTTTTATAGCCTCCTAGACATGTCTTGAATCATCCCTAATAGACAAGATTGAACTCGACACAATTTGGTTTCCTATTGTAACTATCTTTTACTTCCATTGGGTCATCGGGATAGCATCAAAACCTTCACTTCGATGACCAATAGTTTACAAAGTACGCACTTCCTCCTTGGGTTATCAGTGTAGCATTGAACAACTCTCACTGATGGCCAATGGTGCGCTCCCAACAACATGTTGTTCCATTGGGTCATCGGTGTAGCTCTAAACTGGTTGTTCTGATATCCGATGATGCACTCCACACACTATCCCTTGCCATCAGGTTATCGGTGTATCTCCTAACATGTTATACCGATAGCCAATGGTGCACTCCAAACCATATGCCTTCCTATCAGGTCATTAGGTTAGCATCAAACATGTTATACCGATAGCTGATGGTGCGCTCCAAACGGTATGCTTTTCCATTGGGTTATCGAGGTAGCTCTAAACAATTTGGGCCGATAGCTGATGGTTCGCTCCAAACAGAACTCACTCCACATGCTCCAATCCGCTAGCGACCTCATCGAGTTATTGGGGTAGGTGGAAAACACTCTCGCCAATAGCCGATGGCACCTCATCAAGTTATCGGGATAAGTATAGCCGATACATGAAATTTTCAAAAGAAGTCAAAATGTACTCCAAGCTCCAAAAAAACAACCTAATGGACTAGAACCACTCCTTATGCCAAAATTGCCAAAATTGAAAAGGGTCTTTGCTCACCCTTAGGTGCTCTTGCACCAAAACCCTTTAGTTTACTCTTTAGTTTCTATATCTCTTTCTCTAGCCTATCAATTTTTGCCTCATGTTCAGTCTTCATGATCTTGATATCTTTCACAATTTGCTGGGATAACATCAGGAGTTCATCAATCTCATATGGAGTAGGAATATCAATGAAAGTAGCAATGAGATCTTTAATCCCTTGTTTCAGAATATTGATTTCCCCAAAAAACCAATGGAAACACTTTTCCTGATACATCAACGACTTTCCCAGAAGCATATCAACATCCTTTTCATCATCTTTGGTCTTATTGGGGTCCACATTGATGGGGATGTCAATTTTTATTTTTTTATCCTCCTTGTTAAGATTCACCGCCTTATTTCCAGTCTTATGTTTCTTCAAATTTTGCGGGCCCAAAATATTGGTCTGCAAAACAGGGGTTTTCTTTTTAGCAGTCCATCTAGGAGGGTTTTTTCTGCTACTACCAGTAACGGGAGTAGTCTTTTTTAGGGTAACCTCATCCTTTGAGGGTTTATAATATGAATCATGTGTCACCTAGACATCATTCAATTCATAGATTTCTCTACCTCTGCATCATCAAACTTCATATCCGATACATCATGCACCTCCTAGTTGGCTAAAGACTTAGGGTTTTCTAGAACGGGGGAGGATTTGACCTCATGGGCCTTCGCAAACTCTATGATTAAGAGAATAAAACCCTCATGAAGAATCAGGTTATCCACATTCTTCACATGCTTACTAATAGATAACTCCAGGAAGATAGCAAGTAAAATGAAATAGAAATTATTTTGTCATGTCTAAAATGGTTCAGAATTGTGAAATGGTAACAGAAAATACTAGCAAAGTGACCATTGAGGGTAATGTACCTCATAATGAATTATGCCATGTCCTCCTAGAGATTTTCAAGGTCCAACCAGTTGTAGTTGTCATCTAGGTTCTTCTTAACCCTCCTCCTTTCACTCTGTTTATCATAGAAAACAAAGAGCGCTTTCGAGTTCTTCCTTTCCCTGAAGAATTTTTTTCCCTCCATGCTGGGCCCATAAATCTTGGCAATTAATGGTTCATCGATTCTGAAATCTACCCCATACACATGCAACACCCCATTATCCCAATTACTCACAAATAAGTCTGTGAGCTGATGATTTTGTCCATGAAGTTTCTGAACAAAGGGCTCCATTCCCCCATCCACAATTTCCCTCTAGACCTCCTCATTATTCTCCCAAAGTTCACATGAGGACGACTCCATTCTATTTTTGTCTCCACCCTTTATGATACTACTTTTGTGACTTTTTTGGACAAGACCAAAACCAAACTTTAGGCTGACGCAAAACAAATAGAGCCACAAGAACAATCTAGAATCTCGCCTTTGCTCTTTTTTATGAAAAGCCCTACACATGTGATCTGTCATCATTAATATTTGAGCGATGAAAGATTTTCAGCATCCCTCCTCACCAACTCACACAACTAGAATGGGAAGGATTCCCCTTCCTGCCACCACTTTTCATCATCTCTAACCACACCTAGATTAGCCACATGGTCAGCAGGCCTATTACCCTCCCTCAAAACATGTGATATTTTGATATCCTCAAATTTATTAATCATTTCAAAGCACTCCCGCATTACATGGTTAATCGTCCAGCTCAATGGATATTTTTTGTTTAAACAATTTATTATATTTAACGAATCACTCTCCAAACACACCTTCTTAAATCCCCCATGACTTGCCATTCTAAGCCCAATGTAGGCTACATTTGCCTCAGCAAAATAGTTTTTCAAGGTGCCCAGTAGGAGTGCCACTACTGAGACAAGCCTACCATTGTAATCATGTGCAACTCTCCCGCAGCCTGTCAGCCCAAGATTACCTTTGGCCACCCCATCAACATTAATCTTGATCCACCCCCTCGAAGGAGCAATCCAAACAATGTTGGGTCTTGTGTGTTTCATTTTAATAGTAGGTCTAGAAATATCCCAGCCAATGCACTATTTGTTGATGATGTCCTAGTCCATTTTTGGAGAATTAATAGTTAGATAATGTTGTTGGGAGGGGAAAGATGCCATGAAATTTTCCTTAATAGAGGATTAAATACATCGAGCCACTGCAACAGCCAAAGATTCTTTGTCTCTAAAAATGAGATTATTTCTTTCCTTCCAAATTCCCCAAGCCACATGAGGGAGCATAAAATTCCAAAGAAACTTAAGATCTTGATTATGCAAAGGACACAACCATTCCATCTAGCAATCAAATAGACTCAAGGGGCAACACCAACTAATACCCCAAAGTTCAAAAAAGTGAGCCCAAATTTCCTGACTAAAAGAGCAATGCAATAAAAGATGAGAGTATCCTCAGCCTCTTCCTTGCAAAGAAAGTAACGATTAGGAAACAACATCCCCCTTCTACAAAGGTTATCAATAGAAAGAACTTTATTCTGCATAAACAACCAGAAGAAAATATTAATTTTGAGGATCAAGAACTTATTCTAGAGACAAGACCAAAAAGGGGCCTGAGCAAAGGTTCTTGAAAGCAATGCAAAGGTCTGAGAGACTGAGAAACCACCAGAAGAAGATCCCACCCAGACTAGAGAATCTTCAATAGGAATAGAGGGAATGCAAATAACATAAAGTCATTTCTAGAGAGGCCGGAGCAACATATTCAACTTAGACAAGTCAATCCAACTACCATCCTAGATATAATCAGCAACCCAGAAGCCAATCTGATCTTTACACTGCTCCATGAATGGGAAAACCCAACTACAATCAATTAGGGGATGTCACCAACCCACCAATCTTCCTAGAAATAAATGTTCTAACCATTACCAAGGCACCACTTTGACCCTTTCCAAATGAGGGCTCTAGTATTCTAAAAACTTGACCAAAGGCTAGAAGCATTTTGGGCCATACAAAAACCTTCAAGGATATTTTGAGGAGATCAACATGAATGAAGGTACTTAATATCAATGATAGTAGTCAATTTATTGGATTCCTTAATTGCTCTCCATAAGTGTTTGGCCAACAATGCCATATTAAAATCATAGATATGTTTAATGCCCAACCCACCAAGTTTCTTTGGCATATAGACTTGGTCCCAAGCAACCAAATGCAGGTGATTCTTAGATTTAGTACCTATCCACAAGAAATTCTTTTGGATCTTTTCCATATGACTAAAAAATTTGGGTGGGATTTTAAAAAGACTCATGGCATAAACTAGAAGATTATGCAATGAGGTTTTAATCAGTTGAAGCTTACTAGCTTCGATCAACAAAGCACCCTTCCAGCCCACAAGTTTATTCTAGAACCTATCAATCAAATTAGACCAGAAAGCATCCAGAGCCAGACCTTGGCATAGATGGAGCCCTAAATAGATATCAAGGAAAGAGGCCAATTTACATCCCAAGATCTCAATAATCTTAATTTTTCTATGAGCAAGGGTATTCAAGAAGAAGATAGAACTTTTAGGGAGACTAATCCTCTGCCCTAAACCCATTTCATAAAGAGAAAGAAGTCATTTCAATGATTTAGCCTCTCAGACCAAACTTTCGCCCATCAGCAATGTATCATCCACAAATTATTGATGGGAACAAATTTGAGGGCCTAAAGATGGTCTACAACCCTTAAGTCTACCAACCCTGATTTCCCTTAGAATAATATTACTGAGAGATTCTCCCATAATGATGAAAAAGAATAGCAAGATAGGATCCCCCTGTTTGAGACCCTTGGAGGTGAAGAAAAAATTAGAAGGAGATCCATTAATCAATACTGAAAACTTGGGAGTAGAATTGCACTGATTGATCAACTGAATGAAGCGATCATGAAAACCAAAAGCACGAAGCATCTTGATCAGAAAACTCCAATCCACCCTATCATAGGCCTTTAACAAGTCAAGTTTGAGAAAGAAACTGGGATTCCTATTCACCAAAAGGGAATGGATGTTTTCATGAATTGACATGATGGAGCCCAAAATTTGACGCCCCAAAGCAAACCCATTTTGTTTCTTAGAAATCAAGCAGGGGAGAAACTTCTTCATCCTGAAAATCAAATTTAAAAAAAACAAAATTATAGATAGAGTTACATAAGATGATGGGCCTGAAATCCTGGAAGAAATTGGCATCAACTTTCTTAGGAATCAACATAATAAAAGTGGCATTAAGCTCTTTAAGAAGGGATCTAGATCCAAAGAACCCTTGAGAAGCACAAACAACATCCTCTCCCACAATGGACCAAAACAACCAGAAGAAGAACATAGGAAAACCATCAAGCCCTGGAACTTTATTCCCTTCAAAAGAAAAAACCACTTGCCTGACCTCTTCATCAAAAGGGATTCTAGTTAGCTAATAATTCATATCTAGAGGAATACACTCCTGGACTTCATTAATAATGTCCTCCTGAGCAACCAAATTAACCAGACCATCAACATATAAAAGGTCAAAAAAATAGTGAACAACTTCAGAGCTCATATCCTCCTACTTATCAATCCAATGATTATTGATAGAGATCTTCTTTATTCTATTAAATGCTCTATGCTTGAAAGTTGTCATATGGAAAAATTTAGTATTCTTATCCCCATTTTTCAACCAAATGGCTCTAAATCTTTGTTTTCAAAATTCCTCTTCTTTAGAAATAATATCATGTAATTTGGATAGGAACTCAACTTCTTTGTCCATTATGATGTGTCAATACCCTTGGGATTGAATAAGGGATTAAATATCATCCAACTCCCTTTTCACAGAATATTTTTGGAAAATATTTCCAAAGGAGGACTTATTCCATTTATGGACAATAGATTTTATGTTAGCCAATTTCTTGGCCACTCTATACATAGTTGTACCAAGAACCCCAATATTCCACCACTCCGCAATCTTGTCCATAAAGTCAGGATTATGAGTCCACATTGTTTCAAATCTAAATGGGAAAGCCTTTTTCCTAGTAAGGGAAGAAATGCTCAAAACAATTGAGAAATGGTCAGATCTAATCCTAGATAAAGAGGATAAATTATAGGAGAAATCCAACAGCCAATTAGGGGAAATAAGACACTTGTCCAGTTTGACTTGAATAAGATCTATCCCACTCCTCCTATTTGACCACGTAAACTTAGACCCGTTCAACTCCAGGTCAAGCAATCACAAGGTATTAATGAGATCCACAAGATCCTGCTTACTATCTTTAGAAATCAGATCCCCATCACTTTTCTCCATATTTAAAATTGGACAATTACAATCCCCCATCAGGATCCACCTATCATTATTAAAAAGAAGTCTAGAATTTACCAAATAATACCACAAAATCTTCCTAGAACTCCTGCTATTAGGAGCATAGATATTGAAAATGATATAAGAAGACCCATTCAGAAGATTAGTAATTCTGGTGGCAATGTGATTCGGACTAGAAATAATTGTCGAACCTTGCAAAAGTCTTGGATTTCAAAAAGTAGCAATACCTCCAGAGGAACCATCCACATCAACACAATGAACACCACAATCCTTAAAAATAGCCAACATCATCTTTGAAAGTTTATCATAATGCATTTTAGTCTCTTGGACAAGACAAATTCCCTATCTATGATATCAAATCATACTTGATAGGAGAGCATGTTTGTGGGGGTGATTGAGCCCCCTTATGTTCCAGGAAATGATGTTCATTTAGAACGATCAGGGGAGACAATCCCCATATCCTTAAGAGTTTGTTGTGAACCATCAGCAATATCTGACTTACTTTTATTATCTCTACTAAAGAGATTTGGGGGTCTTCCAAACCCTCCTGGTTCTGAGCCACAATCTACTCTATACCTATCCCTGGATTTGACACCCACATATCTCGACGCCACCCCAACATTTGAGGGAGGAGTACTCTAATGCTGATTCTTGGATCTAACTTCAATGAAAGGATTAGGGTCCTCAATCTCTAGGCCAAAATCTGAAGAGGAATTCAGACGGGATACATCAAAGGAAGAAGAGTTCATCTGACTTGACTTTTCATGGGAAGAGCCCATATCCACAATCAAGTTCAAATTTATTTCAGCCACAACACTGGGAAGGGTGGCATCTAGAGTCACTTGATTTTCCTGTAATGGATGGGGGATCTCTCCCTAAATAGGACATTCTAGAGTTGGAGACCCATAGGGAACATCATTCAGATCACTCCCCATAACTTCCCCTACCCCATTTGTTAATCCTAACTGTTAGGATCTGGAGACACCATCTCAGATTCCTAAGAATAGTGAGGCCCAGAAGGCATTTCTATGACATTAACCAAGTCAGAAGATTTTTTCCTCCAAACTTTCTTAGACTAATTCTTGGCAAGGCAATCCTTGGTCCAATGACCAACCTTCTTACAATAAAAGCAATAAAAAGGAATCGATTCACATTCTACCTTTTGAATCCATTTTCCAATTTTTGAGTTGAAAGTGACTTCATGAGGAAGGTCAAATAATTGCTTAATATTCCCACAAATGAGAGCATAGACCAATCTTCTTTTAGCCCCAATCATTGGCCCACCAAAAGCAGTTCACCAAAACAAGCAGTTAGCCCACAAAAGATTTCCTCTTCCCATTATTGCAAAGGGAGACTCGACAAATGAACCCAGAGAGGAGCTTCATCGCATTGCCAATCCTTTGGGTTGAAATTGGGTTCCCATTTCTTTAGAGCCAAGGAGGATTTCCCCATAAGCCACAGTCCTCCAGCTAACATTGATTTTAAATCTTCATCACAGGTAAAGGAAAAGGAGAAAAAACTATTTTCCATTGCAGTTACCTTAGTCTAACATTTTCCTCTCCATTTGCGAGCAACCCATGATCTAACAGATTCAATATTGGGACGCGGCCCCACAAATTTTCCCACCAAAATAGACTCCATAGTGGCTAGATTTTTATTCACAATGCAATCCGGAATGGAAATGGAACAAATACCAGAATTGAGGTCAGTGCAGTAAGAAACAGGGGAAACTGACTTACCTTTTGGGCACAAACCAAATAAGGTTGTCCATTTCTTATTGTAGTCAAAGACAGACGAAGAAGAAGTCTGGGACCTAGCGGGGTCACTAGGACCTCAAAACCATGCGAGTTGTCGAGACTGTCGGACGATGCATCATTGTGGCACATTGGAATGCATTGAGTATCGCCATCCTAGGAATCCCTACTAGCCCCATCAACTTTTCCATCCTCATCCTCTTCCCCCAAGATGTTCCCCATGCTTCCTCTGCCATTCTCGCCTACTGAAAATTCAAATTTCAAACTCCCTCTGCCTTCTCTTTACAACATTTTGAACAAGTATTGTAAATATATTATCTTAACACTCAAATCATTGGTCTAATTCTTCAACCCAATAGTAAAATCTCATCATCATGTATCTTAGTTAACATTAGTATGTTTTTTAAGACTCCTACTAGCCTATATTATGACATATAATATAAAACAAAATATATGCTAGCTTACTTGATTCAACTTTTAAATTTGTCTATTCCAAGTCAATTTTTAGCCATTACTTCATGGCCTCATGCACCAAATGTCTCGTGTTGAATGATTACACACATTTAATCTTAAAATCCCACAATACAACTCAAATAAACTAAAATTTATTTATATTTTAGTACACATTGCAACAATAAAAAAGGACAAACATAAACATGAGCAAGAAAATAAATGTTAAGGAAATATCTATGACAAGAATGAGCATTATCTTTAGGGATTCACTAATCCAAAAGATAATAGATAAAATTATCCATATCAACAAAGCATGTGTATCTCTATTTTATGTGGAAGCACAACACTCCAATCACAATAGCCAAGCCTGCTCCATAACATAGCCCTACTACCACCACCTACCACCACTCCATTACATCTACACCTCCATCTCCATCTTCAACACGTAATCTAATAGATCTAGAGATTCCAAGTAAGTCATGGCTCCTATGGACCTTGGGATTGAGCCACTGAGATTATTTTTTGATGTGTTCAGCGAAATTTAATCCCTTAAGAGACCCAATTCTAAAGTAATATTACCTGACAACTTATTACATGACAAATGTATGAACTTATCTACACTGATTATCTTCTAATATGGAGTTACCCTTCATTTATCCAAATTGTTACTTCATCAACAAAGTTGAATCCACAATTTGATTCAGGATAACCAAAATGACATTGATATTGGGAATATTGTACATCAAAACTTTGTGAATTATTGACCATAGCGTATAACTTGCTAACATGTGGAGGAATATTTCCTGATAACTGGATATAGATAAATCTAGAATTTGAATATTTTGCATTCTGAACAGCTAAGGCGGAATGATAGCAACAAACTTATTAGAAGCGAAGTAGAGAATTCTCAAATCTATTAGGTTTGCAATCCAAACAGGGATGTTTTTTCCAAATTTATTATTTCCCAGATCAAATACTTGGAGATACTTGCAACTCGCAATGGATAAAGGAACAATAACTTGCAACTACTTGCTATTGAGATTCAATTTGTAGAGAGTCGTCAGATTTACCAACTCCTCTGGAATGTTCCCTTGCAAAACGTTTTTTTGACACTTTTAAATCTGATAATTCAGAACAACTCTCGATGTTTGTAGGAATCATACCAATCAACTTGTTTTTTTGACAAGTCCAAAACATGATAATTTGGACCGTCACATATAGAACTTGGAATTTGTCCACCATTTCGAAAACCTGGGATATCTTGGGGGCTAGACAACCTTCCACTTGATTAGTTGAAAGATTGAGCCATCGAAGATTAGGAAGATCCCATAGCCATCAACGAAGATTTCATATTGATCCATGATCGACTTCTGTATTTTAGTAAAGCTTACATTAGACACAAAACCATTGTTGCAATACTTCACTACAAAAAATTGGACAATTTGGAAGCATGCCTTATATATATATATATATATAAATCCAAAATTTTATCTAATTGAGAAAGAAAACGCAAACAGAGTAGCAATACAGATTCAAAAATATTGGGTCTCTTAATTTTTGTTAATATAAAAGAAGAATCACGTCCCCTGGATCAATTGAGTGCAATGGAGCAAGGATGGTTACATCTTGAATGTTCAAATTGTTGCATACACCATAGATATCATTTGATTACAATATAACAATAATAATAATAGATGATGAGACAAATTATTAAACAAACAACATGAATTACATAGAAATAGTCCCATATAATGCATCCTATTGTAGTGATATTTATAGCTTGGCAAACAATTTTAGGTGCCTATTTCCTATAGCTAGGGATCAAACATGTGAGATTGGCCCAAATCTGTCTTAAAATCTTCAGTTCTAGCCAATATCAAACCTACAACATTAGGGATTATAATATAAAACTGTGTTGCCAACTCTGTCATCTTCCTCACATAGTTATGACAATTCTCCATTCTAATATACAATGTTTTAAAATCTATAGATTCCACTTGATATGAATCAAATATAATGCCCTTTCTGAAGGACAAGATAGTTTCCACATCCCTTTCTTAAGGATCTCCTATCACACCCAAAGGAAAATATGAATTGATAAAAGATAAAGATAAAGAAGGGTTACTTAAATAGATTAGAGAATAGCATGTACAGATTTGTAAGTATAAAACCAATGTAAATCAAGTCTAAGGATTGAATGTAGTCATAAATTTTTTAATAAAAATAATTTTCACTTATATTCATTTTAATGCATATAAAATCAAATATTCAGAATAGAGTATCAACATACCATTTTCTGTGGGGTTTATCAACTTTGATCTCTTGAATAATTTTTGGGTCCAAAAAATAGTTTGGCATAATTACTTTTCCCAGATTAGATCTCTAACCATTACACATTGAAGCCTTCCTACACAAACATCGAATAAAACGAGTCTTGATAGATGGAGGAGCCAGTCTGAACATTTGTACATTGAATACTCTTAAGCAATTGAGATATTCTGAAAAGGCTATGAATTCTACACATGCAATCACCATCAAGCCATATGATGATGAAGAGCGTTCATCCAAGGGCACAATCACCTTACCTCTCAGAGTTGGGCCAGTTTTGAAGGATGTGGTTTGTCAAGTCCTTGATCTAGAGCTCACATACAACATATTGCTAGGATGTCCATGGATTCATGAAATGAGAGTTGTTCTCTCAACATATCATCAATGTATCAAGTTCCCACACATTGCAGTTGAAGTGACTGTCAAAGATGATCCAAACCCATTCATATATTGCAACAATTTGCAACCTAGATCATAAATAAAAATCCCAATCAATTAAGAGCTTATTCCTTAATCAACATATGTAGATCCAGAATCCTTAAAAGCTTCTACATCAAAACAAGCTGAGATCAAAGAAAAATTCAAGGTTAAAGACATGGGATGTGGTGAATATATCTTTCATGTTGATCAATTCCCACTATCTCCTAAGACATTTAGTCGATAGGAACAATCTACAAATAATTTGCACTATCAAGGAATTGGGCATGAACCACCTATTGTTGTGGTTACTAAGTCTGAATGCAAATCTCCTCTAGCGGTGCAAGCAACTCTTGATATCAATAGACCTAAGAGTGGTACCAGTGAAAAATCTATTGAGCGTATCGTCAGCCTTCTTGAGAACTCACATAGATTTACCATTTCATCTATTCATTCCATTTCCACTCCACTCCTAGACTTGGATCAACAAGAATTACAAAAGCCCTTACTCACCAGGGATGAAAAATCAAGCTTTGAAAAGAAAAATCCAAAAGTCAAAAATAAGGAAAACTCCTTTAGTCCAAATCAAAATCAAAACCTATTGGACTCTACAAAAATCAAAGTCAAGGATAAAAATCCTATGAAAGAAAAAGAGCAAGAGATGATCTCCCCTAATATCAAAATAACTGGGGGCAACAGTTCTACAATTTTAAGTAAAAAAGATTACTTTCAAATGTTGTATAGAGTTTTCCATGTCTTCCTGTGATTTGATGGTTGAGCTTTGCTCCTGAGTCACAGGACCCAAATCTTTGTCTCGTAGAGTGAAGTGTTTCTTAGTTCGTCCCTTGTTGGTTTGAGTCAATTCTCATAAATGTTGTCGGAGAATCTGCTGTAATTCATCTTTTGATATAAGTTTTGTCTAGATCTATCCATGTTTCATGATTATTTCATAATACCTCACAATTTGTGAGTGGGGACTTTGAGATTTTGAGATCTCTACACTGGTGTGCATTGTCTAAAGAAGAACTGGGAAGAACCAAAGAATTTGCAAAAGAGATGAAGCGAGTTTGAGCTCTTATGGTGAAGTACCCTGACAAGTTGAGGATGGAATCTATATGATGCCATATGATGATAAGGAAGTGTTGCACTGCTGGTTTGAAATAAGTCTAACCTGTGAAGAAATTCTAGTTGTTTAAATATTTGTCCTCCATAAGGAGGTGGCGACTCTGTCAGAGATCAGTGTTAAAGATTTGAAGAATTAAGGGTGATTTTTTTGAATCCCTGGTTAAATAAGGTATTAGTAGCTTAAACATTTCCAGGTATTTTGATTTTCATGAGTCACATATACTTTCATGAAAATTATGTGTAAAAATGTTCCCTAGAAAGTGAATAAATCACTAAGGAAGGGAATGGTAGGGATTATTTTGCATACTTCTGTGACACAATTTTCATATTTTGTATTAAATTAGATGAAGTATGTTTTGAGCTATGCATTATAATAGTTTGAGATTGTGATAAAGGAAAGAAGTAGGGAAATGAGTGAAAATATGTGTTATGTGCTTGTGCTTCCCTATGAAATGTCAAGTGTAAAATTGCAACCTCTGCCAAATCACAATAGAGTTTTCTATATGGAAAGATATAAGTCATTAAGTTTTAATGGTATCCAAGGTTTCCCAAACCTTTTTCCTATTGAGATTAGGGAACACCTACCAGAATTCAGTGGGAAAATATCAGAATCAGCACACCAGCATCTACAAGAGTCTTATGAATTAATGAGAGATTTTGAGATAAATCAGGAAGATGTCTTCATAAAGTTGTTTGTTCAATCTTTGAAGGAAAATGCCAGGGATTGGTTTTCTTATCTACCATCATGTTTTGTCTCTTCATGGGATAAACTAAAGGTAGCATTCATGGAGCAATTTGGTGAAAGAATTAGTCCAAGTTCAGTTATGAAAATTTTCATGGGTATTCAGAAGGAAGAAGATGAGTTAGTCCCTGTTTTTAATCTCAGGTTTGCTAGAACATTGGATGACATTCCTTGCAGTTATAGACCAAATGATCTAGTATGTTTATTTTTTTATTTGGTTGCATTTGATGAGGAAGGTTATTTGCTGAGAGACAAGGATCCCAAAACCTTGCATCAAGCTTATAGGATAGCAATGGACATTGAGAACAACTTGAAGTATGGAATCCCTAAGGGTTATCTATCTGCAAGGGTATGCTATTCCAAGATATTAGATGCCGAAGAGAGGTATGAGCCAAAAGTTAAAGATCAATGTCAAAGAATCGACGCTCATGTTGATCATAATAACCCAATTCTGAAGGAATATTACTTGATAACTTATTATGTGACAGATCCATGAACTTGTTTGCTCTGATTATCTTTTCATATATAGTTTCCCATCCTTTTATCCAAACAGTTACTTCATCGACAAAATTGAATTCACAATTTGAGATTTCAAAAGCAAGTTTGCACAAATCTTGGTAATTTTGCACATCAAAACTTTGTGAATTATTGAGCATAGCATATAACTTGGTAACATCTGGAGGAATGCTTCTTGTAACTCATTGCCACATAAATCTATAATTTGAATATTTTGCATCTTGAACAACCGAGGTGGAATTCTACCCATAAACTTATTAGACCCTAAGCTGAGAATTCTCAAATTTGTCATATTTTTTATCCAAACAAGACTGTTGCCTTCAAATTTATTATTTCCCAAATCAAGTACTTGGAGATACTTTCAATTTGCAATGGATGAAGGAAGACGGAGTCTGAGCTCTAGAAGGACCCGCCCCAAGATCATCTCTCCTACCCCCTCTATCTGGTGGTGGTGGAGGACCCATGACCCCACCACTAGACACCTGTCTCCTGTCTCTCCCTCCAGTGGTCGTTGTACTCCGCAATGGTCTTCGGAAGATCCTAGTCCACTGATATGGTGGTACCACTCCATAGTACAGGTCTCTATAATAGGCTATCTCCTCCCCTGCCCATAGAACATAGGAGTATCTGGTCCCTGTGTCCTTTGCTGCCTACCTGCCTACCCGAAGTGCTGTCTCAACCTCTATGTAGCGCTGAATTGCCTAATCTCTCTCCTACTCAGTGTCCCTCAACTGTCTCTTGAGCCTAGCCATATCCCTCTCTAGATCCTAGATCTCATCTTTCTATCCCTAGCAGATCTCCCTTAAGGATAGTAGCTCATCCTCCTCATCCCCTCTCCCCTCACCCTGTCCCTGTGGCTGCTCCTGTGGTTGCTCCTATCCCTATCCCCATCCCTGTACCTATCTGGAAACCTGTGTTGTTGGCACTTGTAATGGAAATTCACCTCTACCCCTTACTACATGCACCTGTCTCTCCTCTCCTCCATCTCTTCTCTGCATCGCGCCTTCATTGTCTATCTCTACCTCCACCATCCCCACTATTATCTCCACCATCACCCTCTACCGGCTCCCCTAGATCTATTAGCCATGGAAATGGATGCTCTGCCCAATATGTGTTGTACTCAGCATCCTTCTGGGTAGTAACGATGCATGCTATGAGATCCGTTGTGTGTGTGCAAAGGTCAAAAAGTACACTTTTCAAAGTGTCACCCGATACTTGTTTAAAAATGTCTCGTGCACTTAAAATTGCCAATACAATATTCATGTGCTATGGGTACCAATAAAAATGCACAAATGGGTCAATTATGAGCTACTATTGGTACATGTGTAATTTATTAATGAGCTTTTAATTTTATTTTTATTTTTTGAAGTTAATAATTGGAAGGTTGGGTGTCTAAGGAGTGAATGGCTATTAATTATAATAATAATTTTTTTAATTATATGATGTACAATTTATAATTCATATAGATTAATATATTTCTCATCTTTTTTTTAATTGGTGACATGGATTTTTAGCCTGGTGACATGGATCTTAGCTACAATGACTTTAAAGGTATTTCTATTCCTCTCCAATTGTCAAAATTGAATAGATTGACATTTCTTAGTTTAAAAGGTGCTGGATTTTGTGTAGAAGTCCCTCTAGAGTTGGGAAATATGCCCAACCTCCACCATTTGGATATTTCAGCTGACAGTAGTAGTAAGTTTGATGTATGGGTCAGAAATCTAAGAAGCTTGGTATTCTTAGGAATGAATCAAGTGACCCTGACAACCACATCTGAGAAATGGGGTGAGGTCGTCAATGGTCTCGCCAATGAGGGAAAAAATCCTCATTGTCATCCACACACCTAAGAGATCAGAGTGTAGAGAGAGCGGAGAGAAGTTAGTAGTCAACAACGATGGCATTGGTGCATAGTTTCGATTGTGTTCGCCGATATCAGAGGCCAACAGATGTAGGAGAGCCAATGAGTACCACAAAACCTCCTTGTACCTCGTTGCATTAATTGTTGTCATAAATGCATGTTAGGTAGGGAAATAAATGTGCATTAGGTATGTTGCAAAAAAAATGTCAAGCAGGTCAAAAGATGGGAAGACGCGTCTGCATCGGTGCCAAGCACGTCTGGGTAGGTTAGGCATGTCTATGTCGAGTGTAAACGCGTCTATGATTGGAAAAGAGTCTATGTCAAATGTGAGCACATTTGCGAAATGCAAACACATCTATGCAGGGCAGGCACATCTATGCAGAACAGAGGCACGTCTGTGTGTTTCAAGTGCATCTGTAAATGCAAAAACATTTGTGTAGTATCTAAGAGCATTTGTGTCATGAATGTGCGTTTATGTCTCCAAGGTCAAATCAACAATTCTGTGATAAACATACATTGTCAATTGGATAAGCTGCTGAGAGGATACACTCAAGCAGGTCCTCTAGGGAAGACTAGGATAGCAGATAAGGCTAGGATTGACAATTCTATGATAGAACATACGTTGCCAATCAGGAAACTACTCAAGAGGATATACTCAAGCAGAGACCCTAGGATAGGATAGAGCGAGGCACTTTGTGATGAACAAGGAGTACCATAGAAATTGACATTTTGTGATAGAACATACGTTGCCAAATGGATAAGCTACTCAAGAGGATACACTCAAGTAGGTTCCCTAAAAGATAAAAGAAGAACTTTGTGATGAACAGGGAATGCTACTAGGATTGACACAGTTGATTGTCTTGATTGTAGGAGGACCTACCGATGTTGGAATCACAGGAGAGATTCCCTTCAAATCAGGGGCTATGAGCAGAGCTGACATTCGAGGATAGAGTAGTAGTTGAGGCCATGGGATTACGATACATTATGTATGTGCCTGAGTTTCGGGTGAACATGGGATTGTTGACTGCATTAGCTAAGAGATGACACTCAGAGATATGCACATTTCATTTGTTGATGGCTAGTCACCTTAGAGGATGTATAAAGGATATTGAGGATATTGATCATTGGGGAGTTGGTTCCTTACGATTGAGAGGGAGACAGGGATGCACTGAGATGAGTGTTCCAGGATCCAAGACTAAAGATGAGGGCAGGACATGTGACTTGGGACACCATGACAACGACAGAGGATTCAATTTTTCAAAGAGTTAAGATCTCTACATAAATATGTGGTACAAGTTAATAAATAAATAAAAATTAATTAGAAAGATATTTTGATTTTCAATGTTAAAATATATAAACATATTAATAAACTAAATATAACTATTAAAAATATTAATATTAATTTTGAAATAATTTTTAAAAAATATATTTTAGTTTTATAGTATATCTTACATTAAAATTAATTATTTATTGTTAAAATAAGTCATAGTTATTAATTGCCAATTTTTTAGGGAATGAACTTTTGCCAATTCTTTGATCAAACTTTTCTTTCTATTAAAAAATTAATTTCCCAAGCCCTCCTACAACCTTCTACCTATCACAGTTTCTAGTTGGAGATTTTTTGGGATCTTAATCCCTCTTGCTTGCCCCTAACCTTCTGATGCTCTTGTGATGCTCTTGTAATGCACTTTCTTCTCAAATTTCTCTTTTAACAAGTTTTTCTATATGTCTTCCTATCTATTTTATGCTTTAGCATGCACAAGACCAAGTTAGCTCGTAACCATTAAATATTAATGTAGAATGTTTATAACATTGTCTAGCTTTATATACAAAGAAATTATGTAGTTTCATCAAGGGAAAGTACATGAGGACTATGTGAAGATTTGTTTGTAGGCCAACAAGGGCAAGTACATGAGGGCTATGTGTGAAGGACAATGATTTACTTTTTTTTGTCCGCTTGCTTGTAAATCAAGTTATCAAGTTTTTATTATTATTTTCTTACTTTTTCTTCCTGTGATTGGTAATGTGAATAAACATATGTTGTCTCATTGCAAATCATAAATCTATATGAATGAATGTATTGAGTGGATATTGTTGTGGAACATTTGAACATTAGACTAATAGTGTAGAAAAAAAGGCATTAATGTAGGACTCTATTGATGTGGAGTTACAAAGAGAGTTTGAAGATTGTTTGCAATGTTTAATAGGGAGCTTGGTAGTTTTGGTTGGACATCAGGATTTTTATGCTTGTATTGCATTTCGAAGTAACTAGTATGTAGAAGGAATTGAAGGTGGCTCTCTTAGAGTTGAAAGGAAGATAAGGTGTGGAAAATGCTTCCTAACACTAATCTAGTGGGGGAGATAGTGCAAATTTTATTTAGAAATCTTTTAATAGAAAATCAGAAACATATTTACAAGTAGATAATAAACATGCATAAAGATAAACACAATGAACACAAGATATATCATGGGGGAAACCCTTTCTGATGAAAAACCCCACACTCCAAAAGTAGAGTACTTTTTATTTAAATAAACTAATGGTTACAATATAATATCAACACTTAGCTTCTTTAATAGGAGCCAACAATTGACAACCCACAATCTAGATTAATTCTAGCAAGATAACACTTCACCTGCAAACATAACACAACTAATACTCTCGAAGGCTACCTTTTATAGAGAACCATGACTCAAGAGGAAGCTTCTAGATGAAGTTACAAGATGGGATTGCACAAAGAATTTAGCCCTATTTTTTAACCACCAAAAAACATGTAAACGACACATGTACACCTCCAAATGACCCCCCATTCAAACCACCTAAGTTGGGTACCCAAAATTTACTATTTGGAGGTATGACATATGCTATTACACATCTTATAGTTGTCGTAACTTACAACACTTATAGTTTTAAGAGAATTCATCATAAATGGCCATCGTTAGCTAGCATATTCTCTTACAACTTGTCATAATTTGACTTGGGGACCCACCTTCTCCATGTACAAGGTATCTCCTACTACTTGTCCATTCTATCATAGAATATATCATAGGCTAACAATTTTCAAGATTCTCAAAGTGGTATGTACATCCACATGTGCAATATGTGTTTCATACAGTCATTGCCAAGTAGAATACCACCAAGTTTGTGGGCCCCACTAGATGAATAGACATTTGTAGGCAATAAATAAATTAAAATAATAAATATATATACCAAAATCAATGTTAGGATTTTTAAAAATTTGAGACATCTTAAAACAAACATTCTCGTACTTGTTGAGGACCTTTCAAATAGCCCCTAGATTAGCTACAAGGGGCCGAGAGGACCATAGAAATAGAACACCATCTAAAATTTTATGTGCTCACTGATTTCATCAATTCATCTATAACATTCATCTAAGTATCAAGCTTATCCAATTTTACCTTCCCATCCTCTACCATATCTCGAAAAAAATAAAATTGAATGTCAATGCAGTGCTTCGTTCTAGCATAGAAAGTCGGATTCTTTGGTAAGAAAATTGCACTCTGACTGCCATAATAGATAGTAATCAATCCTACATCAAACCTAATATCTAAACACACCCATCTAAATGGTTTCCTTACAAGAATGAGTAACTACCATATACTCTACATCTATCATGTAAAAAGTGTCTACGGCTTGTCTCTACTCATCCAACTAATAGCACCACCATTCATAGTAAATACAAAACCACTGGTGGATCTTCTGCCGTCAATGTCACTTGCTCAATATAAATCTAAATATCTATGAATACTTATAGAATGTTGAGGTACAATAGGATAACCATGACAACACAAGGAATACTCATAAGTACCTCTCAAATATTTGAACACTCTCTTAACTACATTCAATGCACCCGTCCAAGATTAGCCATATATTGACTCTTAACTCCCACTACTTGGGAAATATCTAGTATTGTACAAACCATAGCATACATGAGACTACCAACTGCACTTGCATATGGTACACTAGCCATGTCCTCCACCTTAGATGGATATTTTGGACAATCCTCCACAAATAATTTTGTTAGAGCAACGCAATAGGAACTATCATTGATCTACAAGTTGTCATGTTGAATCTCTCCAACATCGAATTCAAATACTTATTCTGGCTTAACCAAATATTTCTATTAGATATATCTCTTATGATATCCATACCCAAAATGTACCTAGTTGCATCTAAATAATTTTAGTTGCGTCTAAATATTTAATCTCAAATAGTGTTGACAAGTGATACATCAAGTTAAAAATAAAATATCCATTTTCAAATAGTAACATATCATCCATGAGTAATGCAATAATGAGAATTTGACCATTATCAATTTTCAAGTAAACACAATGATCAAATTTAGACCTCTAGAATCCCAAACTCAACACACAGGTATCAAACTTTTGATACCACATCCTAGGAAATCGTTTCAAACCATACAATGACTTTTTCAACTTGTAAACCAAATTTTCTTTGTTGTTCACTATAAAATGCTCTAGTTGTGACATATAAATCTCTTCCTCCAAATCACCATGAAGGAATGTTGTCTTCACATCTATTTTCTCGATTTCCCAATCATGCACTGTAGCAAGTGATAACAGGAACTGAATGGATGCCATCTTGTAGCAGGAGAGAAAATGTCACCATAATCTATTCCCTCAACCTAAGAATACCCCTTTACAACCAATCATGCTTTGTGCTTCTCAACACTACCATCAGGATCCAACATTTTCTTGAACACCTATTTTCTCCCCACAAGCTTGCATCCTTTAGGAAAATGTACCAAATGGGTAAGTGCAAGGTAATGAGTCACAAATTCGTGGAAGTCCGCACGTTGGAAAATGCGCTCTTATAAATGGGGGCTTGTTTATGCTTCAGGCTCCCAAGCCAAAAGGTAATGGGGGTCCGAAGCAAAAAAAAATGGGCCCCTATTTTGTTCTAAAATGGGGGCCCGTTTTTTAAAAACGGGCCCCCGTTTTATATCACATTTTTCCTTTTTTTTCCACAAGCCGCCCTTGTTTGAAAACGGGGGCCTGTTTTGTGGAATTTGATTCCACAACCCACTACTTGGCTCAGGATTAGGCCCGGGATAGGCCTGGGATGGCCACACCTGCGACATGGACCTACAAATTCAAATCTCCATAAATGAAAACACAAATATGAACTTCTGAAATAGTTTACGTGCCTTTAATCAGAGAATTTTTATACGAAATTAAAACCCATTTCAGATTATACTGTCTAGATTCTAAATATGTAAATTTATTTAAAAATTGATTATTTTAACTATTTTCATTTAATTTATACTAAATCAGGTCCATAAATTTGAAATATTAACTAATTTTGTTAATTTAATAACTTTTTTATTTTAAAGAATTTTGGAAAAAAATTTATATGTCATCAATCTACACAAAAAAAATTTGTATTTAAAAAAATAAAAATAAAAAAATTGTTAAGTTTACATCAAATTATGTGGGTCGTACACATCAAATTTTTAAAAAGATAATTACGGCCATAAAAAAATTAATTAAAAAAAAATATTAGAAAAAAAAATACAGAAAAATATGCTCATCAATCTTTAGTGTGTTACAAACCATTTCCCAAAATGGTTTGAGAAAATAATTTTAATTGTGTCAAAAAGGGTCGTAAACATGCATGGTATGGTCTTGAAACAGGCATTTTTAAAACATAGTTTTCAGAACTCCATTCAAAAAGTTATTTTTTATTATGTGGGTATTAAAATAAATTACATATTTAGAAAGTACACTTAGAGGAATATATTTTATATTCTTGACTTTTTCCAAGATTCAATCTCTAAGTGTTTCAAAATTTAGGCTCAAATGAGACAAAATCTGAAGATCAGGGAAAACACTTCCACTTTTTGGCAAAAAGTGGACTCATCTTCTTGCACTGACCCAAATCCCAAGTATTTATCTTTTTGAAGATGTTATCTCATCATTCATGACTTTCATCCAATAGTTTGGTTGATATTAGAGTTTTTGGGATGTGTTGTTGTCATTGATGTCAACATGTTCTTGTGTTTTCCTGTGTTCTGGTATTCTGGTGTTGCAGAGAAATTGATTTGGTTAGTTTATTGGTTTGATATGTTTAATCAACTAGAGATACTTCATTATCTATTGATTTTAATGTTCCAGAAGTTTATTTGATCATATCAGTTGATCCAGTTTGAGGATTGGTTCTTTTGTTTAGTGGTTGGCAGATTATAGTATTTGACTCATTGTGCTCCAGGGAGATTATATCTTGAGTTGTGGATTTGGGAGATTGTTTGGGATGTTCTTGTGTGTCTTCAATTCAGATGGTTTATGATTTCATGCTCTGCAAGTTATCTTTCTAAGTTTTTGTTGCTGTTGTTAAGTGTTCTTAAGTATCAGTGTGTTGATTGCTGCGATTTTGATATGTGGTGTTGGTGTGGCTATTACAGATGGTTCTAACATGCTTGTTGGTGTTTCTTAATCAAGTCCTATTTTTTTTATTGATCCATATTGATCATTGTTCACGGTATTGATGATTTTATTAATCTTGTGGTGTTCTTCATGTTATGTGACATATTTAGCGGTGTAGCGTGTTGCAGATGATCTTGGCATGATATTTGGCGGTGTTGCATGTTCAAGGATATTATTTGGGTCAATGTTATATCATCCATGACATTGCATTAGTCCAGTGATTGATTTATGTAGTGTATGATGGGTTTCTGTAATTAGGTCTTATTGGGTTGATCCAACCTTGTGATCAAGGTTGATGATTGGTATAAATTGATGTAATAGCCATTTTATTTGGTGTCTACATTGTGTCTACGTTGGTTGTAGATTATCAAAGAGTGTTGTATGTGTGATAAAAGTGAATTGATCTTTCAGAAGTGTGAAGTGCAGTAAAGTGTTGCAAAGTAGATAGTGAGCTTAATCGAAACTGTGATCATGCATTTTGAGATGCTATTCTTTCAGTTCATGTAATATGGATTGTTGTTCGATCTTTGGAAGGAAGTGAGCCTTCTAAGGGTAGTTGCTCTCTATTGTTTTGAGCAATGAGCTCTAGGTAGTGCCTAAATGCATGTGCATTCCCCACTGTAATATTTTTACATACTACTACCGAGTATCATCTTATTGTGGGTAGGTTCCCACCATGGTTTTTCCCTTAACCAGGTTTTCCACGTCAAAATTATTTGTGTTATGAGTGTTGTTGTTATTGTGTTCATCATTTCTATTGTTGTTGTTGATCAGATTTGAAGTTGTGCTTAAATTGTCTAATCCAGTGAAAATCGATTCACCCCCCCCTCTCAGTTTTCCTTCATTATTATTGCGAACAATTGGTATTAGAGCTAGATCCTCAGGAAGAAGCTTGACCACTTGAGAAGATCTAGGATGGAAATTGGAATTGTTGTTTTTCAAGAAGGAGAGTTTGAGATTTGATGGAATAAATACACTATATGAAAGGACCGGATGGAGTGTCACTTGAAATGTCTTGGAGAAGATGATTGGAATATTACAAATAATGTTTACAGTGTTCCTCAAAATGGTCTTGTTACTACAAATGAGATCAAGGATTTTGAATATAACATAAGAGCTAAAGAAGCACTGTTGAGTGCCTTGACTGATTTAGAGATGACTAATCTGATGGGACTGCAAACTGCTCATGAGATTTGGGCGAAGTTAGAGACCTTGTATGAAGGAGATAAACATGTGAAAGTTTCTATGTTGCAGAGCATGAAAGGAAAATATGAGAATGAGTGAAGATGAGAACATCCTTTATGGCTAAAGTGAATGAACTTGTCCTGAAAATCAGATGTGCTGGTGGAGTCCTTGAAGAAGATGAGATTGTAGCTAAGGTGTTGATATCATTGCCTCCTACTTACAAACATAAAGTTATAGCTATTGATGAGATCTGGACCATGACTACTGTGACAAGAGACATGTTGGTTAGAAAGCTTGCTACTTTTGAGTTGAGCAAACTTGGAGAATCACATGGAAAGACTTAGACTACATTTAAAGCTTCTTTATTTGGTAAGCAAAAGTATGATCTGAGAGAGATTTCATCTAGGTTTTCTAGATATGAAAGAGAAAGAAGAGAGATGGAAGAGAAAGAAAGAGATTTTGAAGAGATTGAAACACTGATTGCTCAGAGATTCCCTAAAAGAGATTGTAAATATGACGGAAAGTTATCTTTCAAGTGATTTTCATATAATAAGATAGGACATTTTGCTTCTAGGTGCCCTGAAAGAATGTCTAAGTATGATAAGCATGATAAGTATTACAAGTATGATAGACATATGAGAAGTATGATAATCCCTACAAGCCTAACAAGAAGTATAAATATCAAAAGAAATGTTATTATGCTACTGATGAAGGTGTGACAGATGATGAGTCTGAGAAATGGAATTCTGAAGATGAGTTTGTATTCATTGCTATCAAGGAAGATAATCTGGTACCTGCTAATCCTACAAGTTGCATTGTTGAAGAAAAAGCCATGTATGCTAAGATTGAAGAAAAAAATGATTGGGTGATTGATAGTAGTTTTTCACATCATATGACTATTGATAAAGGTACATTTGTGAATATAGAGAAGTATGATGGTGGTATAGTGAGATTTGGAGATGAAAATTCTTGTTTGATCAGTGGTAGAGGTTCTATTTCTCTTGATGGTAAGCATAATACTGATGATGTCTTATATGTTGAAGGTTTGAAGCATAATATTTTGAGTGTTGGATAGATGGTTGATAATGGATATGATTTTCAATTCAAGAATGGAAAATGTAAGATTCTAAATGCCTTTGGTATAGAAATTGCATCAGGAACTAAGACAAAAGGTGATATCTTTCATTTGAATGTTGGTGAGAAAAATTGTTTGATTGCTCAGATTGATGAGAGTTGGTTGTGCCATAAGAGAATGTATCATGTTAATTTTTATTGCATCATTAAGATAAGTTCTACTCAAGTTGTTAGAGATCTGCCTAAGATTGTGAAGCCTTCTAATCTGGTGTGTAAAGAATGTCAAATGGGAAAGCAAACAAGAGTTTCATTTAAGAGCAAATTGTATACATCTAATGGATTGTTAAATCTTGTGCATACTGACTTATGTGGTCCTACTAGGATAAGAAGTTTGTAGGCAGACAAATATTTCATGTTGCTGATTGATGGCTATTCTAGGATGATGTGGGTTATCTTTCTAAGGGAGAAATCAGAAGCACTGAAGAAATTCAAGATATTCAAAGCTACTTGGTGGAGACATAGACAAGATTGAAGTTGAACTGTGTGAGATTTGAAAAAGGAGGAGAATTCACATCTAGTGAGTTTAACTCATTTTGTGAAGAGCATGGAATTAGGAGACAGTTATCTTCTTCGTGGACCCCTCAATAAAATGGAGTTGTTGAAGGGAAAAATAGAACTGTTGTGGATGTTGCTAGGACTATGATTATTGAAGGAAATGTTTTGCATGCCTATTGGAGAGAAGTTATTAGCATTGTTGTATACACATTCAACCAGGTGCATATAAAAGGTGATTCCAGTAAGACTCCTTATGAGTTATGGTTTGGTCTTGTTCTTATGGTGAGATATTTTAGAATATTTGGAAGAACATGTTATATCAAAAGAGATGAGTATATAGGGAAGTTTGATGCAAAATGTGATGAAAGAATCTTCTTGGGTTATTCTACTAAAAGCAAAGCCTACCGGTGTTACAACAAGAGATTGAAGAAAATAGTGGAAAGTGCAAATGTGAAGGTTGATGAATGTTATGAGAAACAAATAAAAGCTTGTGGGTATGAATCAGATGATCAAGATGTTATTTCAAAGCAAGTGTAGACCGAGAATCCTAAGCAGAGTGATCCGATAGAGATAGAATCAAGTTTCTTATGGTGAAGAAGTTCAAGGGACTTAGAATCAGAACAATCAAAGACTCCAAGGTTTGTAAGACTAAATCATTCAAAGAATTAGATAATTGGTGATTAGAATAAAGGTGTGATGACTAGAAGAATACTTGCTGGTGAAGAGGTATTTTTTATTTCTAAGATTGAACCTAAAGATGTTGTTGAAGCTTGTAAAGATGAAAATTGGATAAAAGCTATGGAAGAAGAGCTGGATAAAATTGAGAAGAACAATACATGGGAACTTGTTCCAAGACCTAAAGAAAAGAATGTGATTGGAACTGAATGGGTATTCAGGAGTAAATTGAATGAAGTTGGAGAAGTTGTGAGAAACAAAGCAAGACTGGTATGTAAGGGATATTCACAGATGGAAAGAATTGATTATGATTTTACTTTCGCTTTGGTAGCCAGAATTGAAGTTGTTACATTACTTCTTTCATGCGATGCTTACAATAATTTCAAAGTGTATCAGATGGATGTCAAGTCAACCTTTTTGAATGGTGATTTGGAAGAGGAAGTCTACATTTTGCAACCCGATGGATTTTCTTTATCAGATGATAGAGATATGGTATGTAAATTGAAGAAAGCATTGTATGTAACTTTTTGGATGGGACAACTCCCATTATATTATTTCAAACAAGATTAACAAATTTCATAAAACAGAAATAGGTTTTTTGACCTAGCCTTCCTAGGTGTGGCTACAAAACCTCTAAAGAACAAAGACCCATTAATAGGTCAAGGCTAAATGCTAAACCCTAACCTTTGTTTTAGTCTACAATTTCAAAAGAATGTGATAGATAATTTCTTTCTTATAGCATTTGACATGCTTCCTTTGAACTTCATGCCAACCTCCTCCATCTCCTCGTTCTCAACTTGAGTCTACCAATCTAAAATCTAACTTTACTTCCCCCTACCTTGTGAAGAGACATTTCCTTTAGAATCTAAATGCTACAATGCCAAATGAGTTTCCACTTTCTTTACAATAAAGTCTTGACTAGAGTTAATACTATTCAAAACTAGAGTATCATTTTCTACAGATGTCCCAGTAGATAGGGGAACCATGCCCAGATCATTGGGAACAGTATTACCACTCTCTAAAAGATACACATCCTTACCACTCTTAGAATGTTCCACTCATTTCTCTATTGATTAATTGAGAACATAGACATCTTTCCACCAAGTGGTTGCCTTATCCACCCTCCTTTTTGGATACTAAGCAATTGTAATATGTCCAATCTGAAAAAAATTTCTACATCTAAAGGGAATACCTTCATAACCTAGGGACCGCATCCAACAACCTTCCAATGTTTTAATAGAAATATCTTCTGGGAGATTCTTATTTATATCCATCTCCACCATAATTTGGGTATAGCTGAAATACAAAAGATTCGAAGAGCCCTCATCTACCATTAAGAAATCGCCCAAAGAATTACTCAGCGATTAAAAATAAGAATCAAACCAATATTGGAGAGGAAGGTTTGGAAACCTTACCCAAAAAGGAACATGATCAAATTGTTTAGTAGAAGGATCAAAATATGGATGCCAAGGTTTCAACAAAATCATTTGATTACCCTCCTAGCACCGCTAATGGTCACAGAGCACCTTGTTCCAATATTTCACATTTTCAAAAACTACCATAAAAAACCTTTAGCACTTGGATAAATTTGAATAATCCCATCTATAATTGGTTCCCATTTCTCATAAATCCATTTATGGAGATCCATGAGGCTTGGCTAAGTGCCTCTAAAATGGAAAATCAAACCCAACCCAAAGAAAAACCTTCTCATTATACTCCACCTTCTCTTCAACCCCCCAAAAAGCTCCACAGGGACCAACTTTAGAGGGGATGCATCTTTAGAACACTTCGCCCCATTTGCACCTTGTCTTGCCCCAAGCTACCCTACATAACACCAAAAAAAGACATCATTCTATTAGAACACCCATATGAACCATTAAACTATTAGCTGGAAGGAAATTATCTCCCACCACTACAAGCTTAAATATTATCATCATGTTGCTACCATATACAACCAGAGAAGCCCTAGCCAAAGGTACCCTTCATACTCCATCCTAACATGATGCCCCTCTGTTTGCACACCTAGACAAGGGCCATGCACTTCCAATGAGAACAACTAATAAATAATTTAGAAATCCATGTTTATTGTTTTATTCTAAGAAATTTTGATGAACTTCTAGGTAAGACTCTAACAAGTTTAAATGTAAATATTTTGCTTTTTTCGGGGGGGGTAATTAATTAGATGGAAGGGCAAACACAGGCATTATATTAAAAGTTTAAATTTTTTTAACAAAGTCTAAAGAGTTTGATAGAAACATGAAATATAAGAGAATTTCAGATTATAATAGACTCAAAAGATCCAAGACAAAGGCTTGTCGAGCCAAAAAGATCCAACCTAGTAAAAAATGGATCAATAGATAGCCTAAATGAAACACAATCTAATTGACCACTAGCCATAATCAAACCACATATAAACATAGACAACAAAAACCTGATTGACCACTAGCTAACCTTTGAAGAAGTCCATATTCTTCATGTGTCTCCTCCCCTGGAGCAATGCCCTTGATGTAGATAGTCCATTAAAGCCCCTCCTAGAAGAACATAGCTTTTCATCCAATCTAGGTCTTCAGAAGTCTCCATCTTTGTCTAGCTTGCAATGAATTCCAAACCCCTTGTAGACACATTCTTGTTATCTTGATATTCTTCCTCATCATCTAGTAGAATAATAGGAAATTTAGGGACATCCAAATGATTCTTATAAAAGTCATGAGGGATTAGAATTCATTTAAATATATCTATATTCAACAAAACATAATTAATTCCTTCAAGGATCTACCCTTTGAAGAACCTCACACAAAGAATTATTCCTTTGTCTTTGTTAAAGCCTAGATCCAACATAATTTCTAGAAACATAGAAGAAATGTCAAAATTTCTTTTTGTTTGTGGTCAGCTGTTAGGAAATTGTCACCCAAAATAGCCCTCACATCATGGAGAACCAATGGATGATCATAATTTAGAATGGCCTTCAAGCTCTTGTTGCCAACCTCTCCTAGAAAGGCCATTTGTCTTTTCATGGATGTCAAGCTCAATATATGACCATCAGTCTGGTGCTCAAAATCTAGAATAATGCCAAAAATTCTTGGCCTTGCTAAAATAGAATTAAATGGAAATCTCCCAAAGCTAAAATGATAATTTAGAAATTTAAATTTGACTGTCACTATGATAAATTGTAAGGAAGGATCATCATGAAATGATTGTCAGCAAGGAAAATCTCCCCAAAATGCACCTTCACATTGCTTGGAATTAATGTCCATTCTCAAAATGTCCTTTTTCTTTATTAAAAAATTCATGGCATCTAGCCCCAGAATAAAATATAATTGTCTTAGCAGATCAAATTTATTAACGTGTCATTGCTAATAAATTTGCCAAATAAGGCAATATTCAGGGTGACAACATCCACAAGAATTCATTTAAAACCACCAACCGTATGGCTCGGGATACGAGGTTGTCTACCACATTCTACACTTTCTTGCCAGAAGTAAAATTTGTTACTTTCTTTCCATAACATCAAAGGACTATAACCCTGACAAGATGTGCTATTAATGATTTGGGAATTTGAGACACAATATTCCTACACAATCCCCTCAATTCCTCCACTCACAAAAATTGTGCCACCAAACTCATATCCCATCAATTGGGATTAGTCATCAATGCAATTTAAAATTCCAACAATAAAGAATTCAAATTTCTATGTCAATCAATCATATCTATCCACCATACAAAAAATCCAGTCACCACTTCATCCAACAACCAATCTACAAAACCACATCACTCAATCGTCGACTATAGCTAACTAGATAGGAAACTGCCCCACTTCAAAAATTTATTCACTAAAGGACATAAAATTTAGTTTCATGCTTGGCTAAGCTATCAGCCCAATCATTTGCTTCCCTAAAAATATGGCTAATTTTAAAGTCTTCAAATTTATTAATTAATTCTTTGATCGGGTATAGCCAATGCACAAGCATCCAATTAGGCATTTGATTTCTTCTGATAGTGTTAATTGCTATCATAGAGTCACCTTCTAACTGAGTTTTTCCTAGCTCCAATCTCTAACCCCAGCTACAATCCAAGAAAAGTAGCTCTAAATTCTGTCAGGTCATTTGTAGTTTTCCCTAAGGCCATGGTTGTTTCAACAACCATCTTACTATTCTCACGGTGAACCCACAATAGTGGGTTACACTTTTTTTCCAACTTTGACATTACAATATTCATTTTCAATAAAAACTTCAGATTCTGACACCTATTACTTCTAAACCGTAAGAAATTTGTAGATAATGTGAACTAGTGATTTGTGTAATTTTGTATGTAGATTCTAAAAATATTTTTTTGATAATTTTTGGAATCAATTTGCTTCCATTTTTATATCTCCCTCAAACATTAGTTTTTTTTTAAAAACAACATTTTTAAAGAGCGATACTCACTTTGTATAGCATAACTTTTTTTCTATAATAGATATGAATGTGATTCTTTTGAATTTGGTTTTGTAACATCCATATCTAGTGTTTTCAATTACTTTTGTAACATTATCTTCAATATTTCATATATTATTAATATTTGAAGTCGAGTTAACTGTAATTTTGACATATGTCCATTCGATATTACTTAACTTGTTGTATATGTAATGAAAATCAATTTATTTTTTTTGTTGGAAAGAGGACTTCAATACCTAGTGCATAAATATTTTCAGAATTGTTTGGGTGACATTTACTATTTTTCCATAAGCATTGAACAAAGAAGTTCATGTTCAGTGAAAACCCTACAATCATAAGAAATAAAATGAAAATATATTAATGAAATTAAATCTATAAAAAATTATACTATTTGGAAAGCTTATAATAAGGGCTAAATATTTTAAAGAAAAAAAAAGTTCTAATTGAATTCATTTGACCCCCCAAAAGCTAATATAAAATTTGTTTTTTATCAACATATTATAGATGCAAATGAGACTCCATTACAAGTATGATTTAGAAGTAGAGAGGTTATATCCAAGAAATTTTGATCTAAGATCCTTTGATCTAACTCTCTTCAATTAATTACTTCAAATGGGACCTCTTAAAGCTTAAATCATTATATTTTTTAAAAAATGTATAATTTCAGCAAAAAACAGGATGTACAAAAAAGTGGGAACTAGCATTGTGAGTTCACCCCTCATCCCTAGCAGTACAACCCATTTTGCCTAGAACTAGATTAACTTTGGTTGCTCCATCAAAATTTATTTTGATCCACCTAGGCTCTGGTACAATCCATTTTAAATTCAATCTGGAGGAAGAGAGATGATTAACCAACCCAACCCCATTAACAGTGGGAAACACAAGGCCATTGAAATGATTGAGCATTTCTTCATTCCATCGAGTAAATAGATTCTTTTTAACTGGTTTATTCCAGGCTACTCCATTCACTAGTTACACTATTTGGACTTCAATATTTTGGCAAAGAATCTCCACTGACGTCTCTTTATCCTAGAATATTTTACAATTTCTCTCTTTCCAAATTTCCCAGACTACTGTAGAGGGAATAATCTTCCACAAACTTTCAAAGACATCATTCTTTTGCATGAGAGACTAGATATTAAATCATTCCATCAGACATTGAGGAAAAGGACATTGAAAATTTATTTTAGATAAATAATAGTTCCATTACTTGTGGGCAAAAGAACAACCTAACAAAAAATGGTCTATCGATTCACTCTCTTTTTTGCATAGGATACATATCCTAGACCCATGACTTCCCATTTTTCTCATTCGATCTTCAGTAAGAATTTTCATTTGAATGGCAAGCCAAGCAAACAGCTTAGCTTTATAAGATATTTATTCCACAATAATTTATAGGGTCATCCTTTTCTTAGAAATATTTGTCTCCTTAATTTGATAGCCAAATTTAAATTTATAAATTCCATATTTAGATTCACACCACTTTACTGTATCCTCCTTAATTGTGGGCATAAATCTCCCATCCTTTAATAATGTCATTTAGCATTCTTTTTTATCTATTGGAGTATTGAGGCCCTCTAAGGATTTTCATTTCCATTAATATATACCATCCTACTAAGTAATTGAGCCATAGTTAATCACTTTAGATCCCCAAGAAAACAAAGTCTCCATATTTGGGTGGGCATCAAGAATATCTTGGTTATCCCATGAATTAGTCTAGAAAAGGGCTCTTTGACCATTTCCAAGCTCCTAATTTACATGTTTGGAGTTTATATCTATGCACTACAAAATATAATCCTAGATTGTTGATCCTCTCGAGGGGTCCCTTATTATTAGAATATGTGTGGAATAATCAGAATCTAAGTACTTCCTCCTCAAGTATATAACCCTTTTTTAATCACAATTGGCATATATGTTCCAAACTAATTTGGCTCACATTGCTCAGTTCATCACTGTAAGCTGTCTAATTCTTGATCCCCTAGCAGATTTCAAGGTGAAAACCTTGTCCCAAGAAACAAGTGGGAATTTATTTGGGTCACCAATGCCACTCCAAAATAATCTTCTCATGATCCTATTTATCATCAACAATTATCGTTGAGAGTTTTAAGAATGACATTGAATAAATAGGAATTGCAAAAATAATTTCTTTAATCATAAAAAAATTACTTGCAGAAGAAAGCCATTTACCTTTCCAAGTTTCCATCCTCTCAGAGCAACTTTTAATAATATTCTACCAATATACTTTCTTGTTAATACCCATGAACAATTGAGTTCCTAAGAATCTTCTCAGGAAATTTACTACTTTCAAATTTAATATTCTAGCTAACACCCTTTAAAGACTAGGTTGGGTGTTTAGAAAAAAGAGTTATGATTTTTTCCAATTAATTTTCTCTCCCAAATCTTGTAGTATTTGTCTTGAAAATCATTAATATTCCTTAATTCCATTCTACTAGCTTGGCCAAATAAAATTGTATCATCAGCAAATTGTTGATGAGTCACTATTTCCATTCTCGCTGCAACATTCATACCATGCCCATTCTCATATATATATATATATATATATATAAAATAAAAATTATATGTGGATGAATTTAAATCAACAAAATAATTATAAAATGTTAAATTGTAGGTAGAAATAAATTTCATATTCAATTATTTTGGCACCATATCACATCTATAACACCATTCTCTATCATTCAAAACATTAATAGAATTGATGATTCAACCACTAAATTTAAAACATTACAAATTTCTATAAAAATTGAGCAACAATCAAACAATATACAATAAAATGTTAAATTGTAGGTAGAAATAAATTTCATATTAAATTATTTAAGAAAACGAAAAAAAAATCATATGTGGATGAATTTAAATCAACAAAATAATTATAAAATGTCAAATTGTAGGTAGAAATAAATTTCATATTAAATTATTTTGGCACCATATCACATCTATAACACCATTCTCTATCATTCAAAACATTAATAGAATTGATGATTCAACCACTAAATTTAAAACATTACAAATTTCTATAAAAATTGAGCAACAATCAAACAATATACAATAAAATGTTAAATTGTAGGTAGAAATAAATTTCATATTAAATTATTTAAGAAAACGAAAAAAAAATTATATGTGGATGAATTTAAATCAACAAAATAATTATAAAATGTTAAATTGTAGGTAGAAATAAATTTCATATTAAATTATTTTGGCACCATATCACATCTATAACACCATTCTCTATCATTCAAAACATTAATAGAATTGATGATTCAACCACTAAATTTAAAACATTACAAATTTCTATAAAAATTGAGCAACAATCAAACAATA
Source organism: Cryptomeria japonica (assembly GCF_030272615.1). Taxonomy (NCBI): domain Eukaryota; kingdom Viridiplantae; phylum Streptophyta; class Pinopsida; order Cupressales; family Cupressaceae; genus Cryptomeria; species Cryptomeria japonica. The sequence goes on from NC_081412.1 coordinate 707,653,402, forward strand.
TACAATAAGGCCAAAATTTACCATGAGTACAATTGACATTTGATTAAATGAATTAAATAATTTAATAATTGTAATTTTCTTTAAAAAATAATAAAATAATAATATTGCATTGAATATTTCCAATTTAAATCTATAGAAAGATAGTATAAGGATATTTTACAATTTTATCTTAAATACAACATTATATATAATCTACAGGATTCTTACTTAGAATTTTTAATTGTATATGTTCATTAGCTAAAGTATTTTCTTTTTTAAATGTATACAATGCATGAATATTCATGCTCAGATAGAAACTAAAACATGCGTTAGAAACACCTTGATGAAAATTAATAAAATATGATGAACATCATTTGTAAAATCATAGTTACAAAATATTAAGGTTTAAATACTAGTCATTACACATGACTCGTGATTATTCACATGTATAACAAAGGGAGGGAAGGAAACGAACATTCGCATATTTGTTTTGCACCACTTTGAACACCAATTGTAAATATATTCAATCTTACTACTCAAATCATTGGTCGAATTTTTCAACCTGATAGTCAAATATCCTCATCAACTACCTTAATCAAGATTGATGTGTTCCTTTAATTCTCCTACTAGAATATGTTATAACACATAGTGTAACCCAATCAATAGGTAGTTTACCTTAATCAAATTTTAAATTGTGGCCTCATACACCAAATGTCTTGAGTTGAAGACATACAAACATTGTATTTAATATCAAAAGCACATTCTACAACAAGTTAACTAAACTAAAAACTATTTGTTTTTAGCACATGCTACAACAATAAAAATAGACCAATATTAATATCAGCAACAATACAAATCTTCAGTACATATTTATCAATCAACAATACAAATCTTCAGTACATATTTATCATAGGATTGAGTATTAGCTTCAAAGAATCATCGTTCTAGAAGATAATAAATAAAACTGTCCATGTGAGAAAAGCATATGTATCTCCATTTCATGTGGAAGCACAACACTGCAATCACAGTAGCAAATCCCAATCCGTAACTTAACCCCAGTCCCACTGCCCACCATTGATCCATTACATCTCCATCTCCATCTCTAGCAACTGTATTATTGTGATTCTCTCTACCATCCAAACCAGAAGGCAATGTCATGTTTTCAAGTTGAGGTCCATAGAGATTGGGATTTCCTAGAAAAGAAGAAGCTTCAAAAGTTGAAAATTGCTTCCCCTGTGGAATTAACCCAAAAAGCATGTTGTCTGAAAGATTTAACACAGCAAGGAATGTGAGATTTAAGAGTTGGGAAGGAATTTTTCCTGACAAAATGTTTTTTGATAGATCCAAAGATTCCAAGTAAGCCATGGCTCCTAAGGATTCTGGAATTGAGCCACTCAAATTATTTTTTGATATGTTGAGAGAAATCAAACCCTTAAGGAGTCCCAATTCTGGAGGAATATTGCCTGACAACTGATTACGCGATAGATCCATGAACTTATGTGCTTTGATTATCTTTTCATATGAAGCTTCCCTTCCTTTTATCCAAACAGTTACTTCATCGGCAAAGTTGAATTCACAATTTGAGGCTGTAAAATAAGAACTGCAATGATCTTCGTAATGTTGCACATCAAAACTTTGTGAATTATTGAGCATAGCATATAACTTGGTAACATCTGGAGGAATGCTTCCTGATAATTGATTACCAGATAAATCTATAATTTGAAGATTTTGCATCCTGAACAGCTGAGGGGGAATTCTATCAATAAACTTATTAGAACCTAAGCTGAGAATTCTCAAATCTGTCAGATCATTTACCCAAACAGGAATGTTGCCTTCAAATTTGTTATTTCCCAAATCAAATACTTGGAGATGCTTGCAATTTGCAATGAATGAAGGAATAATACCTTGCAACTTGTTTCCATTGAGATTCAATGTGTGGAGAGCCGTCAGGTTTCCCAACTCCTTTGGAATCTTCCCTTGCAAAATATTTTGAGCTAATTTTAAAACTGATAGTCCAGAACACCTCCCAATGTTTGCAGGAATCATACCAATTAACTTGTTTTTGGACAAGTCCAAAACATCAAGAGAATATGGACCGGAGCATATAGAACTTGGAATTTGTCCAGTTAGATTATTCCCCGACAATGATAGAGAGTATGATGTGCCAACTCTTGCAGGAATAGAGCCATTAAACTCATTATCTGATATATCTAATATATCTGAAACAAAATCAAGAGCAGGAAGAGAGCCATATAATCTATTCCCATGCAAGTCCACCATTGTAAAATTATGAGATACTTTGCGGGGTAGACAACAACCTTCCAGTTGATTGTTTGAAAGATTGAGATACTGAAGATTAGGAAGATCCCACAGCCACAAAGGAAGATTTCCCACAATCTTGTTATCTGGAAGATCTAGCAGTTCCAACAGAAATTGCTGGGACAAAAAAGCAGGTAAGTCGCCTTCTATATTGCAAGACCCCAATCCAAGGAACAACAGGCGGGAAAACTGAGGAACCCAACTTTTCGGTATGTTAACGAGAAGCTCATTTTCGGAAAGGTTTAAGATTTCAATGCAAGTCACGTTTTCAAGTAGCTGAAGAGAAAAATTGCCTGTTAATCGGTTGGAAGAAATTAGCATCTCCTCTAGACTAGTCAGATTTGAAACGGAATCTGGAATTGTTCCTGACAGTTGGTTATGGTCTAGAGCGAGCATACGTAATGTTGGAATCTGAGACAGAGACTGAGGAATAGGGCCACTTAACCGGTTGTAACTAAGGTACATATATTTAAGGGACAAACAACTGCCTAAAGAGGATGGTATGGTACCCTCCAAATTGTTTCTGTCTAGATTTATTCTCTTAAGGGACGAAAAGTTGCCAAGAAAGGATGATATACTTCCATCCAAATTGTTATAGGATAGATCCATTGTCTCAAGTTTTGAAAAATTTGAAATAGAGGGGACTAATGCTCCTAAATTGCACCAAGGAAGAGATAACACGACCAGTGAGGTAGAATGGCTTAGAATGAAAGAAAGGTTTCCTTTCAGGTCATTATTATGACCGAGCACAAGATTGCTCATTCTTGAGCGGGCCATGAAATTGGAAGGGATGGAACCATTTAGACCACAGTAGGAGAGATCAAGTGAAACCAATGAAGTTACATTCTCAAACCAAGAGGGTAGCTCAAACGGGAATGAATTGCTTGACATATCCAGATGTGATAAATGGGTGAGGTTTGAGAGATCTGGAATCTTACCTGAGAGAAAACAGTAAGACAAGTGAATCTGGGTAAGATTGGTAAGACCGTTGAGGGCCTCACCCCACTGCTCAGACGCCATTGTCAGGTTCACTCCAGCCATTCGTAAGAATTCCAGGCTTCTTAGATTTCTCACCCATACATCAAACTTACTACTTTTCAACTCACAATCTTCCAAGTAATTATATGAAATATCCAAATGACACAAGCTTGACATATTTCCCAACTCCAGAGGGACTTCACCACAAAATCCACCTTTTGACAAGCTGAGAAATGTGAGTTTCTGCAATTTGAACAACTGGAAAGGAATAGAAATACCTGAAAAGTAACCGGAGCTGAGATCCAAGTGCTGTAGATGCTGCAGATCAAACAGAGATGGACGAAGCTGTCTCCTCCTGTCCCAACCATCTTCATGAAAGACATTACTTAAATCAAGGCGAATGACATGGGATGTATGATAGTCACAGGCAACACCCGCCCACTCACAACAGTTGAATCCCCGCCAAGACGATAATGTACTTGCTGAGGATAAATTAAGGCCACCCTTGAAATCCAGCAAGTAACTTCTTTCATCTTGTAAACATGCTGTTGAAAATGGAAAATGAATTATTATGCAAATCAACAAAAATGCAGAGCCCACAGATATCTTAAATGAAAGTGGATCCATTCCGTTGCTATTCTGCACTTTACTATTCTTCCCCGCTGGGGTATAAATAAGTAAACAATAAAAGAAGACCAGATATTTTTTTCGGATTGTGTGGAAGGTATCATAGACGCGTGACTGACAACACGACAACGATCGCCATAAGCCTAGAAAAAAACTCGTTAGATTAGATATCATTAAAAAGGATGGCTAAGAAATACGAAAAATAAAAACATAAGACAAATTTACTATGATCCTTGCGTATTTCTTTGATTAGGAGATGAAATTGTAATTATCAAACAGATCATAAAAATTAGAGAGTTAGTAATTCATTGTGTGATACACGTCAAATGGAGACTCCGATGTAGTCGTACAAAACAGTCTGTTCAAAACGCGTATTTCCTACTTTATTTTCCAAAACGCATTGGTCACGGCTGTTAGACTACGAAAGTCACCTTAGATTTTTCCTCAGGTAGACCGACTTTATAAGACCAGCAAAGTCTTGTTAACTAGTCGCACATCTATAGAAAAAAATAATAGGAAAACAGTTGAATGGACTATGGACATTTTCTAGAAGACTTTTTTTTAATATTTTAATATTTTAATATATAATTATAACTTTATTATAAAGAGTATTTTACAAAGGTGTCCTATATAATTTATTAGTAAATTAAGTTAGAAGTATGTGTGTATTATTTTGTTCGTGGAACTTTTGATGAATTTAAGATCAGATTTTAACAAGTTCAAATATAAATATTTCTTGTCACAATGATTCTTTAGATATTATCTTAAAATTATAGACATATTATATACTCAATTAATATTTAGTTCATGATGTCGTAAAAATTTGGCATTCGACTTAATCAATTATTAAGTAACAAAACTAGACTAATCCAATTAGTATATATCTTGCATTTGGGTGACTCAATCATGCACTAACTTAATTGTATGCACTAATAGGCTACATTCAATAATTGGTATATTCATGCTCCTACAATGTTTAATTATTTATTGTTCAATATGACTATGGTGAGTCTCATCTAGCCAACTCAATTATAAAGGAGAAACTTAAATGTGACATGTCAAATAGTTAACCATACATATGATTCATCAATATGATAAGCTGCTAATTGCATGTGTTTATCATGTGACAATTCTTGATGGACATGCACAACTCCCATTATTGTGCTCTTATGAGAGCGTGTCGCCCCCTTCTTAAGTGCTCCAATTCAAAAGCATATTTTCCTAATTCACATGGTCATCTAGTCGAAGATAAATAATAATCAAAGTCTATGAGTGACACATAATTGTCTATATGATTAGTGGACCCTAAATGGTATAGATAGTGAACATTTGGCAATTAAGATGTTCTTGTGAGACTTTGAGAAGGCTACACTTGAGTTTGAGCCTACATAATAATTTAACTATCAATTGAAAGCTAGAGTACCACAAATTTGTGACATCATTGATTTAAGGGGCTAGGAATAAAGTTGATAGTGATTGATGTAAGTCTCTTCATTCAAAGAATGTAATGTTCAACGTCCATGAAAGATGCTATTTAAATTGATCACTAATCTCTATTAGTTTGGTGATTTTGACATGACAATTCTTGATAGACATGCACAATTCCCATTATTGTACTCTTATGAGAGTGTGCCATGAAAGATGAGAGAGAGAGAGAGAGAGAGAGAGAGAGAGAAGCAATTAGGAGCGAGATCACAAGGAGTATAAGACATTACTTATTTAAGGAACCGAGCCCCTAATCTTAGGATCTTAACTCACATTATCACATGCATAGGTATACAAAACAAGACAGACAAAAAGGAAAACAAAGATAAACAAAGACAAAAGGAAAAAGACACACAAAATGAAAGCTAAAAACCAAAACAAGACCTCAAGTCAACTAGCCTAACAGACCTCAATAATCAAAATGTCTCAACCACTAATATAATTCTTGAAATTCTATCACAAGGACACAAGTGATCGCATAAAAGGAGCAAGACTATGCATCAAACCATGAACCACAAATAGACAAGCTATGAGCTCATGGGGAGAAGAAAGAAAACATTGATATCATAGGCTAGCTATGTTTTTCTAGGTGATCCATCTGAGGAAGAGTAAGAGATGACATGGATACCACAAGCTAGCTATATTTTGCTAGGTGACACATGTTTGGGAGGAGAGTTAGAATAGTCTAGATATGTTTTACTAGTTCCACTCATCCTATTGTGTATGCAACTATCTACTTTTAGATGTTAAGCATGTTGGGATAATCAGTGGACAACTGAGAGGGGGGAGGGGGGGATGAATCAGTTGTCAATAGATTATGCAACTTTAAGAACACAAAACCTTTTATCGGAATGCATAAACCAAATACCAGAATAGAAGATATATCAATTAAGCACAAACATAAACCACAAAACAATTACCATCTATCCACAACACATAATATCAAGATTTATACATGGAAAACCCAATAAAGGGAAAAACCATGGTGGGAAGCCTACCCATAGTCAGATAATACTTCTGCAATAAGTATGTGATTACAATAAGAGGGGCCTATAGATGCAGGAAGGCCAACAGCCTAGAGCGCACTGCTCATCACAAAGGAGCCTCACTGACTACAAAAGAATTCCAGACTACAATCCAAAAATAAGAATGAACTACAAGAATAACATCTCCTATGCCTGAGTACAATTCCAGTTAAGCTCAATACCAGAGGTCTTAAACCTCTTAAACAAACCCAATTCGATCACCTATGATTGACCAAAACCTCTACATATGATTACAACTTTATTTGCACATAGATAATCTCATATCCCATGACCATGATCTACAAAGAGATCTTACATCATATATATCAACCCGGGACCTAAACAATTAGGTCGGCCACCTAAAAGATAGTACAATAAATCCATAACGTGAACTCAAAATCCAATGATAAACCAAATCGGCTTGAGACCGAAACAACATAAACCAATCAATAAATCCAATCGGTAATGCATCAGGAGCAACAACCAACACATTACATAAATCGATCCATAACCTAACAGAATAAGACTGGACCTAAAATAGGTCGAAATAAGACAAATGCAACACCACCAATCAACTAGAACACAAACAAGATAACCATCAGCATCCTAATAACCTTCTAGAAGTCGCACCAACACCACTTATCAAATCCATCAAAATATCTTCAATAAAGCTCTATCGGTAATACGCTTACCAATAACCAAAAGGATTACTAGAACATATGATAGCATCCAGATCATCAAATCCCAAACCAACTAAATGAGATATGCATCTGAATGACATGAATAAACAAACCAGACCATTTTCAACATCCAGAACATACCCAAGAATACCGGAGATAAATCTCCAAATCATCATCAAAGTCCAACCACTCTAGCAGAACCTGGTAGATAGAAAAACAACTAGTGTTGACATCAATGACAAACATCAATGTAACACATAATCAATTTCTCCAAATTGCCTATAATCTCCCCCTTTAGAATTGATGGCAACACTAGATGTGAAAAACATCCAAGTGCCAAGAAATGCCAAACAAATCTCCCCCAATGGAAGACAACCAACAATCTCCCCCTTTGGCATCAATGCCAGAAATCTGACATAAACATCAAATAAAAATCAAAGAGCCTCTGAACAACACGACTGACTACTCCCCCTGAGTAGTAGCACTAACACATCAATCCAGAATGTATAATAGCTCTGATAAATGCATACTGGATTGATGTTAATCAGCATCACTCAAGTGTCTACCGAAGGGGCAGAGACCCCCAATCTATCTCTAAAGTACTCAAATGATTCCTTGGGAAAGGTTTAGTGAAGATATCTACAATCTTCTCTTTAGTGTTCACATAAACCAGTTCGACTTCATTTGCTTCAACCTTCTCCTTCAAAAAATTATACTTGATTGATATGTGTTTTTTCTTAGAATGAAATACTAGATTCTTTGATATGTCAATAGCAACAGAGTTATCATAGTGAATAAGTACCAGTTCATTACAATATATCCTTGTATCCTTTTACATTTTCTTCATTCATAGAACTTGTGTACAATTAGTAGCAACAAGAACATACTCAACTTTAGCACTAGATAAAGAAGTACATGACTATTTCTTGTTGATTCATAAAACAAGTTTCTTTCTAAGAAAAAAAGCTCCACCGAATGTGTTCTTCTGGTCATCAACATCTCCACCCCAATCTACATCTGTATATGCACATGTAGTGTAAAGTCATCATGTTTAGGGTACCACAAACCATACTCATTTGTTCCTTGTAAATATCTGAAAATCTTTTTCATCGCACTCTCATGATTCTCTCAGATCACTCTGATATCTTGACACAATACAAACTGCATTCATTATATCTGGTCTAGTCTAAGTCAAATATAAAAAACCTCCAATCATAGATTTATACCTTGTAGGATTTGTCGGGGTTGATACATCTTTCTTTGTCAATTTCTCACTTGTAACCATAGGAGTACCAACTAGTTTAGAATTTTCTATTCCAAATTTCTTCAACAACTCTCTAGCATACCTAGTTTGACAGACGAAAATACCTTTATCAATCTGAGTAATTTGCAAGCCTAAGAAAAATTTCATTTCCCCAATCATAGATATCTCAAATTCATTCTTCATATTATCAGAGCATTTTATACATAACTTATCCTCACCTCCAAAAATGGTATTGTAAACACATAAATCTGTCCACTTAATTAAATGAATATTTAGTATTTATTTGATTATTTAACCATCAATCAATAATTAATTAAATTAATATTTAATTAATTCATCTTAACCCTCTTCTCCTATTAATCAAATAAATTATTCAATGTATTTGATTTAATTCACTTGACCAAATTTAGACCATTAATTAAATAAATAAATCATATTTGTTTAATTAAATCTTCTCTCACATTTAAATAAATTAATATTTATTTAAATCACCTTTATCCTCCACCCACTTGCATTTTCCTACAAATGCAAGTTGCACAACTATTATTTATTTAAAATCCTATTTATCCTCACCCACTCGAAATATTTAATGGTTTCCCTTAAAGTCTTCAAACTCAATGGCTTCCTTCTAGAGTCTTCTTAAGCCTTTAATGGTTTCCCTTAAAGTCTTCAAACTTAATGGCTTCTTTCTAGAGTCTTCTTAAGCCTTTATTGGTTTCCCTCAAAGTCTTCAAGCATTTAATGCTTTATCTTCCTTTTTCTCATATAAATAAATTAAGATTTATTTAAATAAAATCCAAAATTTGCCCAAAATTTGCATTCACATTTAAATAAATTAATATTTATTTAAATATCCATCCAATTGCAAATTACACCATTTAATTGAAATAAATGATTTTACTTCAATTGAAAATCCCAAAATTCCTTCCACTTGCATTCTTCTACAAAATCCACTTGCATGCCTAAATCCCTTCTAGATTCTTCTAACTCTTCTAATTAGCCTAATCCTATCCTAATCATTGTCACATTCCTAAATAAAAGGAAGTCACTTCTCAAAAACCTCCAAAGTCTTCAATAACCATTAAAGGTTTATGTCTTCAAATGGTTAACCTCTAAAGTCTTCCAAACCATTAAAGGTTCTTACATAACCATTTATGGTTAACTCACCATTTACCTTTGGTTAGAGACTTTCCTCTAACTTAACCATCCTTTTGGCTCATAGGTCTCTTCAAAGCATTTATTTCTTTGACTAAGGTAACCATTTAACTCTTGTACATTCATTTATTCCTTGGATAAAAGGAATATCCATTAACCTAACCCTAACCCAACCCCCTAGGGTAACCATCATGTCCCCTCAAGCATTTAATGCTCCTTATCTCTCCTCTCAAGCCTCCTCATGGTGACACTTGTCAACATGGGATTGGGTTGAAAGTCTCACATGGATTAAATATCTTTCAATCCTAACCCTTGTTAAGATTGCTCAATCTTAACCCTCATTTCCCCATTTCTTCTATAAATAGAACCCTTCTCCTCAAGCAAAGAAGGAAGCATTAGAGTATTGTTTCTATACCGGTATTAGCATAGAATTTTTTCATAGCATCACTATCTACACTTGCATAGCATTTGTTTATCACATCCAACCATCTTGAATCTCCATATTGCATCCATGGCTAGTGCTAAAAGCTGAGAGCTACACTCATTTGGGACTTGGAGAGGGGAGAAACAAGGGAGAAGCATCAAAAGGCATCATGGAAGCATCTTAGGGAGGTTCTTCTCCTTTCTTTTGTTTTGTTAAACTTCTTTCATGCTTTTTGAAATCTCTTTTGATATGTTTTGAATGGTTTTTAGTTCTTTGTTTTGGTTTTATGGTTGAAACTAACTTATTAACATTGAACTTTGTTGTTGCCTTTTCCCCATTTCCACACCATCATTTGGTGAACCCGACGTGAATCCAACACTTTTGTAACTTCAAAGACATTTTTTTTAGGCTTGTGAGCCCGCCATGTGCACTAACTTTTTTTGAATGTCTTAGTTGCAGATTTTCTAATATTTTTTTTGTGTAAGTTTTGGAAGGAGTTAGTTTAAAACATTTTAATTTCTTTGATTTAAAACTTCATCTTTTTTTGTTTTTCACAAAGGGATAAAAATAACTTCACATTTTCTATTTGGTGCAACTAAAACAAACTCAACTTTTTCATTTGGTGCATAAAAAAATAACTTCATCTTTCTTGTTTTTCACAAAGGGATAAAATGAACTTCATATTTTCTATTTGGTGCAACTAAAAAAAACTCAAGTTTTCATTTGGTGCATAACAAAGAACTTCATCTTTCTTGTTTTTCACAAATGGATAAAAAGAACTTCACATTTTCTATTTGGTGTAACTAAAACAAACTCAAATTTTCATTTGGTGCATAAAAAGAGCCTCACATTTACTTTTTTTGCTACAAAGGCTACACGACTTTATTTTTGTTGACCATGTTTTCTTTCCAAAAGTTTTTCAAGTGTCAAACATTTTGATATCTTGGTTAAAAAGAACACCATATTTGTTGGAGCAACATCTCCAAATAGCAAATAAATCACATTGCAATAAATCAATTAAAAATAACAAGTGTTTCTGGTGATTGGCACACTTGTGCAAATTTTGTCGAGTGGTCCTACTTCTAACATACACTATCCTCTCGCTTGGCTTTCGTGGTCCTAGGTGCAAGAGAAAAGTGTTAGTAACAATCAAAGTTTATCTTTTTAAGAGAGGCCTGCCAAGAGACACATCACTCTTGGGAACGACCTCATGCAGTAAATCCTTTGAGCCGCTATAGAAATCAGGTGTGAGCAAAAGCTGTAGCCTTGGGTATAGTTGTTCCTATAGTGTAACTTGCCGAAAGGACAAATGGGCCCCACCACAAGTTACAAGGCTCTTAAGTGAGTCACTGCAGAATGAACTTATGTCCAAAAACATCAAAAATTACTAGACACCTTTTTATGTAGAAACCCACCCGTTCTATTGATTGAGAATATTTGTGATAAACTCAGTGCAAGAGCATAGATGGTTTTGCTCCCAAGATACTCACCATACATATTTTCTTGACTAGAAACATAGCTTTTTGAAAAGATACTTGTAGCTTGATAAAAGTGGCGACTCCCCTATCATAGGGATCATCTATTTGTTATGCTCATGCAAGACTTAGTATATCACATCCTTACTTGCCATGATGGGATTCATAAGGTATGTAGTACCAAAGTTGAAGAAATATCAAGATGTGGGCTGAAATTATTGCAACTGGCCATTTGACCTTAGGGATAAAGTGTGTTTGAAGTGTTTTTGTTTTGTGTCAAGACCAATGATAAATTGAACCGACTTCAGGCTTTTTGGAAAAACATACTCAAAAACATTTGGAAAAGGGGTCAAAAATTCCAAAGATTGAGTTAATTTAGACCCACACTTATTTGTGCCTTCTTTTAGGCAACATTATTGTGTTTGTGTGCTTGCTCTGTTTTCTTGTCAAAGAAAATCAAAACCAATTCAAAAACAAGTATTCATCCAACACAAATTTTCAACACCAACATTTGGCAAAAATAAACAAAGTGCAAAAACAAAGTATCAAGCTATATGACCATCCTTCACATTTTGAGAAAGAAGAATCTTCATCAACATATCAATTTGAAGAAAACACCATTGAGCTCAAAGGATTTCATCAAAAGAAGGAAAATTTTCTATCTCAATAGACAAATCTTTGTCTCACATAGAACCTTCTTACGTCACATGCATCTATATCTTCAAGGCAAATCCAACGAGTTTTATCAAGAGTCTTTAAAACACAGAGCTTTTACTCAATATAGAGCTTTGAGTTATCATAAAAACAAGGGAGGCAAAATCAATCCTGCCTTCTTTCCAGACATCTGTATCACATATAATATATAGCTTGGGAAGAACCACCAACCCCCGAAAGAGAAGAGGAAGAATTTGTCCCATTTGTAACACAAAGTTTTTATTGAAGTTAACATTTCATCCATTATCACATTCACACATCATCAATCCATTCCAACTCTCAAAACATAAAGAGGTCTTGTCCTAAGTTCTTTTTTGATATTGCTTGAATCAAACACAAACAATCACTTTTTAGAGTGTCTCTACATCTAGGATAAACTCATCCTAAGAGGCATTTCTACGTAGGTTAAAACTAGTCTATGAGTGCATCCTCGCATTACTAGGTAGTTGGGTCTGTAATACATCTCAGGCCTCTCTAAACCTTATCATATCAAACATTGTCAACCAAACACAACAAGTAATTCAAAGAAGGACTTTGGTAACATCTACCTTTAGTGTTAGAGATCCATATGCAAAACACTTCACCAAACATTTATCTCTCATTTCATCACCAACTCATAATCATTTTCACCAAACTTCAACAACAACTTTCAAACAAAATGGATCAAACTAGATCAAGGACTAGACACTAGTACATTTGGGCCTAGTTTCCGATGGACAATTGTCGGTAGTCCAACGACACCATGTCGGACTTTCGACAAATTTAACCATCAAAAACTCATCGTTAGTCTTTTCGACGATGCCATTGGCGTCAGAATTCCGACAACGTTATGAACTCTTCCGACGGTGGCTATATTTGCTCCCCCAACCAAAAATTTACACAGATTAGCGTCGGAATTCTGACGGATGCGATGTTTGCTCCTCGACAACTGTCTGACAAGGAAGTGACGTCGGATATACAACATCCTTGTCGGATATTTCTTTAGTCGTCATCGGAATTCTGATGGTATCAGACGATGTGGGTTAGATGGCTTTGTCATCAGTGATGAAAGCATTGAACTAGTTTTACTTTTAAAAATTGCATAAAACACTTTTTATTTATTTGATTCAGTGTTATTTGCAAAAAAAGATTATCAATGATGTTTCCTTTCTCCAAGAATTGTCTAGGATCTTTCTGTCAAATAATATGTAACATCCAATGACTAAATCTTTTCTTTACAAATGCTTATTTTATTTAATTATCATCTGAGTGTTAATTATAATTTATATCTATGCGGAAGCAAAAGATACAAGATGAAGACTCATGCGCAAGTAAATTTTGTAAAAGAAAGAAAGCAAACATTATCTTGAATGACATGGAAACAAGCTCATCAACTGCCTAGAAGAGAGAAATTGGAGAAAAGAAGAGGAAAGTGTTAAAGGGTGATAAATACATAGAGAGTATGCAATACAAACAAACAATGTCTGGAGTGTGTGATGTGATGTCTCTAATTTATGTCCGTAGGGACTAACTAGTTTTGGAGTTCCTGGGAAACCTATTGGGCCATGCTTGGAGGAAATCAATATGTTCATGCAAGGACCACCTTTTTTCTATTATGAGAATGATGCTTTTGCACCGAAGGATATTTGGAAGGCAATATCCAAAAATTTCTATAGTGATGGAACCAAAGTTGGCGGACTCGAAGTACTTTTCAGCTTTCAGAAGACCAAGAGGTTATGTACACTATCTCCCAATAGAAGGGAGAATTCAAGCATTACCTCTCCCCCCCATGACTATTTAGGAAGAACTTCCTCAGACAAAGGACTATTGGCCTCCATGGGATCAAAGAAAAAAATTGAAGCATAGACTCTAGACGATGTGGTGGTGTCCTTCGTGAAGAACTCTGCACTATAATTGAAAATTCACAAGGGAAACTACAAGATAGTGAATAGAAATACATTTTTGAAAAGTGGGAAGAATGGATCTTGGTTTGGGTGGGGCCAAGTCAGGTGGCTCTTCTAGAGGTTGACGAGATAGAAATCATATTAGGATTTGAAAAAGATCACAATCATGGAACTTCATGTGCGACTGATCGATTGAGATATTTGGGTAATGCATTCCAAATAGCTACAATTGCATACCATTTATCTATGTGCAACTTTATCTATTTGGAATGCATTACCCAAACAACGCAATCGATCAGTCGCACATGAAGTTCCACGAGTGTGATCTTTTTCAAATCCTAAATTATTTCTATCTCGTCAACCTTTAGAGGAGCCACCTGATCTGGCCCCACCCAAACCAAGATCCATTCTTCCCACTTTTCAAGAATGTATTTCTATTCACTATCTTGTAGTTTCTGTTGTGAATTTTTAATTATAGTGCAGAGTTCTTCATTAAGGACACCACCACATCATCTACAGTCTAGTAATTCAATTTTTTTCTTTGATCCTATGGATGCCAATAGTCCTTTGTTTGAGAAAGTTCTTCCTAAATAGTCATTGGGGGGAGAGGTAATGCTTGAAATCACCCTTCTATTGTGAGATTGTGTACATAACCTCTTGATCTTCTGGAAGCTGAAAATTTCTTTGAGTCTGCCAACTCTGATTCCACACTATAGAAATTGTTGGATGTTGCCTTCCAAATATCCTTCGATGCAAAAGCATCATTCTCATAATAGAAAAAAGGTGGCCCTTGCATGAACACATTGATTTCCTCCAAGCGTGGCCCAATAGGTTTCCCAGGAACTCCAAAACCAGTTAGTCCCTTTGAACATAAATTAGAGACGTCACATCACACACTCCAAACATTGTTTGTTTGTATTGCATACTCTCTATGTATTTATCACCCTTTAACACTTTCCTCTTCTTTTCTCCAATTTCTCTCTTCTAGGCAGTTGATGAGCTTGTTTCCATGTCATTGAAGATAATGCCCATTTGCTTGCGCACGAGTCTTCAGCTTGTATCTTCTACTTCTGCACAGATATAAATTTTAATTCTCGCTTAGATGATAATTAAATAAAATAAGCATTTTTAAAGAAAATATTTACTCATTGGATGTTACATATTATCTGACGGAAAGATCCTAGATCCAATTCTTGGAGAAAGGAAACATCATTGATAAACTTTTTTTCAAATAACACTGTATCAAATAAATTAAAAATGTTTCATGTAATTTTTAAAAGTAGAACTCATGCAATGCTTTTATGCATTGACAACAAAGCCACCTGACCCACATCATTATCCATAATAGAATGAATCGCTATAATAGGCTATTATAAAGAATCTATACAAAAATATGAAAGAACATTAAATTACCATTAAAAAATGAAAATAGATATAAATTTGTAAATGTCTCCCTACAAACACCACAACCATAACCAAAACAAGAAAAAATTCTTACCCGCAAAAACTAAGTAGTTGGTGAGTTGCAAGTCTACAACATCTCTTAGATGATTGAACCGTTTCTTAATTTTGTTCTTCTGATTAGTCAATGGATTTAGTTGCATGTACAAGTTTTCTATTTGAAGCCTTTTGTTTCCTTCTACATCATTCTTCATGTCTATAGTATTGGATAGTTGTACAATTTGTGATGCTATAATATCTATGTGACCTTTAATATCCTTAGTATATTTAGGCCATTGCCTTTAAAACATGTATGTCGCCACTACATCCTTTACACTTTTCTAAAAAGAAAATTATGCTTTCTTGTAGTTGGATATGTGTTTTTGCACGTCTAATCACCAAAACTTGTAGTCTTTTCTCTTCCACCTTCTTCTCGACGTCCTTCAAAACTTTGGCTTCCAATTTGAAAGAATGTTCCTTAAATCCATTAAGCATTAATTTTTTTTTCTCTACACTTGACAAAGACTCATCCAAAAATACTTCTAGAAGTCCTTCATGAAGGACTTTCACTGCATCATTAATAAGTTATGATCCCTATATTTGAGACTTAATAAAATTCTTGTGAGTAGAATGGTGAAGTTTATCACCCAAACAATCAATCAAACAATCAAGCATTCAATTCAAAGTGAACAAGCAATCAAGCATTCATCAAGCATTGAAGGAGAATTCAAGTTAAAGCACAACATTCATGATCAACAGTCTGCATGACATCCTAAAACCTTGTGTGAGGATTCAAGAAAGATTCATCAAGGTATCATGTTCAATTTTAAGCATTTTTAGATTAGATCTAAAGGGATCATTTTAAAGAGGGAGGAAGAGATCTTTTCCTAAAGATGTCTACCTCCAAAAATAGAGGAGATATTTAATAAAGATATCATCTTTTAAATTAAGAAATGGGCAGGAGATTAAGAATATAAACCTTCCATATTGCACACTTCAAGGTATATTCAAACCTATTTGACCTATGAAAGCCCCCATCAACAAACCTTTTTGACCTATGAAAGCCCCCATCAACAAACCTATTTTCTTCATTTTGTGTGTACAAAATTGATTCAGGAGTTACGTGTGAAGAATTTTGCAAAGTAAATGATGACAATCAAAATTAAATTTTGATGGCATGAAAAGCAAAAGAGTAGGCCAATTCCATACACCTTCATTTACTATTTTAAAAATATCATCGACCAAAATATTGTACAACAATAGTATGGAGTGCATTTCATCTATTTTATGCCCAAAGATTTCATCATACCACTTTCTTTTCAAAGGCGACTGATCGATTGCGCTGTTTGGGTAATGCATTCCAAATAGATATAGTTGCATACCATTTATCTGTCTTGAAAGCCTTTTATCCTGATGGCATTAAATTAAAGTTCTTTCTCTATTTTTCTAGTGATCTCTGGAGCAGAGGTTTCTTTGCATCGACCTAGGATACATTTAACTTGTGTTGTATCTGTGGAAATATGTATCCCAGGTTGATGCAATGCAACCTCTACTCCACCAATACTAGATAGAAGAGAAAGTACTTTAATTTAAAGCCATCATGATAAAATGCTTTCAAGACATATATTAGGTATAAAAGGAAGCATACCCTATCATTTGAAGGGGTCTACCTACAATTCAAGTGATCTCTTAATTATAAAATCAATTCAATTCCAAGTGAACAAGCAATCAAGCATTCATCAAGCATTGAAGGAGAATTCAAGTTAAAGCACACCATTCTGCATGACATCCTAAAACCTTGTGTGAGGATTCAAGAAATATTCATCAAGGTATCATGTTCAATTTTAAGCATTTTTAGATTAGATCTAAAGGGATCATTTTAAAGAGGGAGGAAGAGATATTTTCCTAAAGATTTCTACCTCCAAAAATAGAGGAGATATTTAATAAAGATATCATCTTTTAAATTAAGAAATGGGCAGGAGATTAAGAATACAAACCTTCCATATTGCACACTTCAAGGTATATTCAAACCTATTTGACCTAGGAAAGCCCCCATCAACAAACCTATTTTCATCATTTTGTGTGTACAAAATTGATTTAGGAGTTACGTGTAAGAATTTGGCAAAGTAAATGATGACAATCAAACTCAAATTTTGATGGCATGAAAACAAGAAGAGTAGTCCAGTTCCATACACCTTCCTTTACTATTTTAAAAATATCAACCAAATTAATGTGTAGCAGTAGTATGAAGTGCATTTCATCTATTTTATGCCAAAAGATTTCATCATACCGCTTTCTTTTCAAAGGCGACTGATTGATTGCGTTGTTTGGGTAATGCATTCCAAATAGATATTGTTGCATACCATTTATCTATCTTGAAAGCCTTTTATCCTGATGGCATTAAATTAAAGTTCTTTCTCTATTTTTTGGTGATCTCTGGAGTAGAGGTTGCTTTGCATCAACCTGGGATACATTTAACTTGTGTTGTATATGCAGAAATATGTATCCTAGGTCGATGCAATGCAACCTCTACTCCACCAATACCAAATAGAAGAGAAAGTACTTTAATTTAAATCCATTAGGATAAAATACTTTCAAGACATATATTAGGTATAAAAGGAAGCATACCCTGTCATTTGAAGGAGTCTACCTACAATTCAAGTGATCTCTTAATTATAAAATCAATTCAATTCCAAGTGAACAAGTAATCAATAATTCATCAAGCATTGAAGGAGAATTCAAGTTAAAGCACACCATTCTGCATGAGATCCTAAAACCTTGTGTGAGGATTCAAGAAAGATTCATTAAGGTATCATGTTCAATTTTAAGTATTTTTCAGATTAGATCTATCCTTTCCCTCAAAAGGAAAACATTATACTTCAAGGTTAATTCACAACCCGAGGTTTGATCTAGGAAAGCCCCCATCAACAAACCTATTTTTCGTCATTTTGAGTGTAGGAAATTGATTCAAGAGTTACATGTGAAGAATTTCGCAAAGTAAATGATGACAATCAAACTCAAATTTTGATGGCATGAAAAGCAAAAGAGTAGGCATTCATTTTGTCTACATCCGACAGGTGGAGGATCTGGTCGATCCGCACCTCCTAGTCCCAACAATTCTACTTGAACACTCTGTCACAGGAGAAGAGATATGACTTCTAGGTCTACTAAGGAGATGCTTACTGTAGATGTATAAAAATGACCATATTCCTAAATGAATATTCAATGTTCATTTATTTCCCATTCCTCTATTTAGTTAAATCTAATTTAATTAAATCACCCACATTCTTCTATTTAAATTAAACAAATTATTCAATTTATTTAGTTAAATTCACTTACATCATTTAATTTAATAAATCATTTTATTTAATTAAATCCCTTCTCCTTGCTTTTTAATTAAATTCACATTTAATTAATAGTTTACCCCAAATTGAATAAATCTAATTTATTTAATTTCCCAACTTACAACCAAATTGAAATAAAGCAATTTATTTTAATTAATCCTATTATCCCTCATCCACTTGCATTTTCCTACATCTCCCAATTGCATCCTAAACCCTATTCCTAATTTCTTCTAGAATCCATCTAATCCTAATCAATTAACCTAAATCCATCCATTATCCCTTTTCCCTAAATTTGAGGAGGTCACTTCTCAAATTTGGAGTAAAGTCTTCAAAAGGCATTAAAGCCTTTATGCCTTCAATAAGCTAACTTGTTGAATACCCCCAATTTGGAAGGACTCTTACAAATTTGTCCCCAAAGTCTTGAAACCATTAATGGTTAACTAACCCTTAGTGGCATGGTTAGAGACTTTTTGACTAAACTTAACCTCCTTCTAACCCAGTGGTCTCATCAAGCATTCATTGCTTTGACCATGGTTATCCCTTTAACCTTTGCACAAGAGTTTATCCCTTGGGTAAAAGATTTATCGATTGGATAACCCTAACCTAACCTTAACCCTTACCTCCTAAGGTAACCATGAGGTCTTCTCAAGCATTTAATGCTTCTTTCATCTCCTCTCAAGCAGTCTTATGTTGACAATTGTCACCATTTCATTGGTGAAAATTGTAAACATGGATTGATAACTTTCAATCCTAACCCGTAATTAACTCCTTCAATCTTGACCATCCACTGCCCTATTTTCACTATAAATAGAGCTCTCATTCCTCCATTTTAAAGATCCATGCAAGCTTTTAGTATCTCATTTATGCTCAAATTTATCAATACATCTAGCTTCTCTTTGTAATAGGAATTAATCTAATAAGCATTTTAGACTATTTCCTTTATCATTAGCTTAAATCATTAACTAGTATATCATGTTAGGATAGTATTGCTACTAATCTTGTCATCTTATAATTTAGTTTGCTTCATTTGTAAAATCATGCATAGATAGGATGCATTTCATACTAAAATAAATCAAAAGCATCCCTTGTTCTTGCATTCGTCATCCCTAAGCCACTTTGCTCAGTGATCTGAGAGCAAAGGCATTGGCTTGAGGGACCTTGTGAGATAGAGAACCATGGAACCTACCTTGGGAAGTTGATTCATTCTTCATGACTCCATAACTTTCACCAAGAAGTCCCATGGGTGTGTGAACAAGTCTCTTTGAACATATTTTTACATTTTAAGTTTCATTGACCCGGTTTTCCCGCACACACTTACCATTAGTCATATGATAAGAGAAAAGAGAAGAAACATGAATACTACTCGCTAACAAGTTGTGTAATGTTGGGTGATTCATTTTACATCATGGATTTCATTGGCTAGCTAATTGTGTTATGCTAGGTGATCCATGATAGAGAAGATTAACAAACAAAACCATTTGTTCGCAAGGCAATCCAAAAACTCTACTACAAAATGGTTGTTGTCGTGACACAAAACACAAACAACAATAATAACCAACACTCGCAAAGGTGTAAAAAACAACAATGGTCACACTAGTATTAATCCATGCTATTCCAAGTAACAAATCTCAAAAAAATAATAATCATGCCCTAGGGGGCACTATGTACCACAACACTTCTAGTTTAAGGATATATAAATGAATTAACACGAGAAAAAAAGAGAGCTCATATGCCTCCCCTTAAGATTTAAACATACCTCTAGGTTGATATCTTAAGGTAGATAGCGATCAAGGCCGATAAGAACCTTCAACACCAAGAAGATACCCTTAATAAACATACATGCATTCCAAGCTAGGAAGAAAGATCCTTGTACATGCCTCATTGCTATAAGAAAGGAAGAGATAGTTGTAAAAGAGATATTATGGAAACATTAAACATAATTTAAATGAAGGCAACCAAAAGAATGCAGAGAGATAAAAAAAACTCTATAGAGCAACTATTTTACATACCTCAAATACAAAATTGTAGGGTGGAAAAATAAAAAATGGCAAATCAAGGAAAGAATGAAAGATCCACACCAAATTATTATACAATGCAGTCCAGTTGAAGGATTTTCATTCAACACAAGATAGTGAAGGGGACATTATGATGATTTATTTGAAGGTTCATAAGTTGAAGGTAGTCACTAACATATAAAGAGTGAATAAATTGAAGAGCCCGACGAATTTCCAACGTAGCATGAGGATGTATGATGTTAACAATAGCAAAATGATATTATGATGGTGGTGAAACTACAAAAAATTTTAATCATATTTTTATTGAGCATGAAAGCAACCAACTTGAGCTCATGAATGATAGGCATCGTGTTGTAGAGTATCAACCCTTGTTGAACAAGGTGTCACATTTTTTAGGCTCGATCAGTGCAAGGAGACATTTTGTGTATATGAAGTGGTTTCAATTAGCCATTTTGTGTATAAGTAGAGAGAAGAGGTCGATGTCTTTGTTTATTTACCTACAAAACAATGAAAGAGGTCCTAATCAAGGAACACACACCTCCAAGCAAGGAGAGAATTTGGATTCGAGACAATTCTATGCAAGAAAGGATATCAAGTTATAAAAGATAAAAAACAACAAAGGTAAAGTGGATCCTTAAAAAAGAGGAACAATTGACAACTATTATTCTTGCTCCACAATGTAGAGACAAGAAGAACTAGGCTATTATGTTGCCTCCCAAGTATGATTGCACATGAAATTGTAGTACCATGAATGACAATGAGCCCCTAATAGGTAATTAAGCTACCAATGTCATATAACAAGATAAAAAAATAATAGGTTATAAATGTCATTTAGAAGGGATATGATGAGTGTATAAATCATTGTCACCTATTATTTAAATGTTACTAGAACTACAATAAGTTGTTGAATTTTAATCTCTAAATCATGACATTCATTAGTGGAATAGTTGATGATGCTTGAAAAAAGGATTTTCCTAATTTTGTTTATGGTTTTTTCTTCAATTTTTTAAGGGGAGAGTAATAAAGTTAGCTTTAAGAAACTCATACAAAATTATCTCTTGTTGTGATTAAAAGTTGTTGGAAAAGTCATAGATATATTAGACAATGGGGGAGGGGATGTCAACAAAGGAGGAGGATAGAAACCTAAATCTTCTTTAGAAAAATGTAATGTATATTTCTCATGAACCTCCACACTTCATTGAACATATCCTAAATCATGTCCATTGCATCCA